>NC_086318.1:256024288-256362621 GCF_036172605.1 Pelobates fuscus
ACTGGCTTGCTTTCTTCCCATAGTTAGTCTTGCTGCCTTCTCTTCCCTAGGTAAACAATGCACATACACCCAGCTAGCCACCTGATGTAAAAGAAAACATTACTCACCAAACTAGGAAATATTCTTCCATTGCTCCATGGTCCAGTTCTGACGCTCACACCCCCATTGAAAGCACTTTCAGTGGTGGACAGGTGTCATCGTAGTCTGTGGCAATGCAGCTCCATATGCAGCAAACTGCGATGCACTGCGTTTTGACACCTTTCTATCATGGCCAACATTTGTTTTTTCAGCAATTTGCGCCACAGTAGCTCTTCTGTGGCATCGGACCAGACCAGCTAGCCTTAACTCCCCTTGTCCACCAGTGAGCATTGGACTCCCAATACAATGATGCCAGTTCACTGGTTGTCCTTCCTTGAACCACTTTTGGTAGGTACTAACCACTGCATTTTGGGAACACCCCACAAGACTTGATTTTTTTTTTTTTTTTTTGAAGATGCTGTGGCAGAGTTGTTTAGCCATCACTATTTGACCCTTGTCAAATCCACTCACATCTTTTCGGTTGCCCATTTTTTCTGCTTTCTACACATGAAATTCAAGAACTGACTGTTCTCTTACTGTCTCATATATCTCAAGTCTTGACAGTTGCCCTTTGTAACAATATAATAAATGTTATTAACTTTACCAGTCTGTAGTTTTAATGTTGTGACTAATCGGTTTATGACATTTGGGTTATCTGGATGCCCTTGGGGTGGTTTCGATGACATGTGCAGTGTTGGTGCCATATGAGCTTATGGTGTCGAGGGGTGATTGTGTGTTCTGACGGATGTGATACTATGTGTTTAACCTGGACAGATTGAGATGGAAATATACTCTGCTGTATGATGGGTAATACACTGTTCTGAATGACTAGTAATATACTGTCTGGTCCATGAAGGTGGTTAATGGGTTATGTGTTGCCTGTACCAGTGGTTCTACATTGTGTAACTGAGCTTTATGGGGGCTGTAATGGTTTATATGGTTTATAATAGTTCATATAAGCTGGCTTGTTTAAATATATAAATATTCTGACCAATATTTTTCCCAGTTCTGAGGCCGAACTCTGAGATTTACTAATGGCCCTATTTGAAGATATTTTAGCAATTCTTTGTGCTAGTCACAATCATTTTAAATGTGTAAATGTTTTACTTATTTGTAGTTTGATAAAAAAAAAAAAAAAAAAAGTTTATTTTAAACTTACCTACTCTATTCAGTTTAAAACAAACTTGCCAATATGCTAAAATCTGCCATCCCCACTTCTTTTGCCTTACAGATTCTACTAATTCTAGATTTTTTTTTTCCCTTTATGGTCCGCTTAGTTTTGGTGCTCTTTTTGAAAGTCTGATATTAACACCGCTCAAGTGACATTTTTCTTTAATTTGTTTCAGGAAGTAACACATGGTAATGTTGCGAAACAATGTACACAGATGCCTTAGTGAGGAAGTGAAAATGCTGACCGATTAAGTTGTTTTGAGAATCACAGTGGCAGTCTCTTGCAGCTGGGATACTGTTTCAAATGTGACATAGATGTCTTTGTGTAGTAGAAAGAAGCTCTGATTTTAGAAAGGAAAGTGATTTGTATTAATAGTAGCGAGTATTAAAGTCTACCATTTCATAGTTTGTCAAAGTAATGCATTCACTGCATAGGGTTCTTTTGTATGCCAGTTGAACGCTGTGGCCATGTCCTGTCTGCGGTATTTGTAATTTGAAGCCAAAATTTGTAAACGTTGGGGTGTGATCTTCAGCAAATGAATGCTCACTTTAGTTGATGCATCAATCCACTTTAATAGAAAATTCATAGTACATGAATGTGTGGGAGCAGAATTATATTTTTAAAACATTTACCTGCTTCCTGACGAAGGGTATATTTCTTTTCCAAACTTTTCTTAATGTAGGAATTACATGGTCAGAAAATGTAGTTTAATCAAGCTCCTCGTCCTGTGTCAACTTTGTCATTGGTTGCCAGTTCTTACTCGCCTCCAACGAGCATCATGCCACCACCACCTCCCAATGATGATGCTCTTGAGATCCTGATGAACTGTACATTTGCGTACTTTTACATACATTTCCTAGGGAGTGCAAAGGAAGCAACTTCCGATGTGCAGCCATAGTGGATTTACCAGGATGGCGATGCCTTGCACAAAGACCTGATGGAACCTGCAGGCCTTTAAAATTGTAAATAACAGTATGACCTGGAGTTAATACCGAGCTTTGAGGGATTAGATAAGCTAGTTTTAATCTAAGAAAGGATGTAGCAGAGGAAGATAAGTGACAGAGCCACTTAAATGTTATGACTTGGGATTTCTTTTATAACCTCTTAAACCAGGCAGATTGAGTAAATTGCCATTCTTAGCACTTGGCACCATGCAAGTGCATGTATACACAGATCTGTGTGTGTGTGTGTATGTATGTGTGTATGTGTATATATATATATATATATATATATATATATATATATATATATATGTGTGTGTGTGTGTGTATCTATATATATATCTCTGTGGGAGGGGCTTATTGGCCTTTAAAAGGCACAGGAAAAAACACGACTAATCAGAGTTTGATCGTAAGTCTCTCGGCACCACATTCCTCTGTAGTCCCTAGCCTTAACTCTCTGATCCCCTCTGAAGAGTTCTCACTGCAGTACACTACAATCGAGAATGCAGTTGAAGCTATTATATAGGCTGGCATTGGGGCTTGGCTTAACAAGACGGACATCATAAATGCATTTAAGTTAGTGCCCATACATCCATCATTATGGCACCTGCATGGCACTAAAAGGAACACTAAAGGGTCAGGAACACAAACATGTATTCCTGACCCTATAGTGTTAAAACAAACATCTAGCCCCCCTGGAATCCTCATGCCTCCCTAAATATAGTAAAATCTTGTATTCAAGCCTGAAGCTGTAGCACTGCATGCAGTTTGCCTCAGAACAGCAAGCTACCTGCTGACATCAGAAGTGGTAGCCTGATCCAATCACAATGCTTCTCCATAGGATTGGCTGAGACAGTGAAGGAGGTAGATCAGGGGCAGAGCCAGCACAATTCAAACACAGTCCTGGCCAATCAGCATCTCCTCATAGAGATGAATTAAATCAATGAATCTCTATGAGGAAAGTTCAGTATATGCTTGCAGAGAGTGAAGACACTGAATGTTTTGATGCATTTTAGGTGCCATGACCTAGGAATGATCTCTAACAGCTATCTGAGGAGTGGCCAGTGAAGTTATCACTAGGCTGTAATGTAAACACTGCATTTTCTCTGAAAAGACAGTGCTTAAAGCCAGAACAAATTCAATAACCTGTAGTTGTTCTGATGACTATAGTGTCCATTTAAATGGAGGAGTCTCTATTTTTTTCACGAGGCTCACCTTTGGGTCAAAGAGTAGTCAACAAATTTGACGCTTTTGTGGAAACCTTGTGTTGGCTCCTCCTGAAAACGTGCCGTTGCCATAACGTTGGCCATTATCTGGACATTTTTTTTTATTCATCGAAAGTAATGCATCCCCCCAGGCAGTTTAGACAAGGCAAGTTATTCCACACATTAGAGTACCAGTGTCACCTAAGAAGACGGAGGGTCCAGTCACCATAATCAATTTCCTAGGGATACAGCTTGACTCTGTGGCCATGGAAGTCAGCCTACCGCAGGGGAAAATTACTAGCATCCTGCGTGATATAGACCACTACATGCAGACAGTCTCCTGCATTAGGAAAGAGTTGCAATCGCTGCTGTGCTCGCTAAATTTCGCAATGTGAATCATCCCACAAGGTAGAGCATTCATTTCCAGACTCCTAAGCCTTTTCCCCACATTCCCCGACGATTACAGTCGTATCTCCCTTAACTATCAAGCCACGGCAGACCTCCCCGTATGTGGAACATGTTTCACTCAAACTGGAACGGGAAAAGCATGTTGCTCCCACAGGTTTCTATACACTCCCCTATCATTTGGACAGATGCTGCAGCTTCCACTGGCTCTGGGGTAGTTGGCCAGAGGAAGTGCAGGACATAGAGGGGTTCTACAAAAACTCAGCCCTTTTTGAGGTATATCCGATCCTAGCAGCAGCAGTGACATGGGGCCATTTATGGTCAGGGAAATCAGTACGGTGCTTCTCAGACAACTTGGCAATCTGCAACATCATTAACAAAGGCCGCTCATCTTCAATGATAATGAGGTTTATTAGAAAACTGATGTGATTAACTGATGTACCTACCCACTGCTTCACGACTGGCCACAACCACCCCCCTGCTCCAAGATCTAATCATGGATTAGACTAATTACTGCGCCATAGCAAGGCTCTGACAAAACTTGCCCTATGCACCAACACTCATAGCGCATATGACGGGGTGTTTTTCTTATATCTGAGGTTTATGTCAGAACATAACATCACTGGTGGCTTTCGTCACTTTTTGCCACCTCAAGTTAAAGTTAACCCACAATACCATAAGATTATACCTGACAGGCATCCCACACCATATGTTCTCTGCTTTTCCAAACAACTCAAGCTTTCTCACAGCATACCCCATCAGGACTATACTTAAGGGCATATCCAAAGCCAACGGTCCTACCCCACAACGTAGGCTACCAATTAGCAAACCATTGTTCAAATATATGTGCCAGGGGAATTCACTTAGGGGCCAACACAATGCTCAAGGTTGCCTTCGCAACTCATACCTAAGCAAACAGCAAGACCAATAAATACTGAGCCTACCCACGACCAAAACAAGTCAACTGGGTCAACACGTTCACATTCTTTACTATCCCATAAACAATTCAGGGTGCCCAGTGAAGGTTTTTTTTTTTTAATGCCTACCTCATCACCGTACCAAATCTCACATCTCTTCTGCTCCTGTCACTACACAGGGCTATCCTACCACTTCTAAGTTTATGATATATGTCCGCTTATTGTTGACAAGGCTCGGCTTGAACGCTAGCAAGTATTCAGGACACTCGTTTAGGATAGGGCCTGCATGTACGTCATCATTCCAGTTCATGTTATTAAGACTTTAGGTCGCTGGAAGTCATCAGCTTATACGGTATACATACCCCAACCGGTACAGGAAATACAGAAGGCATTCGTTAAAATGTCCTCTTAAAATGTATGTGTGTTATATCATGTTTCTTTCCTCAAATGTATTTGAGCATGATTGGTATTTATTTTTGCCCACTTGATTTACCGGCCTACTGCCTATGTTTGTTTCGGCACATCTTAACCAACTTTTTCCTATCATAAGTTTGTTGACTACTATCTCATTTCCTAGCATAACCATGGTTGCCCCGAACACAAATTGGAAGGCTTGGCCTGAAGTTGTGGGAGGGGTTTATTGGCCTTCAAGGGGACTCCATCCTCCCCCCGCCCCTTCCCTACACTATGGTGATTGTTCTATACGTACTGCTGCCCCACCCTCCACTCCCTCTATTCACCATACTCTTCTAGGGTATGCCCACTTTATTTACCGGCCTACGTCGGTTTCAGCACACCTCAACCGACTTTTTCCTATCATAGGTTTGTTGACTATTATCTCATTTCATATCATAGCCAAGGTAGCCCCGAACACAAATATATGTATGTATGCTGTATAAATTAGCAATAGATGTAGGCCGTTTGCATGGAAATTAAGTCTTAGCAAGACGGACATCGTAAATGCATTTAAGTTACTGCCCATACATCCATCATTATTGCACCTGCATGGCATTAAAAGGAACACTATAGGATCAGGAACACAAACATGTATTCTTGACCCTATAGTGTTAAAACAAACATCTATCCCCCTTGGCCCCTCATGCCTCCCTAAATATAGTAAAATCTTACTTAAAAGTGGTGATTTATAGGAGATCAATGTCAATCTAGCAATCAGTGAGGCTTGCTTCCTCCTTCGTTTAGCTCAGCTGAGTGGCAAGTGTGCTGTACTTGAGTGCATCTGCCTTTTCTTCACAGTTAGTCTTCACAGACCTCAAAACAGGTCAGCGTTCTTCCTTTACACCGTTGCAGTGCACACACATGCAAGCAGGTGTGCTTGCGCATCGAATGATAGATTGATATGTTATTTCCCTCAATAGAGACTGGACATTTATTCCGGAGAAGAAGGGGATGGTTTGCAAAGGTTGCAGTCATACAAACTGCATCATTTCTAAGCCGTTATTAGATATACCCTAGTGACTGCATGCATAATTAAATGCATTGGTGGTATATCTACTAAATAGCAAATCTGAATTGCTATTAAGAATTACAAAAAATAAAAATAAATCACACTGTGGATTAATCCTTTAAGCTTAAATAGTTCTAGATTAACACACTGTCGCAGCTCTTGGTGTCTCTTGAGAAGTGCAGTGTTGGAAGCAAAGACAATGGTTGCTAACAAGCCTTGTGTATATACTAAAGGAAGTTTCCCTGATTGGTTGCAATTTGAAGTTTTCAAGTATTGTTTTTATCTAAGCTATTAGCATGCTTAATTGCTATGCAATCAGAAAAAAACAAACCATTGCTACTTAAAACTGCAAAATGAAAGGCAATCATCTAAACAGAAAAGGAAACTGCTCACATGTAAGCATACTTGAATATTGGCATTATTTTCTTTTTTTGTGCTTAATTATAGGTGGCTGTTTGAGCACTGAATTCATGAATGTGACCCTGAAACATCAGCCAGGCTTTGTTGTTTCTGAGTACTGGCATTGAGAGAACTTAGCAGCATTGTGTGTTTCAGTGATAATGGTTAGTGCCAGAATAGCTGTTAATTAGCTACTTTTGTTTGATGTGTAAAGTACTGGGTTCCATATTCCTTTTCCCACTAGCTTCGATATTCAATTGAAACCTGTATCTGAGAAGATGCTTGTTTCTCTCTTCCCTCCCTGCTCGGATGCTAAGTAAAGTTAAAGGTTTTTTTATTTGTTTGTTTTTTCTCGAGTAATTTTTGTGAAAATGTGTGCCTGCTTTAAAATGTTTATACCGTTCATTGTTTGTAATATTTTGACACTGTTAGACTGATGGGTACCTCAAGAGAACCTATGTTTCTTGCCAAAACGTTAAATAAATCCAGGCAAGCTCATATATTTTATTACTGCCTATCAAATACTTACAACAAAAGTTTTTGGAAAGGAAAAAAAAATCCACACCCAGAACTGTCTCAAAAGTCTGTGATTGGTGAAATAACACAATAACAAAAGGGTTTGCACCCTTTAAACCAAAATAGCCAAGTTGATAAAAAAAAAGGGGGGGAAATTGTTCCAGTTTGGCTGTTTTGGCTACATGATGGCATTCCCTTGTTCTCTATAACGTTTATAGCTCCATAGGTGTTTTAGGTAAACTAATGCACAATGTATCCATTGGTCAACGGATCCTAGAGGTGCTAAAATGTATAGTAAATCATAATTCCAAAAAATGAAGCAACTCAAAGTGGGCTTAGTTGCGTGTTTATGGAGTTTCTTTATTGTACACGTGGATCCCCACATAGAAAATTAAGGCTAGGAACCCTCTAAGAGGCAGTTTCTGGTGAAAAGCACAATAAAGGAACCCAGATGGCTTCATCTCATTGAAGTGGTCTGGGTGCTTTGGTCTTGTCATTTTAGCCCTGCAGCTGCAAACATTGCAGTTTCAGAGAAACTGCAATGTTTGCATTACAGGATTAAGCCTGCCTCTTATGGCTTTCAATCATACAGCCACTAGAGGTGCTTTCTGACCTTTAAATTATTTGAATTAGACAATATTTTCTATGCACTTATTTTAAACTAAATTTGGCTGTTCCATTTTCAGTTCGCTGTATTGTGAATAAAGCATATACTGCGGATTCACAGCCCTCCTCCCACCTTGCAGTGTGAAGTATTAAGTACTTTGCATTTGTATTATTGATTCTTTGAATAAGGAAAAGGCCCCTGTAATTCACAGAAACCTTGGTTTGGACTTTCATGTAATAAAAGGTCTGATTACAGAAGTTAAACAACTGAAGTGGCCTTTAACAACCTAGCATACAAGTTACCTTTCATTTCTGTAAAATGTGAGCGCTTGGCAATAGCTGCTACTTTTGCCGTAATGTTCAGTAATTAATTTTATCTTATTGTGATTACACAGTGACTTCATGTGGAGGTAATTCACTAGCGGCAATTCAAAGCTCAGGATTGCTATATTTCAGCAGGTAGCCTTCAATGTTCCTATTTATCTTTTGAAAACCTCTTCTGTATCATCATGTAGGTTAAGTACATCTGCGAGGGAACTTCATGTAACAGCCTAATAATGCCGAAGCATACTTCATAATTGATCTGGCCTCATGAGGAGTTACACCCTGCAGAATTATGATAGTTTACACTATTTGTAGTGATTATGAAGCTGCCCAGTAAGATTTTAAACATTTAACAGTACTATGTGTAGCATGTCAATTAAGTTTAGACATGATGTGCACATACTGCAAATAGAAGGCATATGGAATAACATTTTCCTTGGATGAAACCAAATTTTTGCTGTAGTCAACAAAATGTCATGATTGAATACGAATTGGTAAAAGCAGCAGTGTAATGCTGATTGTTTAATGTGAAAATAATTGTTTTTTTTGTTGGTTTTATCTGAAGAGACGCACACACACACCTCTTCCTTTTTGCATAAGCAGTGTTCCGATCTATCCAGCTCTGCTATGCACATTTATTTTCGTGCATCTGTGATCTTATTCATTTTACAGATTGTGAATTTTTTGAGATACAGTGGAAGCACTACTTATGGTGTCTTCCACCTTCAGGGATCTTTTTATAGTTGGCTAAGGCCCTCCCCATAGGTGACAACAATGCTGGGTATTCTGTGGTTAGGTGCAGAAACCAAGAGGAGATATTGTCACAGGTGCCACTGTCTTCTTTCTTTAGGTTCTGGTGTTTCAGGCACAAAAAGGGCCTGGTCATTATTCTCTTGTGCATACAGCTGTGAAGTCAATGGAAAGTCCAGCGTGACAGTGTTATCCTCCGTAGAACGTTGACCATAAGATAACGTTTAGCTCAACTGAGCTAATTGATTACATTGGACTTTCAATAAAATTCAAACTGTAAAAAATAATTTCATAAAGCTTTTATATTTTATTAAATATTCATTGATATTACTGTAACAGAGGTATTTTAATGGGACACTATAGTCACCAAAACAACTTTTGCTTAATGGAGCAGTTTTAGTATATAGATTATGCCTCTGCAGTCTCACTGATCAATTATCCACCATTTAGGAGTTAAATCACTTTTGATTCTGTTTATGCAGCCCTAGCCACACCAGTGACTGACACAGCCTGCATGAAAAAAAACATGGGTTAATTTTAATAAGCGTAGGCAGACTTTTTTTGAATTACTAAAAATAACATTTGGTTGCCTGCGCAGAGGCATATAAATCAGATGTTAAGTAAATTGGATGTACATAGACTTTGCAAGATTTGGTATAACAAGGGCATTTAACAGGCATAATAACGCATGGTGCAGGCTGTTTAGTCATCTGAGCCATTCCTATGTCTAACTTCGGATAAAACCTAAAAAACTATAGCCATAGGACTGCCAAAAGGGAAGCTTAACTATGATTAAAAGTTGTGCACGTTGTATGCGGGTGCGAAGTATGAAATGGTCAATAAGTGCAGTACTTGCTTAGATGCACGGCTAAATGTTCAGGTCTGTATGGGTTAAGCGGGCTCTTCTCCAGCCAGGTGCATGCGCTAGGTGTTTTGAACGGAGCTTGACTCCTGAGCACTGTGGGTGCGAGCGGCAGGTGGCTGCCTGTCTCCCGATGATGCGATATATATATAGCGATATTGCGTATGTTGTGGCAAAGGGTGTTGTATTTTGCAATTTAATAAGGGTTGTCAGCTGAAGACAGCAGCACCACGTGGGGTGTCGTTCTGTAGCGTCCCTACCAAAACTACATTCGGGTCCTATTGCTACATCAAGTGCACACGTCTTTATACAATACATCATGAAGCAGGGGTTTAGGCATAGCTAGCAGCCCTATAGTTGCGTCTAATGCGTTGTAAACTAGGCATGCGGTAAGGATAGATGCACACAGAACAAAGCAAAAATAGATTAACGATAACTGTAACAGTAAAGGAGCCAGGCTGGTCTTAATATCTGTCCGATGAGGGCCTCCCGTGGCACGGCCGCTGTGCATCTCCTGAGTTGTCGAGTCTCCATCCGTCCTCCCCGAAACGACCCCAGCCCGTCACACGGGTCCCCCGCGGTGCTGTGGGCACTCGGTGGCATAGACAGTCCACTTGACCACCACACCTAGAGTCTGCGGGCCGCCTGCTCCCTGCACCTACCCAACACCACCCAGGGAAGCGAGTGTCCCAATGTCTTCTGGCGCCGGCCACATACTTGGAGCCGGTGCACGCCGCCTCCGGCCACCGGTCTGCTGGGAGGGCTGCACAGACCTACCCCACAGGGCTCCCAGCATCAGGGACAAGGCTCTCCGGGGACCTCCCAGACCCAGATGCCTGGGCACTCACTTTTCTGACGGGCAGATAGTCATCACGAGGGATTAATCTGGTGCTCAGCAATGCCAAAGTCCGCACCGGCCATTCCGATCAGCTCCCCATGGTGGGTATTCTTCATGGTTACTACAGCTCTGATCAATCACTGGTGCCTTGAAGGAGATCATACACAGGCAGCGGGGTGCAGCCGCATTAGGTCTCCAACCTCTGTAGTAGTGCAGGCCTCCTTATTCTCTGTTGGATTGCCTCCTCAGGTAAGTGTACCTTCCCCACCGTGGCTGTGTCCATATCTGCCGGCAGGCTGTCTTCCATACAGCCGTTGCTCTACTCCGCACCCTTCCTAGGTGCTTCCTCTTGAAGGCGGACAGCTTCCACCTTACCAGCTCCCACATCTGCTGGCTGGCTGACCTGTATTCAGCCGTTGCCAGTATAGGCGTCCAGCACGCTACCGAGGCGGTAGCACCCGTCACGGCGAGAGCGGTCGCCATGTGGCCGGGATAACCCCCACTGGCCAGGGGGGGGGGGTCAGGGCCGCGCCCCGGGCCGGGAGTTGCTCCTTGTCGGAATGCTCCTCTTGTGGCTGCTTCTGCCCGGGTGTCTTGGCTGAGCGCTTCCCCGCGGCACAGGTATTGGCCGCATGCGGTTGGGTTCTCAGCCGTTGGTAGGCCGGGGATGGCCGCTTCCTCTCACCCGACAGGCGAGGAGTTTCATGCGGGTAGCGGGCGAAAGCTTGGGTAATTCTCCATGCACTGGTGTCGGAGGATCCGTCTTTCAAGCGGTCAGGAACAGTATTTTGTGCTGTTTTCACGGGCTCACAACCGGAGCTCAAGTTGATGGCCTCCAGTCGGCCCGGCCCCGCCCCCTCGTATTTACAGATTTGTTTAGATTTCACACAGGGTCTGAAATGTTGGTATAAAAGCAAAAATGCTATTTTTCTCACCTAGAGTAAATGTAACAAAATATATAAGCACAAATTGTAAAGTAAATTGTTTATAGGGATACAATGACCCTGGAGACATTACTAGCAGTACACTACTAAATATTGCAATAGAATTTCGGGGGGAAATGACTGCATTTGTGCACAATACCCACATACAGTATATTTAAAGTTAAAGTATTTCAAAATGCTATAGCAATCTTTATCAAATGAGTGTGTGTGTGTGTGTCTGTTGTCAGTGAGTGGTTCTCTGTCTCAGTGAGTGTCAGTCATGGTCTCTGTTTAGGTGATCGGGTCCCCTCCAATCACTTGGGAAAGGTGTTTATTCACCTTTTCCCCCATACTGTGCCGATCTCGTGGTGGCTGGCTCCACCTCGATGGCTGAGATCACTAAGAAGCATCTCTAGTGCCTGTCTGAGTGACTCTCACTAGAGGTGTCACTGGGCAGCAATGTAAGAACTGCCTTTTCTCTTAAAAGCCTGCAGGGACGGGCTGCATACACCAGAACCACTACATTAAGCTGGTTCTGGTGACTAGTGTCCTTTTAAGAATTGTATTTTTGTTGTTGAAAATAATGCTTTGTTAGTTTAAAAACAAACTGGTTCCTACATTGTTTTTTTATTTATTTTTTTTAATGTTGGCTCCTACATTCCAAGCAAATTTGTCAAGTCCTGAAGTACATTATTTTCAACTTGTACTTTACAAAACAGTTTTTGTATACATTATACTAAATGTATCAGATTGCTTTATGACAATAAAAAAAAAAAAAGCTAAAACTAAAAAATGTTTATATTCTGTTAGGATATTGAAGGAGTTGAAGTCAACAGGGATTAATTAGAACAAGTACTATTTCCACAAAGCTGTTGACTATTTGCACTTGATGTTACCTGTGTACGTTTCTGTTATTATACTGGCATAACAATGTCAAAACAGGGTATGCAGCCCAAGCAAACTGAAAGTAGCACACCACACGTTACCCATTGAAGTGGTCTGGGTGCAGTGTCCCATCACACTTTTTAAATAAACTGCAATAATCACCTGCTAGGGTTAACTCCTCCTCTAGTGGGCACTAGAGGGACTTCCTTGTCTTTTGGCGACTTTTGGTCACCTAAATGATGCTGGACGTCCTCACGCTATGCATGAGGACTTCCAGCAACACCAGAATTGCCATAGGAAAGCATTGAATAATAACATTGCCGCGCATGTACATTAGGTCTCTCTCCTGCCGGCTGATGCTGGGGAGGAGTTAAGGCGGACTCGAACCAACGCCAAGGGACATCAGTGCTGGACCCAGGTGACAGAATGGGGGGGGGGGGGGTGTAATACAGAGGAGGAAGCTATAGTGCAGGGGTAGGCAACCTTCTGCACCCCAGATGTTGTGGACTACATCCCCCCATAATGCTGGCAAAGCATCATGGGAGGTGTAGTCCAAAACATCTGGAGTGCCGAAGGTTGCCTATGCCTGCTATAGTGCAAGGAAGAAGAGTTTTGTTTTCCTGGCACTATAGTTTCCATTTGACTAGATTTATATGTATTCTATATTACAGAGAGGTTGTAATAAAGAGTGTCTGTAATAAAGCACAAAATGAACTACTCCCCTAAGACCATACAGTGGTGTAGAAAGGAAAGGGTTATTAAATGCAGTTTATTTTTTATTTTTGCTTCTGAAATTCATGTTAACCGTTTAATTTTCATTGCTAAATAATTTAAATATAAATTAGAAGCTTGTTAATATTAACATTTGGCCTAAGAAACAGAAAGCAGTATGCATGTACCACTAAAATGAACTTCTATTTTTCATCTGTAAAATATCTCTTGTTCTAATATTGTAGTTCTTCCAATAAATGTGCCTTTTTTTATTTTAGTCTTGTATTGCTGAGTGATGGCTACAGTTTTGACAGATGCAGATGAATCCCCGGGTCAGACTTGTACACTATAAAGATTAAAATAAAATGGATAACATTTAAAGAAAGCATCAATCTCTTTCAGTAACATGCCGTGTTACATACAGAGAATACTAATGAAAGGCAGCACAGTCACAGTAATGATATTTACCTTTCAGCAGGACATGCACATATCCTGTGTAAATGATAGTTATAGCTGGTACACGCCTTTATCATTTTCCCATTCACACATAATGAGACATGTTTTTTGTTTTTATTTTTGTCTAATTGTCTTTTAGCTCGCTATATAATCTTCAACAGTAAATTGCTTTTCAAAATGTTTTCTTCAGTTGATGGCAGGATTTTTTCTTTTTTTTTTTTAAGGGCTTTTTTTTTGTTGTTGCTTTAACTTTCATGTTTTGGTAGGAAAAATAGTTTACCTGCTTTTTGAGTTGTAAGTTTGTGGACTTATGGAGAGCTCTCAAAACCTATGGTGTCAATTAGTTTCTGCTTTAATTTAAAGGTTGGCTTTTTTTTTTTTTTTTTTTATATCAATAATCCCGCTCTCATTAAATAATGGCACTTAACCACAGGGCAAATGAAAATTAGATTGCTACCAAGTGACTCAAATCTTTAATATAATGCAAATTTATATCAGTCCTGTTTTGTGTCTTGCATGTATTAGTATTAAACATATTACAACAATATCGTCAGTAAAAGTGCAGTTCATGTGTGAACAATGCAAAAAAGTCACTTTTACTAAAAATATCATCGTTGTAATACAATTTACCATTTTGAAACACTAATATTGGTGTTGAGCGAAGTCTCCCGAGTAAAACGGTACCCCCCACGTACAGGTTTTATGGTGTCTTGGAAAGTTACAGGGTTAAATATAGTGCTGGCGAACTAAATTCTCTGCACTTTCTGCCTGGGTTGTCAGGCATGTCAATCAAATTTTAATTAATGAAATCACATAATTATGTTAAAAGGTTACTTAGATATACATGTAGAATTTTAATATTTATACATATATGCATTTAAATTCGTCGTGTATACTTTTGTAATCATTAATGTAATTATATATATTTATCTATATACATATATTTGCGGTTATTTGTATTTTATATATAGATATATAGAATGTCATTCTAAGTGTATTTTGTTATATATATATTATAACAAAATAGTTCGAATGAAATTACATATGTATATATAATTCATTTAAAAAATATATTTTTATTTATTTTATTTAATATTGTAATTATACGTGTATATATACACTGCTCAAAAAAAAAAAAAAGGAACACTTAAACAACACAATGTAACTCCAAGTCAATCACACTTCTGTGAAATCAAACTGTCCACTTAGGAAGCAACACTGAGTGACAATCAATTTCACATGCTGTTGCGCAAATGGGACAGACAACAGGTGGAAATTATAGGCAATTAGCAAGACACCCCCAATAAAGGAGTGGTTCTGCAGGTGGGGACCACAGACCACTTCTCAGTTCCTATGCTTCCTGGCTGATGTTTTGGTCACTTTTGAATGCTGGCGGTGCTCTCACTCTAGTGGTAGCATGAGACGGAGTCTACAACCCACACAAGTGGCTCAGGTAGTGCAGCTCATCCAGGATGGCACATCAATGCGAGCTGTGGCAAGAAGGTTTGCTGTATCTGTCAGCGTAGTGTCCAGAGCATGGAGGCACTACCAGGAGACAGGCCAGTACATCAGGAGATGTGGAGGAGGCCGTAAAAGGGCAATAACTCTGCAGCAGGACCGCTACCTCCGCCTTTGTGCAAGGAGGAACAGGAGGAGCACTGCCAGTGCCCTGCAAAATGACCGCCAGCAGGCCACAAATGTGCATGTGTCTGCTCAAACAGTCAGAAACAGACTACATGAGGGTGGTATGAGTGCCCGATGTCCGTGCAGGATGTTTGGCATTTGCCAGAGGACACAAAGATTGGCAAATTCGCCACTGGTGCCCTGTGCTCTTTACAGATGAAAGCAGGTTCACACTGAGCACATGTGACAGACGTGACAGAGTCTTAAGACGCCATGGAGAATGTTCTGCTGCCTGCAACATGCCTCCGGCATGACCGGTTTGGCAGTGGGGTGGCATTTCTTTGGGGGGCCGCACAGCCCTCCATGTGCTCGCCAGAGGTAGCCTGACTGCCATTAGGTACCGAGATGAGATCCCCAGACCCCTTGTGAGACCATATGCTTGTGCGGTTGGCCCTGGGTTCTTCCTAATGCAAGACAATGCTAGACCTCATGTGGCTGGAGTGTGTCAGCAGTTCCTGCAAGACGAAGGCATTGATGCTATGGACTGGCCCACCCGTTCCCCAGACCTGAATCCAATTGAGCACATCTGGGACATCATGTCTTGCTCCATCCACCAACGTCACGTTGCAGCACACTGTCCCGGAGCTGGCAGATGCTTTAGTCCAGGTCTGGGAGGAGATCCCTCAGACCATCCGCCACCTCATCAGAAGCATGCACAGGCGTTGTAGGGAGGTCATACAGGCACGTGGAGGCCACACACTGAGCCTCATTTTGACTTGTTTTAAAGACATTACATCAAAGTTGGATCAGCCTGTTGTGTGTTTTTCCACTTTAATTTTGAGTGTGACTCCAAATCCAGACCTCCATGGGTTGAAAAATTTGATTTCCATTTTTTACATTTTTGTGTGATTTTGTTGTCAGCACATTCAAATATGTAAAGACCAAGTATTTCAGAAGGATATTTAATTAATTCAGATCTAGGATGTGTAATTTTTGTGTTCCCTTTATTTTTTTGAGCAGTGTATTTTAATATAATGTGTATACGTTTTTTTATATATATGTGTGTGTGTGTGTGTGTGTGTATATGTATCTTCATTCTAAGTGTATTTTAATACAAAGAAACTAGTCCTGCGCTCAAACCCACATTACTCCTGGGCGGCAGCAATGACTATAGTACACATCAGCCAAAATAATTATAGTAAAAACCAAAGAAAAAAGTTACCTGCGCTCTTTCCACATCCCTATGTATTTTTAAACAGATTGAGGTTTTTAGTTGCCTCCAATGGCCATGAGTGGGTATGCCCACCTGCCACGTCAAGACAGACCTCTTAGGTGGGTCCTAACGCTAACCATTCGCCTTGCTTCCATGAGCTTCTGCCAAAAATATCTCTGAGACAGAAAGGGTTATTTTTTATATACATCCCTACATCCTAAGTGTATTTTAATACTAATATATATATATGAGCGATCACATTGCCCCCGGGGGCCTGATTTGCCATGGGAGGGCTGCCTGGGCTGTCAGGTAGTCCTCCCGAAGAGGATCGCGGCAGAGGTAAGTACGGCGGACCTCCTGGGGGCTTAACCCTTTACTGCGTTCTATGCCGCCTCAACGGCTTTAAAGCCCATTAGAATGGGGACAGCATAGAACGCCGAAACGGCGTTAAGGGGTTAACAATCTTGCAATGTGCTGATTCCCCTTTACGTTAAATACAATTGTACCTAGTATACATTGACCTTTCAATGTATACTTTTTGCCTTCTATATCCTCTTCAATTCAAGCTAAATACAGGGTTGTAGAGTTCTACATTTATTTAAAATTTTCATACATCTCAAAAACACTTAAGTCATATATAGGGGATAAGTAAACATAATATTTAAAATTCCGGAAAGTGATGTCTCCGCTTTAAGAAATATTGTTGTAATGTATAAACCATTTCTATTTATAGTGATTAATTCAGCTTGAAAAAAGAGGAACAAGACCATGACTGGAAATAACTAGTACTGTTTCAGTTACTTAGCAGTCGGATAGCCTCCTGCATGACTGTATTTTTTTATTTTTTTGTCTTTTGTAAATGCATTGCAGTAATCTTAATTTAAACAAAGAACATTTTGAAACGGTGGCCTGATTTTCCTTCGTGGGCATACTTTGCTACACTACTTCCACTTTGTGAACTCTTGCCATTAGAAGCACAGTAGGTGCAAAAGTCTTTGCTAATTTCTCTGGCTATAAATGCACAATTAAAACCATGGATCAGCAGGGGTCAGGACAATCAGTGTGTACCAACACAGAGTGTTAAAGAATTGCTGCTGCTGTTCAAACAGATAATTAGTGTATCATTTGAAACCTGTTTTCTGCACAGGCCAATGACTTATAATGCTTTTAGCTAATTACATGAGGGAAAAAACTTGTATAGAGTAACATTTTATACTCATTTACTGGAGTATCTTGAATATACATTTGACATCGATGAAATTTTTGTGGTTATTTTAATTCCTCATATTTTTATTCTTTAGTTGCTGATCCAACTAAACAAAAATAATGTAGCACATGATTCCGATTTTCTTTGTAGACTTAACTCCAGATTTTAGTTTTTACATTCTTTAACTCAATCTTTAAATTCTAATCCCTACATAAAATAAACTGTAGGGGAGATGGACCGCTTTAAAGTGAACCTGTCGTAACGGATATAGGTTAGCAATTTTCTAATCTGCCTTGACTCGTCAGACAAGAAGTGTTTCTTTAATACTATAATACTATTAAAAACTAATTTTCTCTCCCCACTCATATTTACTGTCCCGCCTTTTCACCCTTCTCCCCTCTTTATCCCCTGTATGTAGAGGGATGGGGAAAATTAGGAGAATGTTCGAAACACTAGAATAAGAAAGACTTTCTTTCCCTCTCTTGCTTTCTTGCTTTTTCTCTCTCCTCTTTCCTGATTTCCCCATGATCACCCATATTTATGGAGGAGGGTTGGGGAGAGAGGAAGAATTGGCAAAGTACCAGAGTCAGTATAATAATAAAAAGACAATATCATCTTATAACATACTCCGTAGAAAATCTGACCACTCTCATCTTCATATATAGATGTATGAAGATTTAAAAGACGCAGTTGGCCAGGCAACGGACAACCGGGTCTTGATTCTCCAAATAATAGTGGATGTTATCAGCATTTACTGCTATATGTAGATGTATGTGTAAAGGTTTTTTTGTATTTAAACATCATACAAAAAAAAAGTGACATTCCTCCTTTAATGAAAATCCTCAAAAGGTTAAGATCTCTGGAAAAAAGAAAATCATATCTAGAAAGATCTATCCTTCATCTAATGGAATTTTTTAAGTCAGAATTTATAATAATTTGTAGTAAGAGATCATATCTGAAAATTTTTAAAAATGATATCATTAAATGCTCAAGGTCTAAATACACTTTTCAAGAGATCTTGCCTTCTTGAGTTTTTGAGAAAAGAACTTATACAAATAACTCTGCTTCAATAAAATCTCTGGTTGAAAGAAGATATAAAAAGGTTTATGCCAAATAAATTCTTGATAAAAATGTGTAACAAAAAAAAATCTAGATTTCCAAGTAATATCAGGAAATATACCAAGGAGCACGATATATAATAATTTTATGTAAAATACAAGATCAGCTTTATACCACCACAAACCCATATGCCTCAAATAATCAAAGTAGAAAATTTATGGAAAAATTATCAAAAATAAACCAGATGAAACAAGGAATTTTTAATAATGTACTGGATCCTGAAATAGGATATCAAAGAGTAGAATAGCCCCCCAACCCCCAAAATAAAAATATGAATGAGTCTACAGTTTTTTAAAGTAATAAAAATCATAATCTTTTAGGCATATGGATAATGGATCACCCAAAATAGAAGCTACACCTGCTATCAAGCCTATTCTAGGATTGATCTATTCATGTGTAATATTAAACTATATAATTGTGTAAAAATACAGGAAATAACATGGTCAGATCATAACACAGTGATTTTAGAATTAAACCTAAATAGTGGAAAAAGAACAAATTGTCACATGAATGATTATATCTTAAATAATGAGAAGGAAGTGAAATCAATAAAAGAAATCAAGGAGTATTTCTTACATAATAAAAACAAAGTATCGGCACCAATGATTTGGTGCACATTTAAGTCATGATTTGAGGCCACTTAATAAAGCTGGGAGCACAAAATAAAGAAAAAAATCCTTTATTACTTTCGGATCTTTATATAATGTTAAGTAGAAAAAATAAGGAAAACCCTATCACTTAATCTAAGAAAATAGGACATAAGAAAACAAAGATTTCTTAAGAATGCAGACAACTAGAAACCTGAAGTATTTAAAAACCAAATAGTATTACAAAGGCAATAGAGTGGATAAAATGCTGACCAATAAAGTAAAAGGAAAAAAATACAAATTATATACACAGAATCACAACAGAAAATGGTCCTCTGTTAACTCCACAAAAACTAGGAGAAGCATTTAATCTTTATTATAAAAAGTTATACAACGCCCCAAATATGAATCATAATTTAGAAGTTCTCCCTAACAAAATGAAAACTCTATGAAAAGATCAATTAAATGAAATAAATGTCCCCTTTACAGTGCAAGAAATATCATTGCCTATCGACTCACCAAAAAAAAAAAAAAGCTAAAACATTAGGACTGGATGGTTTCCCAAACCTGGTTTATAAAACCTTCAAAAATTAGATTATTAATTAAATGTCTAATGCTGTTAACGAAATGATGAAACAAAAATATTTACCAGAAGAAATCTTTTATATGCAAATATTGTACCTATATTACAACCAGATTTAGTGTCAAGTTATCAACCAATTTCGTTGATCAATTTAGACACATTATACGCATCAATATTCGCTTACAGAATACAAAAAATAACAAGCTTAATACACCCAGACCAAACCGGATTAATTAAAAACTAGATCATATTCTAATAGAAAAATGATTGATATATTAGACAAAGCTGAGAGATCATGAGTCCCATTCCTGGCCCTGTCATTTGACAGGGCCAGTTGGGACTTCCTAAAACATTTTTTGTATTAACTGTGGATTTACAGGATGGATTTTTGCTGCAATATGGGCCCTGTACACAAGTCCCAAGGAGAGGATGGTGGGGGGAGGGGATTTCCTATGATTGGTTTAGGGTAACCAATGGCACCAGGCAGGGGTGTCCCCTCTCCCCGCTGTTGTATTTATTATCGATCGAGTCTTTAGACAACGATATAAAAAATAACCGAAAAATAAAAGGTTTTATAAGCATTAAAAATGAATACAAGATCTCACTATTCGCGCATGATGTAATTGTAACAATATAGAATCAAATTACATCACTTAGAGAATTTGAGAACTATTGAAAATGATAGCGAAATTTCAAATAAGTTAAACATTGAAAAATCAATAGTTGGTAAAAATAAAATTAAAAAAATAGAAACTGATTCAAAAAGAGACATAAAGAACACTTGTGATTTTAAATGGGTCAAAAAAGAATCATCATATTTGGGAATAAAACTAACAAATCCCCAAAAGATAGTTGAGGCTAATGTATTACCCTTAATTAAACAAATGAAGAGGCAACTCAAACAACTTAAAATTCAGAAATATCTTGGATAAGAAGAATCAACATCATTAAGGTATATATCCTTCCAAAATGGTTATATATCTTCTGAATGTTACCTTTAAAGATCCCAAAATCATGGTTAACAATGATTCAATCTTCTAAGTATGGAGGACTGGGTTTTCCTAATATATCTCAAGTAAGCAAAGCATGTGAAATATGCCATATAATTAACACCTTAAAGAAGGAGGCAAAAGAGGAACCATGGAACTATACAGAAACAGATAGTATAAAAATCTAGAAAAAATATTTTGGAACTTAAATAAAAAACAAGTTAATCAGGAGATAAAATCATCTTTAGTAATGGAAGAAATATACCCGAAATGGAATCAACTAAAGGATAAACTAAATATACAAAATAAACACTTCGAATAACTCCCAATTGAAATCCTGGAAATAAATATCCAAGATTCCACATTGAGACAATGGAGAAAAAGAGGTATCATACACATAGATCTTTTTGAGAATAGTAAAACAATAAAAACATTCGACCATCTTAGAGAATACTATAAGCTACCATCTAATAATTTATTCTCTTATATAAGAATAAAGAACTTTCTATCAAAATGTAGGATAACCTACTATAATGAGGGTCAAGAATACATGTCTGTGTTCCTGACCCTATAGTGATCTTTTAATATAATGGGTATACAAATTAAAGGGACACTCCAGGCACCCAGACCACTTCTGCTAATTGGAGTGGTCTGGGTGCCAACTCCCACTACCCTTAACCCTGCAAGTGTAATTATTGCAGTTTTTCATAAACTGCAATAATTACATTGCAGGGTTAACTCCACCTCTAGTGGCTGTCTATTAGACAGCCACTAGAGGTCACTTCCTAGTTTCTAGCACAGGTTTCCTGTGCTAGAGCGTCGCTGCACGTCCTCACGCTGGGGAGACGTAATGCGCATGCGCGGCATTTCCGCGCATGCACATTAGGTGTTCTCGGCCGGTGGGCGAGATTAGTCTCGCCTACCGGCCGATGTAATCTCAAGGAGGAGCGTCGCGGAGGCGGAGACAGCGGCGAGGGACATCGCCGCTGTCCCAGGTAAGTCACTGAAGGGGTTTTCACCCCTTCAGTAACCGGGGATTGGGGGGTGGGAGGGAGAGGGACCCTCCAGTGCCAGAAAAACGGATCGTTTTTCTGGCAATGGAGTTTCCCTTTAAATCTGCATTATATAACTGCTACTAATGTCTTTTTTCACTGTCCTTTTGTATTTGTGAAATGAAAAAAAAGTAAAAGAATAGAAATGGGAATAAAATATAAAAATTTGCATTTTTATTTATTTCCATTACACCTGTCTACCGCTCGCAGCATCATTCGTCTTTTCACGGAGAGTTACACTTGCTATAAGACATCTCTCCTGTATACCCTTCTTTGGGAAGCTCTGACTTGGTTCCCATAACAAGTCCCTAACAGCTTACGTTGGCTTTGATTAGATACAATTTATCTGTTCTCTCTCTCGCCATTCCTAGATTGCCTACCAAATCTACTGCAATATCATTTTGGTTGGTTCTCTCCCGTCTTTGTACTGCTCTCAAGAAGAGCCTGTTCCTCCTCACTACTTCCCCTTGCAGGCATTGCTTTCCATCAGGCTAAATTTTGTACTCAAGAGTTGGAGGGTTTCCCTGGTAAGACATGCAGAGCACAGACTTTTTATGTCTCTGTATATCGGCACCGACTGAATTGACTAGAAGGAAGGAGGCTGTTTAAAAAAAAAAAAAAAAAAAATTATTATCATCTGATTTAAGAGTAATCTTGAAATTTGCTAACAATTCTGCTAGCAAGATGTATATGTGAAATTTGATTCTCTGTCATTGAAGATTAAGTTGTACTTTTCAGGAACAAACAATTAGTCCGGTATGTGGAGAGAGTCAGGTCATATGGAAAAGGGATATGCAGAAAGACATATTACAGATTGCCAAGTAATGCAATGCCAGGTGCCTAAGGAACACTGTACAGTACCAATCACAGTACCTGCTGATTAGGTACGTGACTTGTGATAAAGGTGTCTGCCCATAGGGTTATAAATGGGGACATGTTGCTTCCATGGTAGAGGGAAGTGTAAGGGTGAACAAAACAACAACAAAAATGGGAGTGAGGACATCTTGTGAACTGTTGTAATGACGATTGACCGAAACAAGAGTGGAGTAGGGTAGCTGGATTAAAAAAAAAGTGTTTTGTAGCTCAGAAATCATATTATTGTCCTCTCTTTGTGTCTTACATTGACAAACAAGATTTTTGTGCCACAAGAAAGAGTTCAAGTTGTAAATTCAAGTAATTGTTAGTGTAAAAAGTTCTTTTTCTTCAAATTCAGTCATGTCTCTATTACTAGATCAAATGCTCTGTGTGTGTTGGAAAATGTCAATTATACTGTAACTCTTAAGAGACCGTAAAGGGTTATATCTGAATGAGAGGGTAGGGGGTCCTTTAAAGGGACTCATTAAGTTCCATAGCCTAGTTCTATAGTGTGTCTCTACTTAGTTGCATATATTGCTGAAATTCTAAGCCAGACGGTATAATTAAAGCACACTCTAGCATCTAAAGCACTTTACCTTGCTTAAGTGCTTTAAGTGTTATTTGCTTGTCCTTGCAGGCTTATTTTGTAAATGTCTCAATTTCATGGGAAATTAATACTTGTTATAAAATTGCCTTGCCACTACTGTCATGCAGACATCTGATAATGTTTTCTCTCTCAACCACTCAGAAGCTGTGGCAATTTTGTCATTCACCTCTCATATACTGCTATATGACTCATCAAAAATGGTGTGACTGTCCAGTTACATGTATGGGGGATTTCCCTGCAGGACTTCCCAGTGAGAAGCATTTGACTGGGCAATGACAGCACAGACAATCGTATATGCTGGACAAAGTAGTTGTAAGCTAGCCCCTTAAAAAAACAAACAAAAAATAGAAATGTGTTTATTTAAAGGGACACTATAGTCACCTGAACAACTTTAGCTTAATGAAGCCGTTTTGGCGTATAGAACATCCCCCTGCAGCCTCACTGCTCAATCCTCTGCCATTTAGGAGTTAAATCCCTTTGTTTATGAACCCTGGTCACACCTCCCTGCATGTGACTTGCACAACCTTCCATAAACACTTCCTGTAAAGAGAGCCCTATTTAGGCTTTCTTTATTGCAAGTTCTGTTTAATTAAGATTTTCTTATCCCCTGCTATGTTAATAGCTTGCTAGACCCTGCAAGAGCCTCCTGTATGTGATTTAAATTCAATTTAGAGATTGAGATACAATTATTTAAGGTAAATTACATCTGTTTGAAAGTGAAACCAGTTTTTTTTTTTCATGCAGGCTCTGTCAATCATAGCCAGGGGAGGTGTGGCTAGGGCTGTATATACAGAAACAAAGAGATTTAACTCCTAAATGACAGTGAATTAAGCAGTGAAATTGCAGGAGAATTATCTATACACTAAAACGGTTTTATTTAGCTAAAGTAATTTAGGTGACTATAGTGTTCCTTTAAGGGGGTGGGGGGCTATTGCATGTTTTTAATTAAATTTTTTGTTAGAGTTCCCTAAATTCTTTACCTGCCCCTTATCTTTTCTGGCATGTGCTTACATTGCCTTGTTTTAACATTCTCTGACAATTATGGAACCAGTCAGTGCTCATGCCCCTTCCTTTCCTCATAAAAAATAGTTTTCTAAAAGATAAAATCTTTATGAAATGCTCTGATTCCACCCAAATAACAAGATCTCATAAAATTAGTTTTGTGTGTTTTTCCAACTCTTGACAAAAAGGTGACCTGCTCCTGTAAGACCAAAAAAAAACTTCCCCTGCACCTCAAGGCTAATGAAGTACAAGCATAGCAGTCACCATGTGGGATCTTACAAAATATGCTTTCATTTAATAATGTAAGTTGCAATTTCTCTTAACTTGGAGAGCATTTTCATCAATTTAATTTCATGAAAAAACTTCAGCAGAACATGTAACTGCATACTTGGTAAACTTCCGCTGTCCTTAGGTTCATGATATATCTAAAGTGTGTTCATTAGCCAAAATGTTTCAGCCACTTTCTAGCCTGGAGTGAGCTCATTCAGAAACTACAGATCCCAGGAATCTGCAGCAAACTCCACGTCAAAGGTGATTTGTTTCTCCTGTATTCCAGTCTTATGTTTTATATATGTATTTTATTGCATTTTAATACATTATACTCTATATCTATATAATGCAACTTTTTAATGGGTCAGTTCCACCCGGACGTATCCCTTTAACAATAATGAAAAAGTATTTTCTTTAAAATGTAAAGATGGCTTTTCTGCTTTAATTACAGCACAATGAATGCTGAATAAACCAGTTTTTCAATTTTACATTCCCTCTTTCATGATTTATGGTCCCTTGTGCAGGACACATTGCATTGGCAGTCAATTAGACAGCTCTGCTCCCTTCTTAACGCACATTAATTAGGTTAATAATTCAACAATATTCCCTTATGTGCAAGGAATTACCTGCAAGTGATAATCTTATTTGCCTCTGTCATTGAATTATTCTGGGAATTTACCTGGAAATTGTCCTCTGTTGAGAGCTTCTTAGGCATGCACAAAGCTCTTTGTTTGAAACTTTGAATCTAAAATGCTCAGTGAAACATCAACTGATTATTTGCTTTCACTTGTTTGAAATAACATTGTGCTTTGAAACTTGAAGACCTCAAAAGGCCGCTTTTGAAGTATGCAGCCCCACCTTTTTAACATCAAATAGTGATTTTATTTTGGGTTCAAAAAACAAACAAACCTTTTCATTAAATAAACAATATCGTTTTTATTTGGAACTTAACGTGGTTGTCATTTTTATACTAACATTACATGTATCATGCAAATTTGCGAAAATTAAATATCAAGCTGCACTTTGCAGCAATTTCCAGCTCATCCTTTGTTTCCTCACATATTGTCTTGTTAGCAACAATTGTAACACAATTAAGTTGCTTGTATAAACTGTTTAATAGTGGACATTTTCAACACCTCCACTTTCTGCTTATCAGTGCAATATTATTGCTTTCGATTTGTAAAACAAAAGAATTCCATGAAATGTAGGCCTGTTTGCTGGAACACATAGTTTAAATCCTATAGAATAAAAGAGAAAAGTCTGTCCTATGGAATATATAAATCGCAACGTATACAATAGGTGAAGAACAGTTAAAATACCCTTTAATAGAAATGGGGTAAAAATCGTGAGACCTAATTTAACGAAAAAGGTAAAGAGGAGAGTGTAGAGACACACACGAAAAGGAAAAATTGGTGTGTCAAATAGTAACTAAATATTGACTGTAACTACTAGTGGTGCCCTAATGTCATAAAGCTAGCCCAGTGCTGTTAGTGCCGCACTTAGTCCATATGCTGGTAATTCGTACCACAGAGGTAGCTGTTGCTCGGTGTGCTGACATGTGATAGTGACCAACAGTTGGTATGGCGGATGACAGTAAGGGATACCAAATATCTCGTGGTTATAATAGTAGTTTACGTGTGTTAATTTAGATACAGCAATACCGATACCTTGCACAAAGAGTCAGTATATCCCCAACACAGTCTCAGTTGGAGAGTAGGAAAGCCATGTATTGGCATAGAAAGTGCCACCGACCAATCTTTTCACTTGACCCACTAGTAACTGAGATAGCGTTTATTGTCTAGGACATACAATCCTAATGGGCAGTATAAGTGAGGAAAGATTAGCCGGGTATCGGTTTTGTGGAGGGAGTGAGCCGTGTGCCGACTGGAGGGATGTCTAATCCCAGTGTTCCTCCCTCCGAGTGTGAACATACATACCCATGAAAATATTGTAAGTATATTTTAGGGTCGAGAATATTACCTATGGTTTGCTAATGTTGGGCAAACCGTACGGGTAATTGGATTCTAGTATCAAAGGTTAGTCTCGTTACTTAAGCTAACTCGTTGTGACCTATGGTTGCCGATGTCAGGAAAACCAAGGTAGTAACAAAGTAGTAAGATCGAGACAAAAAGAATATCCTTGCCCAGCTACCTTCCTATAGTTGGCTATGGTTGCCGGTGTTTGGTAATAGATAGAAGATACCTAGTAACCCCCTGTTGCATGTATATATTGCTGTAAGATAAACAGAAAGTTTTTAGTACATGGAGGGTAGAATGGTGCCTTCATGGGTACCAGGTATAGTAAAGCAGTAGAAGACAGGGAAGAAGGAAGGGTATGTAATCACTGCCTAATAGTTCCTTTTCAAAATTTAAAAACTAATAATAATATTGTTATTATTAGGTAGTACCCTAATGGATACTTCAGGTTACTGTTCGTCCGGAGCCCAATTGGGCATCCCGTACATGTCGGGTAGTAAGCCGGGATGCTGGACAATAGTAAGGTTATCGCTAGAGAGCAAGGTTCTGGTCAACCAAGAGATTTTCGTAACAATGTCCGTGGAGTTAGGGTAACCTTAAGGTGACCGGGTTATTGTCAGACCCGAGACCGATAATAGGTGCCACACTTCAGCCCAAGGGCTGAAGTGTGGCACCTATTATCGGTCTCGGGTCTGACAATAACCCGGTCACCTTAAGGTTACCCTAACTCCATGGACATTGTTACGAAAATCTCTTGGTTGACCAGAACCTTGCTCTCTAGCGATATCCTTACTATTGTCCAGCATCCCGGCTTACTACCCGACATGTACGGGATGCCCAACCTTAAGGTGACCGGGTTATTGTCAGACCCGGTCACCTTAAGGTTACCCTAACTCCACGGACATTGTTACGAAAATCTCTTGGTTGACCAGAACCTTGCTCTCTAGCGATATCCTTACTATTGTCCAGCATCCCGGCTTACTACCCGACATGTACGGGATGCCCAACCTTAAGGTGACCGGGTTATTGTCAGACCCGGTCACCTTAAGGTTACCCTAACTCCACGGACATTGTTACGAAAATCTCTTGGTTGACCAGAACCTTGCTCTCTAGCGATATCCTTACTATTGTCCAGCATCCCGGCTTACTACCCGACATGTACGGGATGCCCAACCTTAAGGTGACCGGGTTATTGTCAGACCCGAGACCGATAATAGGTGCCACACTTCAGCCCAAGGGCTGAAGTGTGGCACCTATTATCGGTCTCGGGTCTGACAATAACCCGGTCACCTTAATGTTACCCTAACTCCACGGACATTGTTACGAAAATCTCTTGGTTGACCAGAACCTTGCTCTCTAGCGATATCCTTACTATTGTCCAGCATCCCGGCTTACTACCCGACATGTACGGGATGCCCAATTGGGCTCCGGACGAACAGTAACCTGAAGTATCCATTAGGGTACTACCTAATAATAACAATATTATTATTATTTTTTAAATTTTGAAAAGGAACTATTAGGCAGTGATTACATACCCTTCCTTCTTCCCTGTCTTCTACTGCTTTACTATACCTGGTACCCATGAAGGCACCATTCTACCCTCCATGTACTAAAAACTTTCTGTTTATCTTACAGCAATATATACATGCAACAGGGGGTTACTAGGTATCTTCTATCTATTACCAAACACCGGCAACCATAGCCAACTATAGGAAGGTAGCTGCTGGGCAAGGATATTCTTTTTGTCTCGATCTTACTACTTTGTTACTACCTTGGTTTTCCTGACATCGGCAACCATAGGTCACAACGAGTTAGCTTAAGTAACGAGACTAACCTTTGATACTAGAATCCAATTACCCGTACGGTTTGCCCAACATTAGCAAACCATAGGTAATATTCTCGACCCTAAAATATACTTACAATATTTTCATGGGTATGTATGTTCACACTCGGAGGGAGGAACACTAGGATTAGACATCCCTCCAGTCGGCACACGGCTCACTCCCTCCACAAAACCGATACCCGGCTAATCTTTCCTCACTTATACTGCCCATTAGGATTGTATGTCCTAGACAATAAACGCTATCTCAGTTACTAGTGGGTCAAGTGAAAAGATTGGTCGGTGGCACTTTCTATGCCAATACATGGCTTTCCTACTCTCCAACTGAGACTGTGTTGGGGATATACTGACTCTTTGTGCAAGGTATCGGTATTGCTGTATCTAAATTAACACACGTAAACTACTATTATAACCACGAGATATTTGGTATCCCTTACTGTCATCCGCCATACCAACTGTTGGTCACTATCACATGTCAGCACACCGAGCAACAGCTACCTCTGTGGTACGAATTACCAGCATATGGACTAAGTGCGGCACTAACAGCACTGGGCTAGCTTTATGACATTAGGGCACCACTAGTAGTTACAGTCAATATTTAGTTACTATTTGACACACCAATTTTTCCTTTTCGTGTGTGTCTCTACACTCTCCTCTTTACCTTTTTCGTTAAATTAGGTCTCACGATTTTTACCCCATTTCTATTAAAGGGTATTTTAACTGTTCTTCACCTATTGTATACGTTGCGATTTATATATTCCATAGGACAGACTTTTCTCTTTTATTCTATTCCACTATTAGGGTTACCCCCTGCTCTGTCCTCGTTATTGACTGGCCTTTTTTCTTTCTATTTAGTTTAAATCCTAGTTCTCCTGTGATAAATGTAGTTGATGTATCCCTTCTTTTTTCCATGTTTGTCACCATTCTGCAAATAATGCCTACTACATATGATTTCCCTCCATGTTAATTCATACAGAATGTTGGCATAAACTACAGAATAATCTGGGGAGTTTTTATAATTGGCAATATTAACTATTGTGTATGCTATTCAAAAAACATCATAGGTGGATATATGCATACGTATACATTATTCACACTTAAATCACAGTATGTAAGAGTGTACTACAAAACAGCCACTAGAGGCTGGATTAACCCTGCAATGTAAACCTAGCAGTTTGCATCTGAAGGGTTAAAACCTAAGGGACCTGGCACCCAGACCACTTCATTGAGCTGAAGTGGTCTTGGTGACTATAGTGTCCCTTTAATGCTATGTAACTGTAATGATTAATTGAATCACTAGTCACCAGTGCCTCTTTAAAGAAAATGAATGAGGGAAGGAACTCTAAATGCACCCTCAAACTCTAAGTAGATAAGGGTGTTCCTTATCATGTAAAAGCTATGAATGCATTGTAATCTACTACATTTTAGGGTAAATCTAATTGTACCCTGTGAGCAGAGTAGGTAATTTTACAGCACTACAGGGTACCTGTTTTTAAAAACATACCTATTATGCTTACCCTGAATCTTGTGATGCTTAAAACTACTATTTGGGGAGAAATTGCTAATAATGTTAGCTGTACTTCAACTTGCTGTGTAGGCGAGCGGATGTGTACTTTTTTGCAACTTATTGTAACTCACTAAATTGCCAAGCTTTTAATCCACAATCAAATTACCTCTTTTAGACCAAGGTAATCGTCAATGAAAGGAAAAATTGGCTTTACCAGTCACAATTTTGGAGTCCTCGCCTATAATTCCTGATTTGTTTCCAGTGGTCCTTACACTACTGTGTGCTCGTAAGGCACCGAGGACACCTCTGTAGTGCTTTGCACATGGGCAAACCAAAATGAGGCATATTAAAACATTTCCATGTTGGCCTGGCATTTATTTCCACCAGGCTACTGTGTGCTCGTAAGGCACCAAGGACAACTCTGTAGTGCTTTGCACATGGGCAAACCAAAATGAGGTATATTAAAACATTTCCAGGTTGGCCTGGCATTTATTTCCACCAGGCTATTAAATGCCTGGTGGAAATTTCAAGACAAGCCTTCTTTTTTTCCTTGTCCTGAGTGACAGCCTCCCAATGTTGGGTGGTGTGCTTTGAGTTGTACAGAATATGTACTTCTACTCCAGCTACTAGTTTTAATCCATTGGCAAATGGAAAGTCAATGTTTTCTTGACACATGTTGAGATGACTTACGGCTCACCAGTTTGGCACATTAGCTGAACAACTATGTACAAGCTTCGGAAGGATATCTACAACAGGTTTTGCGTGTGCACGTGTTTTTATACACGTAACCAGTAGAAACAAAAATTGAATATAACACAAATAATTTGATTATAGGTACTTCTCCTTTTCTTTTTTTTTTTTTTTTTTTTCCAGTGTTTACAATCATTTCTTTTCAAAAAATGTTTATTTGCACTGCTGTAGTGTGTTCTTAAAGCTAGTGTGCTTAAAAGCTCTATCTGCAGAAGGGTTTTAATATAAACTAGCTTTATTTTTGTCTGCTTTATTCTTTTCTTTGCTTATATAGAAAACCAAGCGATTTTAGGAATAACATTTAAGAATATTACATAAAATGGCAATCATGGAAACCATTTCTGCTATTTTAATTTATAAATTGCCGGCTCTGTTCTCAGTCAGGACCTCTGGGGCACTAAGCAGAAACATATTTGCCCTTGAATGCATATCACCACCATATTCCAATGTATGTAGCAGAACAATGTGTTGTCTTACCTTAAATGTGTGAGTGCTGCCACCACATGCTGAAAGAGGAAACTTCACCAGGAATTCTATTGCTGGTGAAACCGATTAATGATCGGTTTAACTCCTGTATTTATCTTGACACTTTAAACAAAATAATTATCTCTTTTATGGAGGTTTGAGCCCAATTGAAATCATTCTCTCCCTAAGGTTAATAACTTAAATAAACAATAATTTTTGTACCAACTTTTTTTAGGAGTGGTTTTCATAGGTGAGATTGTATTGATGTGTCCTTATCACAATAGGTATTTGGCAAATGTAAGGAAAAAAATTATCATTGCGCTATGGATTATTTGATGTGGTGTGATTAATATGATTTTTGTGGTAGGGCTGTTTATGTCAAATATTTACTAAGTGTACACTTGATGGAAAATCATGTAAGTTTTATTTCCATAACTATGCTTTCATTTACATGTGTTCTTCCAGATTCAAAGGCACTATAATTAGTAAAATGAATAATAATGTTTAAAAGTATAATGCTTATTTTGTCTTTATGTTGTCTGATGTTATTTTTCTTCCTTTTCTTTTTTTATCTTGGAGTCTTAACTTTCTCTGTTCTTTTGGTAGTTGGAACCCTAGGACTACGTTTTTAAGGGTTAGAAAAGAAATATGCAATTCTCATGTTTGTATTTTGATTGTTAGGAGGAACAAAACAGGGGAAAGCCAAACTGGGAGCACCTTAATGAAGACCTACATGTATTGATAACTGTGGAAGATTCCCAGAACAGAGCAGAACTAAAGCTAAAAAGAGCAGTGGAAGAAGTTAAAAAGTTGCTGGTTCCAGCAGTAAGTATAATAATTTTTGTGTATAATCCTAAATTACAATGCAATGCATAAAGCATTTTATTTCAATTTTACATGTGATAGTGTCCACTGTTCAATGATGGAAATTATGCATGTGTGTTTTAACTTATTGAAACCAAATAGTGGTTCATTACATTACAACCTAGCTTTCAGATGATTAAAGGGACACTCCAGGTACCCACAGGTTCGGTAAATATTAGATATGCTAGATAGGCTTTGGATTAAATTTCTTTATGGTGTGCTTGGTTTTCTTCATAACTTAGCCTTTAATTTCGTTTCTTGAAATGGCTTCTCTGCAGAAGTGAGCACTAAACACGGTGAGATTGATTTACATTACATGCACCCCAAAGCATACAAAGACGCAAACTTATGGAAAACATATAAAGTTCTAAATCTTTTCATACACTCATATAGATATGTGTATGGCATGTCAATATTACTAAAGAAAAGCTACACTCATCTGAAATCTAAAATTGTATTGTGAGATGCTGAAATGGCAAATATAAAATGAGGAAGTGTGTAGAATACAAATTCCGTTTAATTTTCTTCACTTGGGAATAATATGTCTCTCTTTGGATCACATGTCAGATAATGGTTTCAAGACAATATTGCACAACCTGAAATCACACTGTCCAAAACAAGGTAACTGTAATTCACAGTGTGACTAGACACTGAATTACAGAACTTAATGCAATGGCAGATACGTCTCTTGCCTCCTGCTTGGAGACACCATCTCAACTGTAATGCACATAACTAAAGCATACCACCCCACTTTGCTCTTGCTGGAATTGGGGTGGGGTATGGGCCTTTCACGGAACGTCACCATTGACCCATATTGCATCACTGGTCAAATCCCTAAACAGGCATGTCCATTCAGAAAGTAGGCAGGTCAACCCACTGAAGGAGAAGGTGAGCCTGGCATAACGCAGGCCAGGTTCACAGATGGCCTCCTGGCCAGCTCCCTGCTTAGATTCATTTGTAGAGAGCGCTGCTATTTCCCTCTACACAGCGTAAGCACGTCTAATGGTACGCTCGCAAAGTGCTGCGTGGGGACAGTAACCTGATATTTTCAAATGCAGGACACAATGGAACTAAAGCAGAACAGGACCCCAGATTTGGGACTATCCCGACAAAAGGATGACAGTTGGGAGACATGCTAAAGCATGCTCTATTCACGTCTATCTTGGAGACTCTCATTATCTTTTATGAGAGAAGCAGTCCATAGCAGCTAATAGTATATTTGGTACTCCAAGCTGCTTTGTGAAAAAAAAAAAAAGTGTTTGCTTTAATCTAAACGATGCATATGTGATACCTGCTTAACCCCTTAAGGACACATGACGTGTGACATGTCATGATTCCCTTTTATTCCAGAAGTTTGGACCTTAAGGGGTTAAGGAAAACAATAAAATCTTCTCTATGTTCTGTCTCATGGTCTCATGATTGTTCAAATTACTTGATGGCATTCTATTGTAAATGTTCACCAATGTCTTGTTATCCAACTTATCTAGCTATTTTTTCTATCAGATCTATCCCATACATCAGCAGTTACTACCACTATAGCCACCATTGAATTGGAACTTGCATTCACTTAATAGCTGTCTCAGAATAGGATCTTTTGCTTACTAGCCAGTGCTTGCATATAGAGAATTTATTGAATGAAAGATATAAATAATCTCTTGTAAATATGTTGTTAATCATGGTAGAGACATTCAGGGTTATTTAGAAAAGTGCGAATTTCAAATTTATGGCCTAAAATCTTAGCTATGCGTCCACTTTGGATGTTTTGATCTAAGAATATTAAATTCCCCAAAAATCCTCATTTTTTTTTTTTTAAAAGTACACTAATCTCCACCCCACACCTATCAAAGGGTTAAAAAAAAAAAAAAATCATTTTTTTCCCACTTGCCTTAGTCCTGTGCTGAGATCTCTCCGCTCTGGCTCTGTTTCCATCACTTCTGACATCCTCACAAGAGGGGACCTAATGTGCATGCACGTTGATCGCTGTGCACACATTAGGCCTTCCCCATAGGAAAGCATTGAATAGGAGTCTGAGAGTTATTATTTTAGCAACATTGTAAATACTTACTATACTATACTGTATTATATACAGTGTTTTTTATATTTCTGAAACCCGTTGGTATACCAGTAAAACCAGAATGCTTTATTGGAGAGTGAAGGACCATTCATTGTTTCTTTGACCCTTTTAAGGAAGTGGGATCATATATAGTTGCATAGTAATCTAGGTTGAAAAAAAGTCCATAAAGTTTAACCTTTAATGCTCACCTCATCCCTGCAATGTTATGCCTTGGGTAGTTTGCCTAGTACAATGAAAATGGGAATGTGGGGTTATTTCTTATGTCTACTAAATATTTGTACTTAACCATTAGACATGTGGACCAATTGAGATTTCCAGTCCTGTTCTCATATACAGCCTTGTATTGCAATAAGCCTGTCCCTTACAATCCCTCTGTTGGTTAGTCTATTGATTAAATAAGGCTGTAAATATCCATGCTGTGCCTACCAGATACAAAGATCATTCAGTATACAGGGACTGTGCACCACACAGCAACTTTTAAGTCAAGTCATATTGATTGTCCAGTCAGCTTGTGTCTGTGTGAAAACGTATATTCCTGTTGCCTTTTGCAACCTAAAGACCCTTTAAACTGCAGCGTGAAGGATAGTGCAGAATTTCCAAAGGGCCCTGAGCAAGCCGTTAAACTAATGTAACATTTTTTGAAGCAGCATGTTCAGGTTCAGAGGATGTATATCAGCGAACAGGAGCTTCAGGTGTTTTTGGTTTTTTTTTATACTGTACTCTGTAAAATGTCTCATGGGCCTGAGGCCCATTACCAAATAGCATATAAGGTTTATATATAGGTAGTTATGTTTAACACAACCATTCTCTGGCACTGTCCTTTAACTGTCTCTTTACCAGTTGTATGTAACTGTGCTGACAGATTAAAATAACACCTGTAGTTTACAATTCACTAGGTAACATTTGCGTGAAAACAACTTTTTAACTTGCCACACGTGTTCTGTGTTTTCTCATTATTAAATGTAACCATACCGTGTTAGTACCCTATTAATGTTATATACACATTGTACTTGGAAATGGTGTGTGTTTATGCAGCCATGTGTATCTGTATTTATAAAGTATATGTATTGGCACACTTCCAGTGCCAGAATTGTGTGCCTGCAAACATTCTGTAATACCAACTGTATTCTACACTATAGGAGTATTGATAATTTTGAATGTTTTGCCATGAAATGACATTTTCACAGCCATGTTATCTGCAAAATTTGGTGTTTCGGATGACTCTTGCTTTTATTCACACATCTATATAATCTCACAACTTTATAATGCTATACTCTGTCCAACGCGGCATCTGTTAATCCCCCTCCCCCCTCCTCTCAGAGTTTCTCTTTCAGTGTGTGAAAAAAGAAAAGCAATTTCTTTTTTCTATCATAGCAATATAGACATGACACTGGTATTTCACTGATGGTAGAAATGTGAAATTAGAGCTCACACACCTACAGATTAATGTATCAACACAGAGAGATTGAAAGGCTGAAAGAGTATTCCTTGAAGAGATTTAGAGTACAAAATATTGAGCATAATGATATGGTGTTACAATGCATGTGTGAAACTATTCTTTTTATCCTTATTAAAGTATTTATTTTTATACTTTGATATAAAATACAAAAAACCTTTGCACTATTTGTGCTTGGGCTCTCCTTTGTTGATTTATCAATCTTGTAGCTCATGTGCTGCCATTTTGAGTTTGATCTTTCTGAGTACATTATAGACAAATCTCTCTATTAAGCACATCATTAGATATAGCCACCCTGTCTGCATGACTTGCATGCACACCAAGCTAACACAGCCCTTTTTCAAGTGGACCCATTGCACCAATAATGAGAATCTTGTAGTTTCTTGACCCTTGAACATGAGCCGCTTTTAGAACTAGTTTCATGGTTCTTATTCAGCACCTCTTATCTTGATGCTCCTGCCCATTCCCTGTCATAGTGGAGGGTGATTAGTAGTTGATGCCTTTCAGCTTGCTGTTAACTGTAAGATGAAGCATATAATTTTCTGTCTAGAAGAAATGCTGCTGCAGTAGCTAATATTCAGGTATGTGGCGTGACTACAAGTAAAAAGTGTAATTTAGAGGTAAAACTCTAGAATTAAATAGCATAATTTTGTAGTGCTACATTTTGATCAGATCACTTTCTTACTTTGCTTGTATTGCCTTATTTGGAATGGATATATGTATATAATATTAAATTTCCAGAAGTCTCTTTGGCAAATGGAAATGTTGTCTAGACAATGTGTATATACCGTCAGTACCAGGACCAGGCACTGCTGTTCTGTAACAGGCATTTCATTTGGAGTTCTTACAGACATGTTCATACAACTCTCACTTCTCCCTTCTAAACTTGTGAGGTATATAATACACAGAGCTAAGTAATCGTTTACTCTCGGCCCTGTTTCATGCAATTCACACTCAGCTGCAAAACTGCAAAAAGATGTGTGTGTGTGCGCTCTAAGGAACTTCATGCTTTAGCAGCTGCAAAATGACACGAACTTGGGGGATGGTGGATTAAATAACAGAAAAGGGGCATTATGGATTTAGTTCATGTTTTGTGCAGCAGTTCCAGCCTCACAATTTTGGGATTTCTTGTTCACTGGTAGAACCTTCTTGTTACTACTCAGTGATCACATGGGAGTGATACGGTGGTCAAGTACAGGCGTTGGTCTTTTTATTTGTTGTGTGCCTTTTAGCAGAAAGAGAGATGAGCTGGCTGCTTTCACTATTCTATCTCTGAGCTCTGCTTTATTAATGCCCATTCTTCCCTACACCTTTTCATCTATCCACTTCACTATCATTGCCCTCTCCTTTCAATTACTGCAAGTCCACTAAATTGTTAAATTTGCAATAAATTCACATCAATTAACACACAGATCTAGAGAGATACAACCGTGAAATGGCATGCATATATTTCACATGACATACATGCTGTAAATCAAAAACAGAATGCTGTACATCTGGAGGGGTGGTTAGGTGCAGGGCTGTTATGAGAAATCTTAGGTGACCTACTAATAACAATTTAACTAAAATGTAATTTAGAATAAGCGATGTGCATAAGATTTACAGACTTATTGCTAAACACATTTATTGTAGATTAAAGACTGCGAGTTTGTTTCTGTGGTTCTCTGTTATTCACTCACGCACCGACTATATAGAGCTTCCAGAAAAGAGGAATCTTTGGGGCTTAAAACAGGGACAGTATCTTTTAAATAGGGACACTTGAGAGTTATGGAATACCCTATAATTTTACAGGAAGTCCTACAGAATTTTTTTTTATTTTTTTTTTTAAAGCAATTCATTTCAGAAAAGATATATTGTTTTTAATTTTTTTCCTGATGTTATTGACCAATATGGTTTGTATGATGCTTCCGGACAGCTTCACTAGAACCACTATTGTATCTGTCTATCCCAATAGACTCCTATCTGCTCACTCCCTTCTGAAAGATTGCAGGATTCAATGGATTACTGTTAGATTCCCTTCTTCCCGGAGAGGAAGTATGTGGGAAGTGGGTGGTGTTGTCTGGTTATAATTAAAACAGGATGTGTCTGCATCAATTTTCTAAAGGAAATAAGCTGTCTGGATACTTTAAATTTAGCAGAAAACACTGGCATATTGTATACCAAAATTCATAAACAGTGTTTCCAAGTATAGAATAGGCAAATGTTTGTTCATTTTTATTTATTTACATTTTTGCTCTGGAGTTTGTTACTTTAATAAATGATCGCATTCACACACTATTTGAAAGAACTATATCAACTGTCTGAAGATACCGTGTTTCTCCGAAAATAAGACCGGGTCTTATATTAATTTTAGTCACACAAAACACACTAGGGCTTATTTTCAGGGTAGGGCTTATTTATTTACGGTACCGGTATGTACATTGAACCCCCCCTTTAATTAATCCACCCCCCCTCTAATTAATCCACCCCCCCTTTAACAAATCCACCCCCTCTAATTAATCCACCCCCCCTTTTTAATAAATCCACCCCTCTAATTAATCCACCCCCTTTAATTAATCCACACCCCCCTCTAATTAATCCACCACCCCTTTAATTAATCCACCCCCTTTAATTAATCCACCCCCCCTTTAATTAATCCACCCCCCCTTTAATTAATCCACCCCCCCTCTAATTAATCCACCCCCTTTAATTAATCCACCACCCCTTTAATTAATCCACCACCCCTTTAATTAATCCACCACCCCTTTAATTAATCCACCACCCCTTTAATTAATCCACCCCCCTTTAATTAATCCACCCCCCTTTAATTAATCCACCCCCCTTTAATAAATCCACCCCATCTAATTAATCCACACACCCCCTCTAATTAATCCACACCCCCCTCTAATCCACACCCCCCTCTAATCCACACCCCTCTCTAATTAATCCACACCCCCCCTCTAATTAATCCACACCCCCCCCTCTAATTAATCCACACCCCCCTCTAATTAATTCACCCCCCCTTTAATTAATTCACCCCCCCTTTAATTAATTAAGTCCCAGACATAAAATACCGGTATCTACTCACAGTTCAAAGAGTCCGACCACTGGGTGCCTCACCGCCCGGAATGGATCCTTCCGCTGAAGATCCGTGAAGGCAGACTGACGGCGCTGCGCACGTCGTCATCACGCTGCGCACGTCGTCATCACGCTGCGCGATGCCGCGGCCCGCAACGCTCCTCCCCCTCCTCATAGAAGAAGGAAGTCCCGCCAAAGGTAAAATGCCTAGGTCTTATTTTCGGGGTAGGGCTTATATTGCAGCCCACCCCGAAAATTCGGCTAGGGCTTATTTTCGGGGTAGGTCCTATTTTCGGGGAAACACGGTAGTAGTTATATTATTTTATTTATATAGTGCCAGCAAATTCCTCAGTAATTATTGGTTGTTAAAGGTCTTGGTGAAGACACATGAAGTTCATTCGTTGCATATTTTATAGACTTTGGGTGTTGCAACTATCTTACTACCACAGCATTGCTTAGTTTTGTCACACATTGCAAAACTTGTATTAATGTCCTAAATACACTTTTTCTGCATCCTCAGTCCTTTTGAACTAACAGACTGTCACGGGAGGCACTAAACAAATGTCTGACTTTTAAATATGTTCAGCTTAATGACTTTGCCTGCCATCTAGTGGGTATATTTGATACATTGTCTTTTGGTGATGCAATTTAATAACAAACCTGGATTGTGCTCAAGCTATATGGATGCATAAATACTTACCTGATATATATACTGGTCCAAAGCCACCACTGATGCAGCTAGTGTACCTCTTTCCAGCAGTATCAGTCATGCCAAGATGGCAAACACTTTTTTAAATTGTATTTATTATTAAACCTGCACTGGAGCAAAGAGAGATGGAAAATCTAGTTTTAGATTTATAGATTGAATTTCCATTACTGTGTAAGAATTGGTATCTAAGCCTAATTTTAACAATCACCTTAAAAGGATACTCTGAGCAACAACACAACTTTAGTTTAATGAACTCGTTTTAGTGTATCAATCATTTCCTGTAGTCTCACTGCATAAGCCTCTGCCAGTTAGGAGCTATACTACTTTTGTTTCTGTTTATGCAACCCTAGTTTCATTCCCCTGGCTGTGATTTACAACCTCCATATAAAAAAAAGTTTTTACATTTTCAATCAGATCTTACGGCACAGTTTACTTGAGGTTATTCTCTCCTACTCTCCTGCTCTGTTTATTGAACTTTAACTAGTGGGAGATGAGCTATTCTTAATTGAACACACTGTACAAAAAAAGTTTGAAAATTAGATCTTTCTTTACAGGAAGGGTTTAAGGAGGCTGTGTAAGTCACAGGCAGGGGAGGTGTGACTAGGACTGCATAAACGGTGACTTAAAGCATCTCTGGGTCATCTGCGTATTTTGCAAAGTAACCTAATGGTGACATCACTGCTTGGTGTGTGGGGAAAGTAAGTTTTACTTACCTGAATCTGTTCTTCGTAGCTGCCATGATCTCAATCTGTTGTATTATCTTCAGGTTCTGTAGCTTCATCTGCCAGGAACCCATGTCAGTTCTCTAATGTGTGTGTGGTAGTAAACACTGATGTCTGTAAGATTTTGGAAGATCACAGGAGCCTCCATAGACCATGACTTTTTTTCTCACAGCTATCACTAGTTATGACTGGAAGAATTTACAAAACCTGATGCCAGTAACTTTGCCATCTGTCAGGGTTTTTTTCCCCAAGCGTAGGAAAAATGCATAAGACAATGTAGTCCCTACTTTGCCTTGTGATATCTTTTGACTATGATGGAATTTCAGTGAAATTACAAAAAAGTCAATGTGAGTATTTCATTTAAAAAATGAAACTCCCGTGGGGGTGGTGACAGCCGCTTTACATCCTAAATGGCAGATAATTGAAGATCCCGCACAGGCATGATATGTTCACCAAAACCACTTTACTAAGTTAAAGTTGTTTTTGTGGTTGGTGTCAGTTTAAATTTAGTTCTTGTGATGCAGTGCAGCCTGTAAATTTACAAACCTTGCAGATCCTCAAGCACCCTTTTCAAACATTAGAGTTTCAGTAACGGATCTACACAGGGAAACAACTTTTACACAATACAAACTTTTTTCCCTTGGCCCTTTTGAATATTCTGGTCATGAACACTACATGATGGAACTTCCAAAGAAAGACCACATTTGTTTACATATGTTTGTCATTTAGAAATCTAGTGACTACACAGGAAAATATAAAATGCACATAGTTTTGGGGCACGAACCACCGCATAGGGCCGAGTAAGCAACCTTCGGCACTCCAGATTTTGTGGACTAAATCTCCTCTGATGCTTTGCCAGCATTAAGACTAGCGCCTTATGGGAGATGTAGTCCCTGGCCTAGAGGTGGTATGCCCATCATCCCTTTCATGACAAAGGTTTAGGCTAAACATTACTCCAATTCAGTCATATTTTATGCAGAGTAGCAGGTAAAATTTGGCATATTAATGTTAACACAGATCATTTTAATTTTTTTATTTTCGTCCACTGTCATCACATTGCATAGGAAGGGTGGATATGTTTACATCTAGCCGTTTTAAATATGCAATGAGTAAACAAATCATAAAAATAAACTGGGAAAAACGGAACTCTGTAACTCTGTAGTATTTGTTCCCATATTTTTAAAGACTACAATTTACAAATGTTTCATAAATTCCACCCACTGTTTTTCTATAGCTAAGAGTAAGCATTTGAATAAAAGATTTCAGTGTGTTTATATCCTATTTGACACGAAAGGGGCTTCTTCTATGAAAGTGCACTAACAGAAACAATATGGAAAATGGCCACTTAGTTTCCAGTTCTATGATTTTAAAAAGCCTTGAACTGGCAAATCTTTGATATTCATCAACCTAACCCAGTATGAGGTATGCAAAGGTGCATCTGCCTCTCAGCAGGATGCAACTTTTGAATTGTATATGTATTCTTGACCTTGAAAATCCTTTTTTAAAAATCTGCCAATCATACTTATTTTGTTTTGCTTCATCACTTTAAAAGGGATGCAAAAAGTAGGATTCATAATGTGTTATACAACCTAAAACAATCCCTTTTTTTGTATCCAATATTTTTCAGAATCATATTGGTTACAAAATGAAGGAAAAGCTGAATAAAGTGAACATTAGTCTTGACTAATTTTTGTAATTATGATGTCTAGTAAAGAAGGCAATTTAAACATTTTCTAGAAAAAGTAATGCTCGATAGGTTTGAGAGGCAAAATCAAATCAAAAATAAAATCAAGAACAAAAGAGGAATACACTATATAAAACAGATGTTTCCAATACCCTTCTTTAGGGATATAACACTTTTAGGTTCAAAGTCATGTAACAGAATAAAGAATAACTTTTACAAGGGTGAACAGTTGGCTTTAGAAAAAACGCTGTTTTTGCCAAACAAGGTTCCATATTCTGCTTGAAATAAGCATGTATGCATCAAAGGAACAATTCAAGCACCATAACCACTACTGTGCATTCTCTCCATACTATAGAATGCTCTAGTGCTCAGAGAGCTCCTTTAAATTCTTGAGCATGCACAAATGACACTTTAAATGGTTTGGATTTTATTTCCTCATAATAAAATACATTTATAATACACATTGGGCAAAAATGCAGTGCAGAGGTAGTATGTACTACAAAACTACTGCATGTATCTCTCATGCTTAAAGGACCTGCCCTTACATTGGCTCTTATGGGTGGCATCAATCTAATATGTAATTTTTGCTGGTTCAATTGCGCCCCCCCCTCCCCCCCCCCCCCCTTCCTTTTTGTGTCCTTGAAAATTTTTATGCAATTCCTAGGTGTTCTAATACTGGAATATTAACAGATCTTTAAGTGGTAATTCCACCTAAACATACCATATATTGCATACATAAAAATAATTACTTTATTGTTTTAAACTTATGTCATGAAAAAAACTAAAGTCAAGTGGTAGTGCTACTTCTAGGTCACGTGAAATACAGATCTGAAATTACAAGATAACAAGGACATAATAGCCTGACATTTGCTCTAGAAATAATGTTTTAAACTTTTTTCCTTGTTCTGTCTTTACTTAACTGGTGAGTTTTTGAAAGAGGGAAAAAAAAAAAGCAAGCTTAAATTTACAAATAAACTGCATGGTGGCGTGCCTGGTCTTTCTGAACATACCAGTAGGATTACATTTTTCAGCACTTTTTTTTTTTTTTTTTACCCTCTAGGTTTTTGGTATTTTAGGTGTCCTGGAACATTAAACTGTGCACTGAATTATACCTTTGTCACGTACTAGCTATTTTTTTTTTTATGCTGTTTTTAAATGTTACACTGTTTAAATGACAAATCTCAAAATCGGTAAAAGACATTTTACTGACAACAGTCTGTTCTAGGGTGAGTTTGTTCTTCTCCTTCAGCTGCTGAGAGATTAGTATTTTCACTCAAGGACAAGTTTGCCCTGCTTTCATAGTATTCGTTTGCATTCAACACCTGTATATTTTCATACTGGAGGCTATACCATGTGTTTTAATTCTCAAGTTTCTGCTTATGAATTGATCACTTCTCTCTCTTTCACTTAGTTGGTTTAGGGATTAAAGTAAAACTATAGTGTTAAAATAGATGTTTCGGTAACACCTCCCCACCTCTCCATGTGGAGTCAAAAGGTGAGTTTAGTTATCTGCTCTCCGTCTCTGCGACTCACACTGCCTCCATGGCTGATATTGTCAATCTCAGCCAATCCAAATTTTTCCACTTGGAAAGTATCGGGAGGCTATTGCACATGCACGACAATATGTTGTGCTGCGCTAATCAGCATCTCCTCATAGAAATTCAATGAATCAATGCATCTCTTGAGCGTTTAGTGTCACCATGCCCAGCTTGGCGACGCCAAACATAGGCTTCCATTATCACTCCAATATGATGTTGAATGCTAATAATATAAAACTATGGCAAACCTGTAAAATCAAGTCTGGTAACACTAATTACAATCTTGTCTCTTTTGGCTTTAGTATCTTAACTCGCTAACCTTAAGACATGGTTAGATTATTAATATTTTAATATTGAAAAGACAAATGTGACACCATGCTAAAATTACATAAAACAAGACATACAATAGACCAATGCAAATGCCAGTTCTTAAAATGGGACACATACCATACACTTACACAAATATTGCTGGTGATCTTACAGTAGGCCAGTGGGAACTCCTAGTTAGGCCCTTCTGTTTTTAAGCAAATTTAAGTTTAAGAGAAGTTTAATTTGACCTTAGCTGTCATTCAGTTATTTATGTCTCTCTTCTTCCAGCAAAGGTGGCTTTCTCTGGCTACATGACCAGTTTAAGATACCTGATGTTCCTGATGTTTATCCATCTCTTTTATGCAGAGATGGAGACCATAATTCTTATCTGTTAAGAGACCTCTGTCCTTTATACGTTCTGGTAACATGGGAATCCATCTGAAATTAACCATAAAATGAGATTCAGAAATGGAGATTCAGAAAATAGATATATTATTTTTTTTTTACACTACATTTATTGCTGGCACACTGATATATTAAAACATTATTCAATTTAACACAGATTAAATTCTTTAAACCATTAACAAGATGCTAAGTATCAAGTTTTTAAAACACCATAAAGTCTGTTGGTGCATAGTGGTTGATATGGTGATTACCCAGTAATGGGGCAAACTGCTTATCAAAGGTTACACGTGTCTCTGCCAAGAGCTAAGCCCCCTTGCATAGCTGACAATGTACATACATCTTCAGAGCTGCAGAAGACTCCTGCCAAACCTGTCATCATTTAGTGAACCACTATACACGCAGACTCAAAGTGCCTTGACCACTTTAAATCACTGAAATGGTTATGATCCTTGGAGTAACATTTGTGAGCCATACACAGATAAGACTACACCAGTGCTCTTATTTGTAATAAGCCATTTATTTAATATATAGTCTATTTTTTTTTCTATATTCTATCTTAAAGGGACACTATAGTCACCTGAACAACTTTAGCTTAATGTAGCAGTTTTGGTGTATAGAATATGCCCCTGCAGCCTCACTGCTCAACCCTCTGCCATTTAGGAGTTAAATCCCTTTGCTTATGAACCCTAGTCACACCTCCCTGCATGTGACTTGCACAGCCTTCCATAAACACTTCCTTCCTATTTAGGCTTTCTTTATTGCAAGTTCTGTTTAATTAAGATTTTCTTATCCCCTGCTATGTTAATCCCCTGCAAGAGCCTCCTGTATGTGATTAAAGTTCAATGTAGAGATTGAGATACAATTATTTAATGTAAATTACATCTGTTTGAAAGTGAAAAATGTTATATTTTGTTTTGTTTTTTCATGCAGGCTCTGTCAATCATAGCCAGGGGAGGTGTGGCTAGGGCTGCATAAACAGAAACAAAGTGATATAACTCCTAAATAACGTGAATTGAGCAGTGAGATTGCAGGGGAATGATCTATACACTAAAACTGCTTTATTTAGCTAAAGTAATTTAGGTGACTATAGTGTCCCTTTAAGTGGTAGATGGCAGCAAATAGATTTTTTTAAAATTATTTTATTTTATAGTTTTCATAATATAGCAGATGTACAGTATGTCAGACTGTCAGTACAATTTTGACAACAGCCAAAACTGGCGAGTCACAGAACAGAAGCATAGTACATCAGTGAAACAAAAATATATAACCACAAAATGCAAGTTTTTGCAATCTGAGATATCACTTGTAATGGAGGGGGGCCTGCGGGGACTTTGAATGTACTAGGATCATTGCCCTGGTTGCATTGCAGGTTGGGACATTAATGTGTCTGGAAGTTTGTACTGCTGTGTGGTGAAAATGGTAAAATTGAAGGAACAAAAACATCTTGATCTTAATGAAGCAGTTTTGGTGTATAGATCATGTCCGTGCAGTCCTTAGTCTTACTGCTCCATTATCTGCCATTTAGGAGTTTAATCAGTTTTGTTAATGCAGCACTAGTCACACTTCCCTGCATGTGACCAACACAACTTACAGGAAGTGTTCAGGAAAAGAGTCCTCTAATGTTTATTCTTCCTTTATTGGACATTCTGTTTCATTTAGAATTTGTCTCCTGAATGTAATTAAAGTTCAACTTCCAGAGCAGGCGATAAAAACATGTAAAGTAGAGGCATCTTAAAAAATGGAAAAAATTAAACCATTTTGTTTTAATGCAGGCTGTCAGTCACAGCCAGGGGAAGTTTGGCTAGAGCTGCAAAAACTGAAAATTGATTTAACTCCTAAATGGCAGAGAACTGTTCTTTAAGACTTCAGAGGCATGGTCTATACACAAAACTGCCTTCTTAAAGGGACACTATAGTCACCAGAACAACTACAGCTTATTGAATTTATTCTGGTGTGTAGAATCATTACCTTCAGGCTTTTTGCTGCAAACACTGTCTTTTCAGAGAAAATGCTGTGTTTACATTACAGCCTAGTGATAACTTCACTGGCCACTCCTCAGATATCTGTTAGAGATCGTTCCTGGGTCATGGCTGCCTAAAATGCATCCAAACATTAATGGTCTCCACCCTCTTCATGCAGACACTGAACTTTCCTCATAGAGATTCATTGATTCAATTAATCTCTATGAGGAGATGCTGATTTGCCAGGGCTGTGTTTGAATTATGCTGGCTCTGCCCCTGATCTGCCTCTTTGTCAGTCTCAGCCAATCCTATGGGGAAGTATTGTGATTGCATCAGGTTACCACTTCTGCTGATGTCAGCAGGCAGTGGCCAAGTCTAAAGGAAACAGTGACAAAGCCAGCAGCTTTAGGCTTGAATAGAAGTAAGATATTACTATTTTTAGGGAGGAATGAAGGGCTCAGGGTGGCTAGATGGTGGTTTTAACCCTAAATGTTCAGGAATACATGTTTGTGTTCTTGATCGTATAGTGCTCCTTTAAGCTAAATAAAAAGTTGTTTTGTTGCCTAGAGTTTCCCTTTAAGCAAGAGATCTTCAATACACATGACCTGTATGTATTGTAGACCTACCTCTGCTAAACCCTTCTGTAACTTTTTATAATGTGCATACTGTTACAAATAGTCCAGTTCTGAAAGCATGTATATGTGCTCCCTTTCCCATTGAAATATATCTGCTCAAATTGTAGAGGAATGCATCTGCTTATGTTTGCTTTATTAGCCATAATGTTTGGGTCACCAAATCAGTTTCCTGTATGTCCTGCAGCTGGTAAACTTCCTGGCTTGCTCCTCCGGCTTTGTAAAGCAAGACAATATGGTCTCCCTTTTAATTAAACTTCTGTCTGTTCAGCAGGTGCTGCCTAATACCGCAGGGCTCATAAAATAGATTGATGTGTAATTGTCAGCTAAATTACAAGGCAATATTAAACTATGAAGTAGCATGTGCCAACAAAAGTAATGGTTTGTTCAGCCTATTGCTTTGCACGGGCCGGAGAGCAATGCGGGGGTAGACCATTTGCTAGCTGTAGCTAGCCATCGCGTAATGCCATTTTAGTTTCAGGGAAAAATGTCAGTGGCAATCTCTAAACACATATGCATTTTTTTTTCTTTCTTTTTTTTTTGCTTATACAGTCCACATACTTTTAGATCTTCTTATTCTGGCAATGCATCTGACGGTTTTGTAGGTTAATAGACATATTGTGATGCAGTTTAAACTTCTGAAATTAGTTTAAGCATTGTTAGGTACCTTGGATAATATTAAGGTAGTAGAAAACGTAATAAAACTACTATTTTGAGTAGTATGTGGAAGAGACACATAAGGTAGACTATATTCATGGGGAAGTATGGAGTGATTTCGTATGTGTGCTTCTGGATTCATTATAATTTATCATGAGGTTCAAAGTATATAAACATGAAATCTTGTTAAATTTGTAATAGGTATATAACGGTTACCAGGATTGCATGTTTTGTCCTGCAAATTGCTTACCTTAGTGTGAGGCTTCCTTGTTTCATGGAAGAAAAATACATGGCGCTTGTAGCTGGTGGGCAGACAGTAAGTTATCTAGAGCAGAGGTTTCCAATTAATTTTTTCAGTGGAACCCTTTGACATAGTGTATCAACATCGTAGACCCCCCCCACCCCCTGTTTGGTTTGCGTTTGCTGGGATGTATGCCACATACATATTTACACAGATATACATACACATTAACACGGAGATGCACACAAACACACTTCAGATATACACGCATTCATACACACACAAAGATACACACTGACACATGAACACTTGACACACAGATGCACTGGCGTAGATATACACATATACACAAACAGACACAAACACACTCAGATACACACAGTGACACACGCACACCTTAACACACAGATACACCGAAAGATACACGCTGACACTCAGAAACACATTAAACCACAGATAGACAGTGGCACATAAACACAGATACACAACCTGGCACTGACACACGCATACACACACTCAGATACACATTGACACCCACAGGGACATACACTTGCACACACCTTAACAGTCAGATACACGCTCACACACCTACACACACACTGAAAGATACACACAGTGACACACACTGGCACATGCACTCAGATACACAGTGCCACACACACACTGTCAAATACACACACATGTCAATGTATATATGCAGTCACCCTCCTGTTCGCATACCTGTTGTCTGCAGAAGTGTGACTTGCTGGCTGAGGCTGGTGTGTGTGTGTGGGGGGGAGCTGCTCACTCCTGGCTGCTGCATCTTTCCCTCCAGTGCAGCATTTTCTATATGAAGCTGGGAGGAAGTAACCGTCCGTTACTTCCTCCCAGCATCCCATACTACGAGGACCCGATTGTGCTATTAATCGGCTGCGGCGCTGACCGGGTCCCTGTGCAGCAATGCCCATCGGGTGGCTCTAAGTGCATGGGCCACCTGATGGGCAAATCACTGCGGAACCCCAATTTTGTTCTCACCAATTGGAAAACGCTGATCTAGAGAAAAGCGTAAGAGTAAAGTAATTTATCTCTAAAATCTCATCAGGTTTGATGCAATCAATCTTATCAGGTACAAGCAGCAGTATGTACATTCAGAAAAGTAATGTCTAGATATGTGCAAAACCATTATACTTCAAATGGACATTCTATCCTGGGACCAAGATTAGAGTAATTAGCAACCTTTCCTCATTGAGAATAGAAGTGATGATCTAGTGATTTAGTCATAGAGATGAAATTAAAAGGATCTCTTTGGGCTTTTCTTCTGCACTACATTTTACATTTGATTGTTTTGTAGATTTAGATTCGTACTCCCTTTATGATTAAAAAATAAAATATTTAACAGTTATCTTATGCTGAGGTATTTTTCATACAGAAGACCAATCCGTCTCATGGAGGAGAACAGAGAACTCAGAGCACATGTAGCAGATGCCTCACTCCACCAGTTAAATTTTACTCATAAAGAAGCATTGAATCCAGCACTTCACTATAAGAAGTCTTGACCATGTTTTTCATTGTACTGTACAAAAACTGAAGACCTTAAGAAGGCAATGCATCTACTGGCTGTCAGACTAATAGCCAGTATAGTCACGTTTTCAAATAAATGTACGCATTGCCAAAATAAAACCATTTACAATTGCTTGCTTTGAATATACGCTGACATTTCTTGATCCCTCTTTCCTCCACTTTCTTCTCCTTGGCTGCTAGCCTCTTAAAAAAAAAAAAAAAAACTTAAGGATTATAGAAACATGAGGAAATTATACCTGTATTTCTAACACTATGCCATTTTAGTTTATGTTTTCAGTTCACCGCGTCACTTGACCAGGTTTCACTCAGTGTAGTGGAAGCTCTTCTAGTGGTTGTCTGTTCTACAAAACTGCAATGTATTAAATTTCAAGGTAAAAACTAAGGGCCCACTGCACCCAGACCACTTCATTGAGATGTAGTGGTCTGGGTGATTTTAGTTGTACTTTTTAAATTGCAGGGAGGACTTTATATTCCTTCTGGAGAATATGAATAGAGCTATGCTGGAGAAATGTGTTACTTCACCTTGTTCCTCCAATAGTGTATAGAGGGCAAATTTTTATTTAATGTTTTTGTTTTGTTTTACTTTGTACTGTGGGAAGGGGTTAAAACAAAACAGTTTCAACTAAATACAGTAAAAAAATAAATAAATAAAAATTATTTCTTTTCATGAAATCCCCTGCCAGAGAGAAAATAAAATAACAAGTACATTGTTTTGAGCATAGATCGAATACCTTTTTCTAGATTGGACCTGTTTTTGAGTAATCCTACCAAACATCAATGACCTGTATTGCTTCACTATACATTATGCTGGTATTGATTTTCCCCTTTGTGATTCCTTTGCATGCTATTTTCAGATGTATAGTTGACAAATTAGCATGTTAAGGCACTGTATTCACCAAAGAAGTTAAGTAAAAGGAAAATGAATTGGGGTTGCTAGCTTCTTGAGTAGGTTCTGTTAGGTCATACGTTAATCCTTTCGCAGTTGAGGTTCACGCTAACTCACAAGAAAACCAAGCTTTGACCTGCTGACTCGTTTGTCAGCTCGGATGCGGCTGAAATGTGAGAAAATGGACTCAATGCTTTCAAAAACGCCTGAAGTGATGAACATCACTTATGCTTGTTTAACCTTCAGTTGTGCTCAAGAATTCAGCTGCAACATTAAGAACTAGTTCTTTGGTATTTTATGTCAATATGTTCCCTGCTGTATCTCCCCCACTGCTCCTTTCCTAATGCAAATACACCCTTCTTTGCATTCTTCAAATAATTTGGAAATTGCTTGTTCCTCTTATTTTAGTTGTTTATACGATTAGTTTCTTTGTACATTGCCTACACCCTAGTAATATTAAGCCCTGTAAGTATTACATTATGTTGGATCATGAGGTAAAGTGGGCTTAACATCCCCAATCATATTCATTTTATGACCAGATAGCTGAGAAAATATTTTACACTGCAGGGGGCGTTAAACCTTCTAATTTACAAAACTAAATCTTTTTCCATCTACACAAAGCTCTGTGTTGCTAAATGAGATTGAGGTTTTTGTAAAACACCGGTGAGTCTGTGATCTATGTTTTTTATTTTTGTGCAGAACTATTTATGGGCCAAAATACAGCTACTTAGAAGATAATTCTATTATTGGTTTTATGGCTTGTTAGTTCTTGCAATCTAATAATTTTCTTTGTGTCTTCCATTTAATTTAGAGACCTTTCTCTTTAAACCCCATTTTAATACTACTTGTGTATAGACTGCTGCTTATTTCCTCTAATTTAAATGTATCTGGTTTGTCAGCACTGCCAAAACTGAGCTTCCCCATGTTTGTAACACTCACACCCTCTGTATGATATAAGTTGACATTCTGTTCCAGAATACTTTTCCAGTTACATTCATGGCTTCGAAGTGCCTAAAGCAGTTGGAAACAGCTGGTGGAATAGATTCCATTAAAATGTGATAAAGCTCAGTTGTTGCAGCCATCTGTAAGTGAAGGTGTGGACAAAACTCAACAACTAAAGATACGCAAAACTGCCCAAAGTGCTAACCTCCTGTTATGTCCGCTCTTATCTTTGGTTTAAAAGCTATTATTTTCCTAGCAGGTGTCTTTGATCATAGCAGCCGCAGAAGGCACAAAATAAAATTTTGAAATGTGCAGAACTAGAATTTACTTAACTATAAAAGAGTGGTTATTGGTTAAAGCAGCTCTGTCACCTTTAGGTGTCTTTGCATATTTTGCAAGGTGACATCAGTCAACGGTAGTTATACTTGAGCAAACCTCTCCTTTGCAGGCAACTTTCTTTCTTCAGCTCCTGGTGTTTCAACCAACAGGAGCTCACTTCACTACTGTACTCACACATAGAGCAAATCTTTAGTTGCCCTAGCAGTGCCTGTAGGAATTGACAAAATCTTTTCTTTCATTTTCTATAAGTCCATGACATTTTAAGGCCACCTCTACATCTAATGCCATTAGAAATAATTTCACTTCCTTTATTACCTGTATATAATTGCACGGTAAAATTATATTGTAGTGGTTCTAATACAAGGAGGCTAAACTTCCTAGCCCCGCTAAGTCTGCTACTCTGCTACTCTGCTGTAGAAGAGGAAAAAGAAATAAATATATATTTTTTATATATATATATATATATATATATATATATATTTGTCAGTGCAATAGAAATTTACTATAATCTATAATCCGTTCATGTGCACCTTCTCTGTATTATGTACTTGTAAGCAGAGGGAGAAGGATGAGAATGCTGGGGAATTTATTAATTTATTTTTTTCCTATTGTGTCCCTGTTCATATTTATGTATAGGCTTCCCCTCTTTTTTTTAATATTTAAAAAAAATAAATACATTTAAAGATTTTTATTATCCTTTTTCCAGCCCTGTGACTCTCCTCTTCCTTCTAGTAATGTCATGTCCTCCATTGTTGGTCCAATGATAGAGGAGCATTAGGGACATGATGCACATGTGCACCAAAATTCGCCATAGGAAAGTATTGTATTCAGTGATTTCCTAGATGCGTCTGTGTCACGTGACTGAAATTTACTTGGTTAGTGCAGGGGAAGCATCTCTGGTGGCTGTCTGGAAAACAAAGTAAATATTGCTGTTACAAAACAACAACAAAAAACCTACAGTGTTTTCATCTGCAGGTTAAAAGGATTAAGTGGTCTGGGTGAATTTAGTGGTCTATTAAATGCTTGACAAAAACCCAAAGGCACTGCAACCGTGACCACCTAGCACCAAAGCCCTACAAAAATATGTATTGTGGTTAGTGTCCCTTAAGTATGTGCACGTGTAGTAATAACAATGAAGATTGACTTTTCATGTATGAAGGAGGTGACCTACTTTCTCAGTGATCAACCAATCAACCAATTAATTAATCTTTGCTTGAATTTATAACGTATGTGGCTGCTTACGTAACAAAGGGATTTTAAACAAATACTTAAAGGGACACTGTATGCACCCATACCACTTCAGCTAATTGAAGTGGTCTGGGTGCTGTCTCTTCTGCACTTAGTGCTGCAATGTAAAACATTGCAGTTCCAGAGAACTGCAATGTTTACATTGCAGCTCTAACTCTGCACTCTGTGGCTGTCTTAACAGACAGCCACTAGAGGGCTTCCGGATCTAAACTGACTTTTGGTCCGTTATCTGATACTGGACGTCCTCATGGACCTCCAGCGTCAGTATCTCCCCATAGGAAAGCATTGAATAATACTTTCCTATGAGGAGTTCTAATGCACACGCGCCTATTGCCTGCCCATGCGCATTAGGTCTCCCCACTGGCTGACAGTGGGGGAGGAGCGTGGGTGGAGCCTGACCCAGCGCTGAGGGATTCAGGGAAGTGGCTGAAGGGGGGCGCCGAGGGAGGGGGACACTCCAGGAACCTGTAGTGCCAGGAAAACGGGTTTGATTTCCTGGCACTATAGGATCCCTTTAAACAAAAACAAAAAAAAATAGCATTTTACATGTTCTTTATTATGAAACACTATTCGTGTTAGATTTTTCTAAGCTTCCCTACATAATCCATCGCCTAGAATCTAAGATATTAAACTGATCTCTTCAAATACTGCTGTCACCCTAAAAGAGAAGTGTTTGCTCGCTGAGCATTGTGTGAACTGCCTTTTCACAACTAGAGAGCTTACATATTGGTTACAACTGATCCAAAAATATATATGATGCATCTAAACTAGTAGACCCAATTTTATTTCAATGTTATTCTGTCATTTATAAGTATTTTAGTTAATAAATTAATCCCAGGGAAGGTAAGAGGCAGCTAGATTTTAAAGAAAGTCCAAAAGTAATTCTACTTTTTATACCTATGAAGTGTTATGTTGACATTCCGTCACAATCCTATTAAAACACTGTATGCTGCATCTAATTGCTTTCTGATGATTGCATGGTTAAATCATTGTTTTAGTAAGGTTACATTAGTAAACAGGAAAGCGTCTGTAAACATAATTCCCCCTGTTTGGATAGATCTATTGCTTTTTACGTAATTAAAGACCTTTATCAGTTTGCATTTGACTTCCTTTTATGCATTATCTTTGATAAATTGCATTTAACTGTTAACTTACAAGTATCATATTTTTAAATAAGCATACTTCAGGCACGTCTAAACAGACATTTGTTCAGTCCCTAAACCTTAATTGTGTAAATTGCATGGCTATAAACATTTCTGTAGCTGTAGTAATCATGACTGACCTTGGCCTTTGATGCCCTTGTAGCCTAGAAATAAGTGCCTGTCTGTATCCTGCTCATTCAATGATGCCTTGTCTCCGAACTCATTAATAGTGCCAAGCATATCATTGTTGCAGTTCTTAAACTACATGTTTACTCACTGTACAAAATACATGTTTTATTGATATTCTAAGGCATTTTAATCGGATTTCATTAACAAGTTGAGCATTTTCATTAAAGGAACACGAACTATAGAGTTAGAAGCACCAAACGTATTCCGAACGCTATAGTGTCCTCCTTGATTTAAATTATTCCCCATGTTCTGGTCTCAGTACAGTTGCTCGGTTTCCCGGGCTGAGATGATCATTACTGATGATCTCAGCCAATCCAATGTTGTATGGAAGCTTTGGCAGGCTAGTGTTCATGCGCGGCAATAAGCGGAGTTGTGCCAATCAGCATCTACTCATAGAGGTGTATTGAGTCAATGCCCCAGTTGAGGAGCATTCTATATTCCATGCATAGGTGGCCTTAGGCAACAGTGTAAGCATTTACACTGTTGATGCTACAATGACAGGCTATATGCTACACTACATTACTACTACATTGAACTGTAGTAGTTCTGGTGCATATAGTGTTCGTTTAAAACATGCACCCTGTTTAATATCTCTGGCTTTAGCTTACACACAAACTTACTTTTATATCTCTCTGCCCTCAAGTTTTGGAACGGTGAGGCAAAACATATACGATGTTTATTTTTTGTTTTCTACCATGAAAATTTGACTTAAATTTTTCCTTAAATATTGAGTAGTTGTAAGATTTGAAAATACTGCAAATAGAAATGATGGCTAATGTTTCCATGCCTCCAAATTGTCCCAATATTTGTTGGAAAATATCCCTAATCTGTTTAGTGTGAGTGGAACAAAAGATGTTTGTACTATGCAAAATGTCAGATGATAAATAGCCTGCATGAAGAGACCAAAAGCACACTATGCTTGTGAGGCCCTGTCAGACAGCCTAGTATGTATTTGAGCCAGGCTGACATGGTCTGACATGGTCTTTCTTTGGGCAGAACTGCCCCCTTTTGATACAATACCACACTTTTGGGCATCACCAATAATGCAAGTGGTGTTACTGTTAAGCTACCATAGGTATGCATGTCTCTCCAACTGTTTTGTATTACAGTTACCGTGATGCTCAGTTTCCCACTCCGTAATGGCTAATAATACCTGGAGTATCGAATATTAACAGCTGTGGGTGCCTTCTTGTTATAACACAGTTGAACGTACATGTCATCGCCTAGATTTGTTTTGGTTTATTTTTGACCTGAAGGAACATTTTATTCAAATGAGCTTCTTACAGGTGTATGCTCTTCTACCCACATTTGAGAGAAATAATAACAACATAAAAAAACAATCTAAAACACACGTGTTATTTCCTTGAACTGACTTAATTTAGGAAATGGTGACTCATGCATTTGCAATTTCCAAGCTGACCTTGTTGCGCTTTCTGTAGATGGTGAGTGACCTCTGTAATAATGTATGGTGGCAGTATAGGTTGCTGTCACTTAATGTTCAGTAAGTTGATTCAGTCTGCATCTTTAAATCTGTTTTCTTTTTTTGATATGTTTAATTATTTTTAGAAAGTACTTATTGCAGAATACGCACACATCATATTATACATGTAATGACTAGTAAACTTGGACTGCATACTGACAGGGCAATGGAGACAGCAGTCAGATACAAGGTATAACTTCCTTGAACTTTTTTTGTCATCCGTCTACCAAAAGACTGCCTCAAAAACCCTGTAATACAATAAAAAGCTAGTAATCTTCCCCATACTGTATATCAAATTTGAACATTACCATAAATAATGGATTGATAGGCTCCTTGAGCATCTTTGTGTACAGTGCTGTGTACATAGTATTTCTTCTTCTAAGCAGTGTAAATCGCATTGTGCTTGCACTATTTGTTAGGAAAGTTCCATCTTTCACAGGAAAGATTTGGATATAGCTCCTCCTGTTGCAGCTGGCAACATATATTGCATCTTATATTGTTGTAGCTGTGTTTTAATTTTTAAATTGGTTTGCCTCATTTTTTCATGTCGCTACACAGCTTGCATTTAATATTCAGAATTAAATCCTAACTATGCAATCAATGTATTCTTTAAAGATTTAGTATATTTGCTATCCGTTGTATCCAGCAAAATGTAAGGCTGTGTGGCATATTGTTTTTTCACAGGCAAGTATATTGTTTGAAGCAGGTGGCTAGCAGTTCAGAAATAATTGGGGGGAGAAAAAAAGTACTTTCGAAGGTCTTTACATTTGAGTTTGTAGTGCACTGAGCCTCCATTCTGAGCTGCAGTCTTGGAAAAAAAGTAGATGGAAGTAGCTGGTCACATGAAAATGCAGTTGAATGAAAAGCTCTTTGTTCCTAGTCCTAGAAAAGTATCTCTGAGCTCCACATTACAGTGCTGCCAGTGTTATCGAAGACTAGCCATTGGCTGGTGCAAAGGTGGCTAAAAACACACAGTAAATGGAAAAGATTTTCTCCCAGGCAACACAGTGGCTGAAGTTTATAACTAGGTCAGGTGATTGGCATATTTGTCTCTTATAGAGAACTTTCATTTGTTTCCCAGTCTTCCAAGTATAAAGGCTTGTTTCAGCAGACTCTAAGAAGAGCTGGACCTGGTATCCCTGATCACTGGTTATTGTTCATTCCTAACTTTTGATTTCTCCAATTGTAGCTTTCCCGTTTTAATGCAGAGAGAAATTTGCAAGGGTTAAAGGGACACTGTAGTCACCAGGAATAGTACAGCTTAATGAAGTTGTTCTGGTGTGTGTGCTATAACCCTGCAGGCTCATTAATGTAGTTTCTGCATTTCATTTGATTGTGTGTTTATTAAATTTTGATTGGAGATGCATGTGGAGGCAGTTCACACATCTCTCTAGCCATAAGCCATCAAGATTTAATGCGTCTCCTAGGACTGCATTAAAAAAAAAAAATTCCACTAGATGGTAGGCACACTAATTGGGGTACGGTTTATACCTTCTTGTGGGAACTATGGTTAAAGTAACTAAAACTTGATTATTACAGTCTTGCTTTCTCTGTATGTGAGTGAGCGAGGCAGCAGCTCCTTGTGGCCCAGTAGAAGAGCAACAATTTCATAATGGTGTAGCTTCCTTCTTATTTCGTTTTTTTTTTTTTTCCCTACTTCCACCTGGCTGCTTCTGATCTATGGTTTGTCAAAACGAAAGTAAATACCTGAAAGTAAGCAAGCAAGCAAAAAAAAAAAAAAATGCTACTAGGAGAGTATCCTGATTAAATGGGATCATGTCAGATAAGGTGATGGGCAATGTAAAAAGATAATAGCAAGAAGTTTCCCTAGTGTATCTTTAACATTATGACCCACCAATTTGTCAAGTGAAAAAAGTCATCTTTGCATATCATTTGAACTGGAGTCTGTACTTTGCTGAAGATAAGCAGGCAATGTTGCTCCTGAGAAATAATGATGCTAATTTATCTTTGCCTGTCCACCTAGCAAATGAAAAGCAGGGAAAGACTGCTTCGGAAAAGAAATTGAGAAATAACTGAGCCGTACTGAGCAATTTCTTTCACTTTATATCCCTGTTCTAGATTTAGGGACTTTAAAATGGCTGTCGACTGGAAATTTTTCTACTATTTAAACACAATATTTGTCCATTTGGTAAATCTAATACAATAATTACATTTATAATGTGCTGTTTGTGAAATATAAAGGGGTATATTGCAAAATATTCAATCGTCGTGGGTGGCATTGTTGACCAATGTAAGCTGAACTGATATCCCCTCTTCCTTTATGTGCATAACCACAAAATATGGGTTGTGGCAACAGAATTTAATAGACATATGGGATTCACAATAACCTTGTCTATATTTTCCTTGAATTTATTTAGTGTTCAACATCACTGGCTATTCTGAATAATTACTGCCCCTTTAACCCCTTAAGGACACATGGCATGTGTGACATGTCATGATTCCCTTTTATTCCAGAAGTTTGGTCCTTAAGGGGTTAAAAATGACTTTTCTTCACATTTACATGTTGCAGTCATGGATGTTCTCTCTTTGCTACCAAAGTGAGATTGATTAGATGTTTATCGCTTTAATGTCACAGAGCGGGATAGTACGTAGTTATCCGTTTTGAACGGCGTTTATGTGAATAACCTAGCTTCCAGTAAACCAAGTACTTTTATATGCAAAGAACAGGGGCTTCTTTTCCCTTAGGCTGCTGCTACCAAGTAATAGCTTGTTTTCAGCCTTGCTGTGTCTTCAACACGTTTCAGAATGTGCATTCCTGATGGGTTTCATGGTGCGACTGTAGAAAACAAGTTATGTCTAGTATTGTGCCTTTTGTAACTTGTTGGAACTCTTATACATCATTCTATAGATGTTTGGTAAGCTTGTGAATCCCTGTCTATAGTAAGCCTCAGGAAGAGTAGTCTTTTGCAGACTACATTCTGTTTCCCTATTCAGAATGCCATCGAGAGTCGAACACAGCATGAAGTGTTTTAAAATCAAAGAGACTTTTTAGCTCCAAGCCCTACCGATTACCAGATTTTATTTAGTTTAGTATTAAATCAAAGTTTGCTAAGTCTATTCATGATCTATTGCTGCAGTGAAGCCAATTTAGGAAAACGTTTCATGTGTGCCTTTTCTTGCAATGTTAAAAAACAAACCAGCTAAATAAAAAAGGAACATTTACTCCTTTATTATGATTGTTTTTCATTGATATGTATAGACTAATATCTGCAGTGCTGTGGTTAGGTAATTAAAATGAAACTAAATTGTGACAAATTAAAATTAAGCTAAATTGTGACAAAAGAGAAAACAGAACATATAGTGTTTACTATGACCCATGATTACTGCTTTCATCATTTTAATTTTTTTTGAGAGACTTCTTTCTTGCGAGATAGATCAGTGCAAATTAGTCACCTTTTTCAGAAACTGTATTCTTCTAACTCAATCAGTACACAAACACATGTATGTCTAGGAATCTGTGCTACACTGTGTATGGAGTTATTTGTTCATAAATTATGAATGAGAGGGCTTTTTCCCCCTGTGAATGGAAACCTTCATATGCAAAGGATCTTTGACCAGTGCATGGTAGATTTGTACTGAAGACTTAATTGCAATGGTAGGCTTCTCTTTGTCAGCTAGATAAAAGCATTCCATGGCATGTGTTGCCAGAAAGGAGTTACACAGGGCTGGGCTGGGGAACTTGAAGCTGTTACCGTTCATGTCCGTCAAGGGTCCAGGAAGGCAAATAGATTTGTGTACGCCTGCAGATCCCTTGGGGCCATGGGGCCTGACTGGTGGAGGTTGATAAGAACAGAGTCAGTCAAATATTTCTCTTGAGGCTTTTCTAAACCTGGTCCGGTTACTGTGCAGCAACTGTTTTGTTGTTTTTTTTTTTGTTACAAAGTATGAGCTCATTTCTCTTTATATATTTTTTTTTGCGGTGCTCAAGCTAGTAACTAACATGATTTATAGGTTTTAAATTTATTTACACATCTGTATGACCATTTCACTTGATATTACTTGCTTACCCTTATTGTATTCACTCTCTGAGAGAGAGGCAAAGTGCAGGATTGTTATTCCTCAAATCTGCTGACATTTGGACACTCTGCTTGTACACTATGATGCAGTGGCGGACTGGGGGGGGGGGGGCGAAGGGGGTGGTCCTCCCCGGGTGCCACCTGGTAGGGGCGTGCCATGACCCTGGTCTTAGGACTAATGGGGGACATGTGAGCTGTGCCCCATGGCAGCCGGGGGGTGTTGCACAGCTCACACGGAGACCAGCAAGCTGGCCGCACGGGAGGAAGAAGGGGGCGGAGCTACTGCCAATTAGGGGCGGGGCTTAACACTGCCCTTACAGGCTGCTGTTACTGCTGCAGCAAGAAGAAATCCCTGCTCCTTCACCCAACAGGTTTCAGCCAGGGAAGGACTTCAGGGAATCCACTCCTCCAGCCCACACTGTCTGTAAGTAAGAGTGTGTGTCTGTGTGTGTAAATGTCTTTCTGTAACTGTGTGTGTGAATGTCTGTCTGTGACTGTCTGTAACGGTGTGTGTGTCTGTCTTTCTGTAACTGTGTGTACGTGTGTGTGAATGTCTCTGTAACTGTGTGTGTGTGTGTGTGTGTGAATGTCTCTGTAACTGTGTGTGTGAATGTCTCTGTAACTGTGTGTGTGAATGTCTCTGTAACTGTGTGTGTGAATGTCTCTGTAACTGTGTGTGTGAATGTCTCTGTAACTGTGTGTGTGTGAATGTCTCTGTAACTGTGTGTGTGTGTGAATGTCTCTGTAACTGTGTGTGTGTGTGAATGTCTCTGTAACTGTGTGTGTGTGTGAATGTCTCTGTAACTGTGTGTGTGTGTATGTCTCTGTAACTGTGTGTGTGTGTATGTCTCTGTAACTGTGTGTGTGAATGTCTCTGTAACTGTGTGTGTGTGAGTGTCTCTGTAGCTGTGTGTGTGTGAATGTCTCTGTAACTGTGTGTGTGTGAATGTCTCTGTAACTGTGTGTGTGTGTGTGTGAATGTCTCTGTAACTGTGTGTGTGTGTGTGAATGTCTCTGTAACTGTGTGTGTGTGTGTAACGGTCTGCCTGTAACTGTGTGTGTGTGGCTGTAACTGTGTATGACTGTCTGCCTGTGACTGTGTGTAACTGCTTGTAACTAACTATGTGTGTGTGTGTGTGTAACTCTCTAAGAAAAATTATACCACAAAAAAAAACAGTGCAGAAAACGCAACCTCCTAAATACAGTGTTCCCTCTACGGACCGTCTTTAAAAAAAAAAAAAAAAAAAGGTGTGTGGCTTCCAAAATACTAAACAGTGTAAGTTATATATACAATACAACCTCTTAGTAGAGATGAACTAGAAGGAAAATTTAATCTGTGAAAAAAACACTATACATGGTGTAATATATTCTAGAAAACATTATAGGGTAGGGGATTGAATCAATGCTTTCCTATAGGGGGAAAAAAATGTGACGCTAGATGTCCTCATGCAGAGCGTGAGGATGTCCAGTGTCCGTTACCGGACCAAAGGTCCGTTACGGTGCACGAAGCTCCTCCAATGCCTGCCTAGTAGACTGCCACTGGAGACAGACTTAGTGCTGCAATATAAATATTGCAATTTCTCTGGAACTGCAATATTTTACATTGCACACAGACCACTTTAATGAGCTGAAGTGGTCTGGGTGCCTATAGTGTCCCTTTATCCCCTCTGCTGCCAGAGGTGTAACTCCTCCAGCAGTGTAATTATTCAGCCTAGAAGAAGACCTGTTGTTATTATTATTATTATTACTGCCATTTATATAGCGCCAACAGATTCTGTAGCGCTTTACAGTATTATGAGAGAGGGGATTTAACTATAAATAGGACAATTACAAGAAAACTTACAGGAACGATAGGTTGAAGAGGACTCTGCTCAAAACATGCTTACAGTCTGTAGGATTGACTTGGTAATATCAATTCCGAGTATATTGGAACTTTGTCAGCAGTCACAACATGCTGGAGACAGATGTCCAGTGGGGGCACCAGGAGTGATTTTGTATGATATGCAATAGATGTTTGTTATAAACTCGCCGCAGTAGTCCCAAATTATACAAATATGTTGACTTAACTTTAACAGGATTGCTGGTATAGTTAGTCATGTTAAAGACAAGCTCACAAATGTAAAACTTGCAATGTGGGCTTTAATAATGGTATATTTTATACATTTTGATTTTATTTTTTTTCAATATTTAATCCGTTTTGCTTTTTAGTAAAAATAAATATAGTTACCAAATGCTACTTTTGATAGAGTAGCTTCAGAGAGTTAAATTCAAGTAACCATTTTATCTCTACACTAGAAAGCAGAGAGACCTGGTGGACACCAGTTTTACTACTTACCATGGGGAGGGAGGGTGCCAGGATACTTTTAGCACCATGACCACTACGGTTACTTTAAGAGAGTTTGAATTGTTCTATTTCATAAATCAAAACATTACTATAAGTATATGTTTGCAACCAAGACCTAGTTGTTAAACACTACTCAGTGGGAATCCTTTTGCTTTTACCCTGCTTACCGTAAGTTAGCTTTGTAATAAAACCACAACCTCTACTATTATATAATCACAAAGCTCATACTGCAGTCTTAATCACAGCTGTTATGTTTTAAGTTGTACTGATGGTGCTTTTTAATTTTACTCTAATTTAAGAATTACTGTCCATAACGGGATATGTGCAGCTGACCAGATTTATTGTCGCTCTCTCACTTGAAGTGAGTCACTGTGGATGGGAGTAGATGTTTCTTCAGTTGTTGGGCATACCACGTCCGTTATTACATGAAACTTTAATATGCTTTGTACTCTGTATTCATTTTAATTATTTTCCAACAATCAATATTAATCTCCAATTTCTAGACATAGACATTGACACTTAGACACTGGTTTTATTAATTTGTGTTTTCTATTGTATGTTCAGAATACAAGAGAAATGTTGAAGAATTTAAGAGGATAAAAAGCTTGAGTCAATCGCTTGGGCTTAAACTAAGCAATGCAAATCCGGCTTTAAGTGACCTTATTGATGTTTACTTAAAGCAGCTTTCTCTTAGTACAAATGACTGAGCTTTATTGTAGAACTGTACAGGTAGTATTTTGCCTCGCTGGAGTTTGACTGACTGTGCATCCCTTGTGCAACCTCTTTTTGCTTCAACAGCGAGTGCATACAACAATGCCTGGAGCAAAGATAGATTGCCTGTACGTGCCTTATTTGATCAGTTGACAGTTGTTGCGGGGACAGGTCAGCAAAAAAGCAGAACCTCACTTTGCAGCTGACAATATCAGTAGCTGTTTGCTGTGGAGTGGGGGGGGGGGGGGGGGGCAGTAATGAAGGTTTATATGGCTGCATCTAATTCATTTCTAAATATTTGTCTCCAAGTACTTCTCAAGTGAGAAAGTAGAGATTATAACACACAACTGTGGCTTTTAACCTCTTAAGGCGCACATGACGTGTGACATGTCATGATTCCCTTTTATTCCAGAAGTTTGGTACTTAAGGGGTTAAACCTCACAAATCAAGCACCAAATCCATTGACAATCGTGTCGTGTAACAAATAGTGCCATCTTCTGGCATGAAAACTGCAATGCACACTATGCAATGTAAACTACATTTCTTTTACAATTTAGAAAGGAAATATCAACCAGTATTTTGTGTTATGCTCCGCCTTATGTATGTATATTATTTGTATTTTGTAGAAGTGGTTTAGGGAATACTACCTAAGGTGTTTTGACTTAAGAGCACAATATGTAGGAAACAAATGGTAATTATCTGCAGTATTTTATGTCTGTTTTAAATGCCCAAATCTCAAACGCTTTCACTGTGTTTTCTTACTGGCTTCTTTACTGGCTTTAGCATCTAATAGGCAAATGGAGAGTAAAGACAAATCCCAATATATTAAAAACTAGCACTTATTAAGGGATTTTAATCCTTGTCTCCTAGGTACAGAAGTGCAAATATTTCTCAGATGTAAAGAAAGCACCACGGAGTTGTCTTTTAGTACATGGGCTTAAATCTTTTCAAAGCCGTTTTAGTTCCTAGGATAAAACCATATTGCTCCCTAAACATAAAAGCACTTTGAATAAAATGCAATTACCACATAGTCTGTAGTAAACTGTTGGGAATCTAAATACTTGTGTTTGTATTCGATCACAGTCACGGGACACCACGTGATATAATTAAACACACACCGGGCTTTATGCACACGTCTGAAACTAGACAGTAGTGCAGCATTTCTTTGCAGATGCTAGAGTGCGCATGATTGCTTCCAGAGAATTATGGGACATTGATGCTGCGGGACAAAAATGCTGCAGAGGCAAGCATATTTTTATTTATATAAATTCTGGTTAATTTCTAAACATGAATAAGCACACACTAAAAGATAATCAGTTATCTATTTCACAGTTTAAAATTTGTACTCCTATGCTACTAACTAGGCTTTAAAAATTACTCACCACTGCAAGCCATAACATTCCCCTCCATGGGTCAATGTCCATTCGCCAGGGCTGTATTGTCACTCGCCAATAGCTAGTGGCAAGTACAACTTTAGAGTCCTGTTTATTTAATTTTCCACACCTTTCCGTAGACGTTCAGATAGGTCATTTCGGCAATATAATGTTTCACTGTATAATTTTTGCAGACTGTGAGCTGCCTTTGCATACACCGATGTGTTACAATGTACAAAGTTCAAAGCTCTCACTTTTTGTAGTGAGAAAGAAGCATGTGTGTCACTTGAGGACAGCACTTTAAATAAATAAATAAAATAATTACAATAAATAAACAAAATGTTAAAACTACTGCAGAGAAAAACCACAACTGAATGACTTGTTTAGGCCATGTATTAACGTAAATTATGATTTATTGCTATTGAACAGTTCTCAGCATTTAGGAGACTAATAGTGTACTCCAAGTAAGCCATCTGCTTACCATTTCAGATTCCCTGAAGGGAAATCACAGCAGTTTCTAGAAATTAAACCCGTTTTTCTATTTTTGCTGCTTCTGTGTAGATAAATGCTTTTTTATGAGCTTGTTTGAGCAGGGTCCTCTACACCTTTTCTCTGTCATCACTGCTTTGTATGTCAGCACGTTTTATATTCCCAATGTAATATCCTAAAACGCTGTGGAATATGTTGGCGCTGTGTAAATAATCTAGTAACATCAATTAACTTTTATTCAGTTGACATATTTGCTGGTAATACATTTACCTCTGTAATTTAATTAAAAGTACATTGAGAACTGCTGCAATATTGTATAGCTTAATTATCTTATTTGCTAATGGAACTTTGAGATATATATATATATATATATATATATATATATATATGTGTATATATGTGTATATATGTGTATATATATATATATATATATATATATATATATATATATATATATACATTGCTAAACACAAATAAACGCACTAGTCAAGCCATAAGACTTGCTTTTCCCACAGAAATTTCACTTTAACTGTGCTCTCACTACGGCAAGGGATTCTGTGTAGGCGTATGCAAATGAGCTCAACAAAGAACCACATTTTTGCCTCATAATACACTTTATACATGGATTCCTTGGAGTATGTGTCTGCTGTATACAACAGCTTTGAAACACAACTCAGGAAGAGGAGCAAAGCCAGTGAACCACTTATGGACAGCTGTTTTGTTAATCAGCATGAGGTTGGTTACTGGCTTGCAATGGAGGCTTGGCGTTACTTGTAAAGTACATACCAACCGAGTTGTGGTGGGGAACATAGTGTGGATGAAAATCGCTTCCACCTGAAGTCACTTACTTCGGGTGGAAGGGGTTTTCATCCACACTTTCCCCCCACCACAACTCTGTTGGTATGTGGTATTAACCTCACTTTGGAACCTTGTTGGTATGATGCATCGACCTCCTAGCACTAGGCAAAGCGAACAGAGCAGAGCTGACGGGTAAAGTGAAGTTACATTTTAATTTGCATTGTGTTTTTGTTTCTGTATGATTTTATGCATTTATGGTAATATTACGTAAACTGTTTTTTTTTTTTTTTTTATATGTTTTTGTTGTTGATAAATGGGCAGTGGATAAATACACTCAATGACATACCGTAAGTTATTTAGCATCCTGGCAGATTTTAAATTAGTGGTTGTGGAACTTACAATAGGGGGGGGGGGGGACTTTAATTTTAAAAATTACATATTTTTATTATTTGCAAATATTGGATTCATGTATGTTAAGGAAAAGTAAAAAAAGTAGTTCTTACATTCATAGAAAACGTTTTCCTTCATGCACCCTGTGATAAACTTATGCAGCCTGCTTGTATCGTTAGAAAAGGTTGTGCCTATTTATGCTTTATGGGGAAAAAAGGCAGACTGCCTTTGACATGTATTTTTTTTTTTTTTTTTTCGTTTTGTGAGGATATGGAGTCATCCTCACTACTGGAATGATGTGATTTAATATTGCGATCTTACTGTAGTTATGCTAAATAAAGAATAGAGGATGAGTGAGGAAACTTGTGAATGAAGTAACACACAGAGGTGAAAATTACATCGTCAAATGCCACAACAGCATACACATACATATACATACAGGCTAAACAGTGGCGTAAAATTATTTTACATTTATCATATGTAAAGTAAAAGGACAGTTTGTGCATTTTAAATCTTTACATAAGGCAGCATTCCTTGATCAAAAAGCAGGCTAGTAATTGTCAAGGTTTTGAAAAATGAAATTCTTCAGGTAAAACCTGCAGTATTTAGCTTCTCTTTGAATTTCTAACAGGAGCTGAACTGCTGAAGGCATTTGCAAATACCATGGTATTTGCACAAGCAGTTACACTGGAAATCCATGCTTTGAAGTCACTGCAGTCATATGCAATAAGACAATGTAGTTGAAATGTAGCATATTCTTGAGATCTTACACAAGCATCTCATGCTGCTCCTATACATTCCCATTTTGTCACATTGTACATTTAAGTTTCTGTTCCACACTTGCTCAAACTTTGCGGCTAAGTATACTTTAATTTCTTTTTTGTGTTAAAGGGGCCAACTCAAGCCTAGAGTGTCCCTTAGCCATTCAATACATATCAATCAAATGATAAAAGTATATGATGATTAATTCTCCAATGTGAATATTTCTCCATCCTGCCTCCTTTCCCTGTGGACTTTATACAGTTTGTCATGTTTCCCAGTGGGTGAAGGTCTTGCACTGTGTGTGCAAAGATATTTTAGAATTTTCATGTCCCTGTTAATGACTTATAACACCAGCAAGTATATACATTGGCATATGTACTTTCCTCAACATAACTCTGCAGACATCTTTTACAGGCAGCATGGTACTTTGGACTAGATGAAGTGGTTGTGCATGCACCAAAATAACATAAACCGCATTATACAAAACACAGCATGCACTGTACTATAGGAGTAGTTGGTTGAAACTAGGTCATTTGGGATTGTCATCCATTCATAGCATCCTTAGATACAGCCTTTACTGCTGCACAGTTGTTAGGGAGGTCAATTTGTATAATGTACAACATAACTTTTCATCCTTTTTACTTCTGCTAGCACAAAGTACAGTTGAATTTTTATTCCAATTTAAATGGCACCAAATCGGATCCTTAGCATTTTCAGCATTTAAAGTACTAGTGATTTATGCACTTAAAATGTTAATAACCTAACCGTTTTTTTATTTTTTTTATTTTCCACCTGCAGGCAGAAGGAGAAGACAGCTTAAAAAAAATGCAGCTGATGGAACTGGCCATCCTTAACGGCACCTACAGGGATGCCAATTTAAAATCACGTAAGGCAATTGTGTCCTTGTTTTTCCACATATTAATGTCAACATTTCTCCAGTCTATTCTTGTGATATGTGCATACAAGCAGCAGCACATCTGTCTCCAATATTATTGGCCCAAAAAAAAAAACAGCACTTTGCCATTTTTATTTATTTTTTCTGTATGTTCGTCTTGTAAGAAAAGCAAATGGAATTTTGTATGTGTTTACATAGTATGTGGGTGCGTGGACAGTGCTGGTAACAATAGTCAGGGTTTCAAAAAATAGCTCTCACTTGACAGATTCTCTAACTAGCAACACATGATCAGAGCAAGTTTGAAGACCCTATGAACACTGCCCCTCAGTGCAGTCTTTTAATGTGTTCACTCTGCCCTGAATTGAGAATCTTTCCTGGTGTTCAGAGAGAACAAACCCAGAATGGTATGAAAGGAGTTTGAATTTTGAATGTTCTGGCAGGACATTTGGGAGGTATATATGGGTGCTGTATGGCTAATGTACTATGCACAATACAGCTCACTCCTTTCCAAACTAGCTTTAAAGCTTATAAAATGTATGCAAATATTTGCCTTACACAGACAAATACACCATTATTATTGTATTATTTGTTTGAATTAAAAAAAAAATGGCAGCTTGTGTGTGCATGACTGTGAATACAAGAATTAGAACCCCCAGTTACTGTTGTGGAGGGGAGGTCAAGTAATTCTTCTCCTTTTCACATATTCTCTGGAAGGCATACCTTCCATCTGTCCCAAAGAGCCCCAGTTTGAGTGTGGATGTGCAAAGGATGAGATGTCAAAGCAAGTAAGAGCATAGAGTGTTTCCATTTGGACCGCACTGGTATGTGTGATGCTTTTAACAGAATGGTCACTTCTAGCACAGTGTTCCTTTAAAAACTATTATGGTAAAATTCTGTTATTACCGTATATACTCGAGTATAAGCCGAGTTTTTCAGCCCATTTTTTGGGCTGAAAAACCCCAACTCGGCTTATACTCGAGTCAGAGTCTGTATTATGGCAATTTGCATTGCCATAATACAGACTGGGGGGAGAGGGGTGCTGGCAGAGCTGTACTTACCTTTCCTGCAGCTCCTGTCAGCTCTCTCCTCCTCTGCGCCGTCCGTTCAGCACCTCGGTCAGCTCCCAGTGTAAATCTCGCGAGAGCCGCGGCTCTCGCGAGACTTACACTGTGAGCTGACAGAGTGAGCTGCACAGACCGCGCGGAGGAGGAGAGAGCTGACAGGAGCTGCAGGAAAGGTAAGTACAGCTCTGCCAGCACCCCTCTCCCCCCCCACTGAACTGCCACTGGACCACCAGGGAAGGAGAGCCCCCCTCCCTGCCATATATCAAGCAGGGAGGGGGGACGAAAAAAAAAATATATAAAAAAAAAATTAATAATAATAAAAAAAAAGGGGTATAAGGACCACTATGGGAGGGGGGGGGGGGGGGGGTATAAGGACCACTATGGGAGGGAGGGGGGTATAAGGACCACTATGGGAGGGAGGGGGGTATAAGGACCGCTATGGGAGGGAGGGGGGGGATAAGGACCACTATGGGAGGGAGGGGGGTATAAGGACCGCTATGGGAGGGAGGGGGGGGATAAGGACCACTATGGGAGGGAGGGGGGGGGGGATTAGGACCACTATGGGAGGGAGGGGGGGGGGGATTAGGACCACTATTGGAGGGAGGGGGGTATAAGGACCACTATGGGAGGGAGGGGGGGTATAAGGACCACTATGGGAGGGGGTGGGATAAGGACCACTATGGGAGGGAGGGGGTGGGTATATGGACCACTATGGGAGGGATGGGGGGGGATAAGGAACACTATGGGAGGGAGAAGGGGGATAAGGACCACTATGAGAGGGAGGGGGTGGGATAAGGACCACTATGAGAGGGAGGGGGTGGGATAAGGACCACTATGGGAGGGGAGGGGGAAGTAAGGACCACTAGGGGAGGGGAGGGTAAGGACCACTAGGGGAGGGGTGAGTCAGGACCACTGGGGGGGGGAGTGAAGGAACACGGGGGTGGGGAGGTAAGGACCACTGAGGGAGGAGGAGGGGAAGTCAGGACATATGGGGGGGGGAGGGGGCGGCAAAAAATGTTTTGCCTACGGCGGCAAATATCCTTGCACCGGCCCTGCACACACTGCATTCACACACTGCATTCATGCACACACACTGCATTCATGCACACACACACTGCATTCATGCACACACACACTGCATTCATGCACACACACACACTGCATTCATGCACACACACGCTGCACTCATACACACACACATACGCACACACTGCATTCATTATACACACACTGTAAATAAATATTCAATTAATATATATTTTTTTAGGATCTAATTTTATTTAGAAATTTACCAGTAGCTGCTGCATTTCCCACCCTAGTCTTATACTCGAGTCAATAAGTTTTCCCAGTTTTTTGGGATAAAATTAGGGGCCTCGGCTTATATTCGGGTCGGCTTATACTCGAGTATATACGGTATATGGAAGCAAACGATAATGACCTTTGGTCAGAAGGTCCAAAATATTTTACTGCATCTTTTGTTAATTTAGACACGCTTTCAGTTTATGTGTATAAAATGAAAATCTTATGTTTTATGTCTTACTCCCTCAGAGCATGTGCATGTGAGCACTATCGTATGCACTGACAAATTAGCTTATAAGCTATGCATTACTGCATTTAAACATCTACAAAGTATGGTTGATGCAGCACTGTAGCAGTTTATGTTAAAGTAAGGGGAAAAAAATGAATGTGTCAGTATGTTTTTTGTTTTTTTTCTTTTCTCGTGGATGGGCAACTTAAAACATGTTTACTTAACCCCTTAAGGACCAAACTTCTGGAATAAAAGGGAATCATGACGTGTCACACACGTCATGTGTCCTTAAGGGGTTAAAGCAGGCTTCCCCAAACTCCGGCCCTCCAGATGTTGCTGAACTACAACTCCCATGATTCTATGAATTAAATTGGCTGAGAATCATGGGAGTTGTAGTTCAGCAACATCTGGAGTTTGGGGAAGCCTGACTTAAAGCATGTTTTATTACTTTTAATGTGCTGTCATTTTGCCTGAGATTATTCCTACATAATGTGCAATTGAACCCCCTCTTACTCCCCACAAAATAAGTCCATTCAATCCAGCACAGACACACATAAAATTCAAGTTTTCCTCCGATTTTTTAATTTTTATTTTTTTATGCAAAATCACACAGTGTACATGTCCTAAGTGGCTAAAGTACTGTTGGATTTAAAGAAAGTCAGTTTTGCTTGCTTAATACCTATTCTGTATAGTGTGCTGGATTTTTATTTTCAAAATACTTGAAGGTAAATACCTGTAGAACCGTTTCTTTGCAGGAAGTCAATTATGCACCTGCTACGTTTTGTGTGTATCGCTATGTATATTTGATACTGTGTTTTTTTTTATGCAGACAATTAATTCTAGAATGCGATAATGTAAAATTACCACAGCTTGGTTTTATACACTGAAGTTACAAGTTGGAGGTGTTTTTGCCATCTTGCCACTGATTTCGTGAATAAGCCCCTTTAGATATGGTCAAACTACTCCTAAATCTTTTATCTCATATTGAGTGTATTTATAGGTTATTGTGTAACAACCCTTTTAACTCTTTTGCACATTAATATTTCTCAAACTGGTCATGACTCCATTTCCCATAAATGTTTCTACATTTTGTTTGTCTATCGCTCATTCACAGGCTACTCTAACATTTCTTCTTGGCAACACATATTCTCTCTTTTTTTTTATTTTTTATTTTTTTTCTTCTTTTAATTTTTTGTTTTCCTTAAATCATTTGCTGGTTTTGAGATTGCTTCTTATAGGTTCTTGTTTGATTATAAGCATGTTTGCATATAATCTCACTAGTAATTGGAAATAGCTTATCTACATTTCAGTGGTGTGCTTTGGCACTTTGTGATCAGCGCATGAACTAATGATTTTCCTTTTTTTTTTTCTTCCTTCCTGCTTATTTCTATACCTTCCTTTCCTTTGCCCTAAACCATTTTTTCGCACTGCTGCCTCTACATTTCCTTCTAATTTTTCTTTGCTTACTGTAGCAGCCCTTGCCTTTTCTCTTGCAGCGACCGCTCAGGCCCCCCGGATTATAACTGGGCCTCAGCCTGTTTTGCCTCCAGCTGCTCTGCGTACACCTACGCCAGCTGGACCTACCTTAATGCCTTTGATCAGACAAATACAGACAGCGGCTGTCATGCCAAACGGATCCCCACATCCAACTGCAACGTTAGTCCCTCAAGGACCAGAAGCTGGCTTGATCTACACACCTTATGATTATCCTTACACTCTGGCCCCAGCCACATCAATCCTCGAGTATCCCATTGAAACAAGTGGGGTATTAGGTAAGATTAGTAGTTTGTTTTTTATTATTTTATGTTTTAATTTTAAGGTTTGCAGATATAAGGTCATAGTGAACATTGTTTTGCTAATATTGTCCTCAAATAATCAAAAATAATATTGAATTACATTGCTGATGCATTTGTATGGTTGTGTGACCCTTGATGACAAGAAGATACTGCACATTAAACATTGGAGTGTGTGCCACACACATACTTTTGCAGACCATTTATTGAAGGGGCACACCAAGTAACATAACCACTACAGCTTGATGTAGTGGTTATGATGCCTACATTATTTGGGAGCTCTTGTTCACCCTGGTTTAATATAAAATTATGTAAGAGCAGTTAAACAAAAAATATGGCTCTTATTATTATTATTATTATTATTATAATTGCAATTTATATAGCGCCAACAGATTCCGTAGCGCTTTACAATATTATGAGAAGGGATTTAACTATAAATAGGACAATTACAAATAAACTTACAGGAACAATAGGTTGAAGAGGACCCTGCTCGATCGAGCTTACATTCCCAGCTCAAGCTTACAAACTTTGTCCATACTGGATAGTGGCCATTGGCTGAGAGTGGTTTAGCCCTGCACTCATCAGCCAAACAGTACAGTCCAGGCTATGTGTAGTTGACTTTGGTAATGTGGAAGTGTAAATTTTAGAAGGGTCTAGAATGATGTAGAGAACTATATGATGTAGAGGTTTATATCAAACTGTTTATAAAAATGGTTTAACATAAAACCTGGGACAAGACTCAAGGCAGCATAACCATTACTCTGAACTGTAATGGTAATGTTGCTTATACAGTGATGGAAACAAGTATTTGATCCCCTCCTGATTTTGAACGTTTGTCCACTGACAAATAAATGATCAGTCTATAATTTTAATGGTAGGTGTATTTTAACAGTGAGAGACAGAGAAAAAAAATCCAGAAAAACGCATGTCAATGAGTGAAATAAGTATTTGATCCCTATCAATCCGCAAGATTTCTGGCTGCCAGGTGTCTTTTATACAGGTAATGAGCTGAAAGGGAGTGCTCCTAATCTCCGCTTGTTACCTGTATAAAAAACATCTGTCCACCAAGGCAATCAATCAGATTCCAACTCTCCACCATGGCCAAGCCCAAAGAGCTGTCCAAGGATGGGAGGATCTTGTTAATGATCTCAAGGCAGCTGGGACCATAGTCACCAAGAAAACAATTGGTAAAACACCATGCCGTGAAGGACTGAAATCCTGCAGCACACACCAGGTTCCCTTGCTCAAGAAACCACATGTACAGGCCTGTCTTAAGTTTGCCAATGAGCATCTGAATGATTCAGAGGAGAACTGGGTAAAAGTGTTGTGGTCAGATGAGACCAAAATCAACCCCTTTGGCATCAACTCAACTCGCCGTATTTGGAGGAGGAGTAATGCTGCTTATGACCCCAAGGACACCATCCCCACCGTGAAAGGAGGAAACATTATGCTTTGGGGTGTTTCCCGTGCATCAAAGGGAGATGGACGGGGCCATGTACCTCCAAATCTTGGGTGAGAACCTCCTTCACTCAGCCAGGGCATTGAAGATGTGTTGTGGATGTGTATTCCAGCCTGACAATGACTCGAAACACACAGCCAAGGCAACAAAGGAGTGGCTCAAGAAGAAGCACATTAAGGTCCTGCAGTGGCCTAGCCAGTCTCCAGACCTTAATCCCATAGAAAATCTGTGGAGGGAGCTGAAGGTTCGAGTTGCCAAATGTCAGCCTTGAAACCCTAATGACTTGGAGAGAATCTGCAAAGAGCAGAGATGTGTGCAAGCCTGGTGACCAACTACAAGAAATGTCTGACCTATGTGATTGCCAACAAAGGTTTTGCCACCAAGTACTAATTCAAAGGGTCAAATACTTATTTCACTCATAGACATGCAAATCAATTTATAACTTTTTTGACATGCGTTTTTCTGGATTTTTTTGTTGTTGTTGTTGTTGTTGTTGTTCTGTCTCTCACTGTTAAAATACACCTACCATTAAAATTATAGACTGATCATTTCTTTGTCACTGGGCATTGTTCAAAATCAGCAGGAGATCAAATACTTGTTTCCCTCACTGTAGGTTTCCTGTTAATGAACACAAGAAACATAGTTGCTTACATATTTATTTTTCTTTGATAAAAGCAAATATTTAATATTTTTGCTTTCTGATTCTTTTCTGCCTGTTCTAAGATTCAGTCTTTACCCAATTCTGATTCAATGAAAATACTCTGTTTGGTAATTTCCTGGTTCTGTCCCGGGGGGATCCACCCTATTTCTTTCTCTCATTGAAGCATTGATTGCTGATCTGGAGTATTAAAAGAAATTACAGATAGAAAATTGGTGAGGGTTTCAAATAAGCCCGTTAAAGGTCATGCCCTTAAAAGAGAGCGCAAAACAGAAATTTAGGTACAGGGCATCCTCTCCCATGCAAGACAAAAATATAGATTGACGTAAACATGGTAAATTGGGTCTGTGTTCTGTTCTTATAGAATTGTGTGCTTTTATATTTTTACGTTTTTAAAAAGATCACCTGCACGACATGTTACTTAAAGAGCAGGGAGTGAAGCATGGAAGATTATGGAGACTGTCTGTTTTCAAGAACAGTCTGACCCAAGGTGTATATGGCTGAAGTATTCTGTCGTATACTAAAGGTAGGGATGAGGGTTTTTTTTTTTGTTTTTTTTTTAACCTGTATATACTTAATTTTAAGAAAAACAAACTACTTTCTTACAATGCATGATAAAGGATATAGTTGTCCTTTAAATGACTAGTTTAGGCAGCATAACAAGCTTATCAAAATAATTATGGTGGCAGGAGGTTCCTAGCGCTGGCTCACCTTTAGGAGTTACAAAAATTCTCAAATAGTTTAACACCAAAATCTGTGTTGCAGCGCTTAAACTCTGCCCTTCTGTTTCCTAAAAATCAGGAAGCTCTTGCAGATTCATGACCACTCTCATGAAGTCCATCAGTGACTCCCCATTCATAAAACTAGCTTGAAAAGAAACATCAATTTTGCAAACCAGTTTTATGAATGTGAAGTCACAGATTGGCTAAGAGCATCAGATGACAGCTCTCATTTAATTAGCAGTGGTGACGCTGCAAGAGCTTTTTCGTTTCCCGATTTTGGAAATATGGAAGGACAGAGGGTCTGAGAGATCTGCCGCTGGAAGACTCGGCACCATAACAACTTTATTTTGAAACTTTAAGGAAGTTTCATCCTAGTCTTTTAACTAGATATATAATTCCTTTTTGATACTGTGGAATATTTTTTAGCATAATCTCTCAGTTGGAGTTTACATTTGGCATGCATCTGACATTATTAGCATTTACATAGCACCAACATATTCCACAGAGCTTAACAATTGCAGAGTATGTCAATTACTTCAAAACAAGTAATTGACATAAAAAAAATTTAATAAAAAAAACAAAAAAAACACAGATGAAGTAAAGGAGTCCCTGACAAATGGGCTTAGAATCAAATAGGAAGAATTAAAGACACACAACATAAATGGGGTTTAGAACAAGTGAACAATGGAAGGAGGGAGAGTGATAGAGACTATGGATATGAGGGAAGTCAGGAGGTCAGTTTTAATGAAAGAAGTGTCACCCAAGAAGATGGTAAACCTTTGTAAAGAAGTGCATTAAAGGACTGGATTCTAGGGAGAGTCTAAAGGCATGGGGTAGGGAATTACAAAAGAACAGGGCAGCCATTGAACAATATTGCAGATGAGAGTTGGCAGTTTGGAAACAAGCAGATATCAGGAGAAGGTCATTTGCAGAGTGAGCAAACGTGTATTTGTTGATTAAACCGCAAATGTAGTGAGGGCTTAATAGGTTAATATAATAATTTTAGGTTATCAGTTTGAATGGAATTCTGAAAGGTACAGGAAGCCAGTGTAACTTGCAATGCGGTGAGGTGTGGGAATAGCGGTTCGGTTAGTCATGAAGATGAGTCTGGCAGCATTCATAACGGAATGAAGAGGGGGCAACGCGGGTACTTGGAATGTCGATGAGTAGTGAGTTGCATCATGAATCCATTTTCTAGACTTTTCCTTCTCACACTTGTCACAGTTTTCTATCTAGCATTATTTTGTGCGATTTGGGTATATCCCAGTTTAGCTTGTTTGTTGTTTTTGACTCATTCTGTAATGACAAGTCTTTGCAGAGCATTAGGTGTGAAGGGCGTTTTCAATGGTATTGGATATTCAATTTCCATGGCTACTTGAGCCATAGGCCTTTATAGTTACTGTTTTGGGAGTAGATGCTCCTTCAGATATGCCCACCTGTGTTCGGTCTGTGACTGTGGCATCTATGATCTGCTCCTAAGCTCTCTGTCTACACTTGACAGGCTGCTTTTAATGCTGGATCGCACATATTTTAAGTACTTGTGTGTCAAGATTGAGAAAATCCAAACCTGGCATTTCTAGTATATATAAACCATTCATGCCCTATTGTCTGCCTTTCAAATACGGTCATTTCAGTATAGATTTATTTGCACTTTCTAGATGTGCCTTTGAACATCAGTACTTCAGTACTAAATCCATGCCTTGTGGCTGTTATAGTTTCTAATATAGGGTTTTTGGTTTTTTTTTTTGGTTTTTTTTAAACCTGACTCCGATTCCCTCTTATCTAGTGTTGCTTGTGGAGACTGATTTGGTGTGAGGAGGCCTAGATTGTGATTAACGAATTCCTGCCCATTTCTGTTGCTCTCATCACCTGAAGTTCTCTCCGAACTTTCAGCAACTTCAAGATGCCCCCAGGAGCTTTCTCTGTGTTAAAATGAAAAATGTCATCCGCATAAAGAGTTACATGTTTGCAAGTGGAGGGAAGACTGCAATTCCTCTGTGATACCTGTGACTGATTAATGTAGGACCCCAGGAAATTATCCCTTTAACGTTAATTCGCACAAAGACAATTTTTATTGCTCTTGTAACCCCATTTGGTTTGAAAGATTCACACTTTTGTCTTTAGAGCAGCCTGGGTTCTTCATGCCATAAATTCAAGAGGATAATGCAAATGGGATGTTTGGTTCATGTTGTCTCATAAGCAGAAAAACAGTTTGTTTTTGTTTTTTGTTTTCCTCTTTATGGAGACCTTTAACATGAAAAAGAAAAAAAAAAAGTCTCTCTAGCTTATCAAAAAGCCAATTTAAATTTAAGTAATCTATAGAGTACCAGGACAAGGGCAGCATGCACAGTCATTGACTGGTGACTAGAGAGCTAGACAAGATAGAGGTTGTAATGTGCTGGACGTGGGCTGGTAGGTGACTATTGTGTTCCATTTTGAGGTTGGTGAATCGTCTCACAAGAAATTAATTGTATGTTTAACAATTAGATAAGAATTATATAATTAATTGTAGCAGTAGGTGGGCACTTTAGAAGTGGGGATGATTGAACAGTTTGGCTTTCTTATACATTTTTTGTTTTGAGTTTGTATTTCTTGTCAAGCTTTTTTACTGCAGCTTTTAGAGTTTTTTTTTTGTTTTTTAGCAGGTGGAGCTGTAATGTAATACAGATGCAATGGGCAATAATTGTGTAGTTTTTAAATGTAATTGAAAATTTTGTAAAGGTTGTTAGCAAGGCAAAAGAAAGACGAAAGCCAGTATGGTCCTCTATAACATTTCCCAAATATTCTTAAGAAGCTAGACGTGTTAATTACATACAGGATTTTACAAGACTACACAGAAGAATACAAAAAACATAATTTAAAAAAAATCTTTCTTCTGCTTACTTTTGCATGTCTGTTTAAAAAGGGAAGACAAAATATTATTCAGATAAATCAGTGAGAGAAATCAAACGGCTATAGTGAGACTGAAAACAAAAGATGAAACTCAGGCAGACATAAATAAAGATAAGTAATAGGCTGTTTACATTTTTATATCTGCTCATTTTTTATAGATTGACATGAAGGATTTTTTAGAGATAAGGAGATGATGTCAATATGTACAGTGAACACAGGAATACTTCAGATTTTAAAAATAAATCTAGATAAGTCTCTGGGACCAGTTTACTGTGTATATACAAGAGAATAAGACTACTAAATGACTTGCAACCAATATTTGTGGCATTACACCCAGAATGGGATTGGTACAACCCTCCCTCCACATACACCCATGCAAACAAAGCCTTTGTAGTGATTTGCAGAGATAACACATTAAAAAGGTGAAAATTATTTGGTCACTTTTAAAGTTTATGGGTTTATTGGAAATCCCCAGCCTCTACAATGAACAATAACCAAACCAGGAAATTACTCTGCAGTGTGATTTTTAGCCACAAACTTTGTGTATACATGGCATTCCAATGTCTACTTCTGGCCCCATGTTTATGCCAATATAATGTAATATATAATACCAGTGCTTTCAAACAACAACAATATTTAAACTTTGTTATTATATACACATTCAGATCATGTGTTATCTGTTCTGCATTCTGCTGTTCTTTTATAAATCTTGTATGTCCAGTACTGAAGACTTTATCTTTAGAAAGACATAATGACACTACAGAAAATTCTATTAAGGACTACTATTCTGGCTAAAGGGAACTTAAATACACAGCAAGTCTCTGAAAAATCAGGTTTTTTTTCTTTTTAGGGTGACATAACTGAAAGATGACATCCAAAGGGATGCACAAATGGGGTTCCATATTATTTAGAAAGAAGTAAGATGAAGAGAGAGGGGTTAAGCTATTTGGTTACAAAACATGCTGTGGGGTTTTTAGGGGTGGGGTGTGGAGTGGCAGGGGTTTGTGACCCTAATGCGGTGCAGTAAGTCAGCACTTTTAGTATTAAAGATAAAAATCCCACAGTGCCCTAGACAAGTTATCATTTTGGGGCTCCCTTTTACTCTTATATGGTTATTTACTAAAGTGAGAATTGTATGGAAATCAAAGTGAATTTCAAATTTAAGGTCCAAGTAGCCAAACTGGAAGCATAATTGACTACGAGTTCAGCTACTTTGGTCTTAACAATGCTCATTTTAGTGAATAACCCTGCTAGTATAGGGATGGTGAATGAGGTCTAGCTGGTCCAAGTACCTTCAATGTGCCCAGGCTACTGGCTAATCCCTAGTCTGTAAACTGCTACCTTATGTTTGTTTAATCTGTCTAAGGCGTGTTTTGACACAAGGCAGAATGGAACATATGGTTTACAATTAAATCTGGCCTTACCTTCTGCATGTTGCATATATTTACACAGTTGGTTAGGTTTGAATGTTAGATGACTGCTGTATTTTATTGACTTTATTTTTGCTAGTCTGGAGATTTCCTTTAACTTCCTTCACTGTGGGCTGGCTATGTTTGGTATTTATAATCTGCTCATCTGTCGCAATACGGTTGTGTATAAAAAAAAAAAAATCTCAGATGGTCAACTATATAGGAGATTCTGGAGCCAAATATGGAACCAGCAATCTTACTAAAGTCCTATCTATCTACATATTTCTGAAAAGCCACTGAATGTAAACAGTACTTTAAAATATATATCAATGAGCCATTTACCACAGAGATTGTATTGAATTATAAAATTAATTGCACAATATAGAGTAAAATAGCCAAACTGTGAGTATGTAGCTGTGCTGGGAATATTTTACAAATAATCTGTTTTGTCTAAAATGTGCAAGTTGGCTTTCAGTTCAGTAAACAAACTCCACTTGTCATGTTAATGAAGCACTCCAAAAATAGCAGGTGATATTGTTCAAATGTTTCCTAGGTTAAAAATGGTCTATCTGTGTCTGTTACTTTAAGCAATATATAGGTGAATGCTAACTTACATTTAATTCCATTCCTTCTGTCTTCAGGTATGGCTTTCCCTACGAAAGGCTAAGAATTCAAGAAAGTCTTAATTGAACACTCACCAGAATCGAAATTTTAACAAAACCCTAGTTTTCAGCAGTCTTGAAAAATAAATTCTTTAAAATTCATATAGCAGTCAGTGACTTACTTGCACTTCTATTTTTTATTTTTATTTTTTGCACATATTAAAAAAGAAAAACATTTTACATGATCAAGTCTGTATCTTGGTAAAAACAAAATAATAGAAGTTGCAAGTGAGTGTTTAACACATCTGACTGCTAAGGGTTCTTTCCTGTATGCTTTACTAATGAGTTAATTCATGTGGTTCCTTCTTATCTAGTCAAGGTTTTAAACCATTGATTTTTAATGCAAATAATTTAAACATGTAAAGTAAAAAAAAAAAAAAAAAACTGGAGTTATTTTATGGTTTCTTAACGTTAACAAATGTCAGTATTAAACAAAAACAAAGGAATTGAATTAAATCCTTTGCAAGTAAAGCACTGCAAAAAATGTGTGACTAGTAAAGCTTAACTATGGTTGGGTCTAATAAATTTCAAATATTTTTGCTCATTAGCAGCATATAGTCAAGTTTGATTCCCATTCAGTCAGGTAGTAGCTGTGTATTTTTATACCCACGACCTGCATTGAAAGGGTTAAACAAGTTAAGGCATGAGATGTGATTATTAAGTGTGTGATATTAACTGTGCACATCTCCATTTTATATAGCAAGGATTCAAACTACTGTGCCTTAACATGTTTCTTAAAAAAAAAAAAAAGTTTTTGTAGCGAACCATTGTGTAAAATCATGTTTTTGATGAAACCTGCTGTTTATGTCAGATTTGTTTTGTGGAGTTTATATTTTGTTTTTCTTGTTATGAATGTTTTGTTTTCTAACTATGTCTTGGTAATTGCAATTTAACTAGGTGCGGTGGCTACTAAAGTTCGAAGGCATGATATGCGAGTCCATCCTTACCAAAGGATTGTGACCGCAGACAGAGGTTAGTTTAGCTATATAGTTCTTGATTAGAAATGATTTCTCTGAAAATTAACTTTACAACACCTTACATGATATGCACAACATTGTAAAGGGTGGGATGATTTAAACCGATGTATATCAAGGGAGTTAAATGTTTAATCCTTAAATTAGCTGTATGAATACTGCAAGATTGGATCATCGCAGGATTCCTGGATTTCTCTGTAGTCCACTTGTTGCAGTAGGCATAACACCTATGTTCAAGGGCTGCTGAAAGACTAGTTGTTTTGGGCACCAGACACTAAAATATACTGCTTTTGGTTTTTATTTTATTTTTTTATTATTATTAAATTTACTTGTATGTTACTGCCCAATCCTTGTCTAACAGTAGCAATTGGAACAAAAAAAAAAAGTCAATTTTGACATACAGCCCATACTTAGAAAAATATCCATGTCAGTGATGAGATGATTCTCTTTGTAGGTGTGTAGCTTTTAGTCTGGTGTTGCAAAGAAAAACAAATGAATGCTTAAATATAAAAGAAAAAATGAATGCATCTTATTGGCTAACTTGATATAAACAAACTTAAATGCACAAATATAAATGTGAATTTATCATTAGATGAGCAGTACCAATTCTTAGATTGCTTCCTTAAAGACTCTTTCTGAAAAGCTTGGTTAAAAGCAACCATCCATGCATTATGCACTTTATAGTAAAATCTCTTTATAAATGTAGTTTAATTCAGTTCACTTTATTTTATTTTTTAGCTTTCTATATCCATCTTTAAAACTTCCCTTCTGATGTCTAGTTCATTTAGTGAACCTCATTTTAGTGAAGGAGGTCTGGTTACTTTATATAGGTATTGTTCCTAATATGGACATTTTTATATTCTGGTGCAATTTTTAATAATCTCCAGTTGAAAATATGCCAGTGGTCTGTAAGCAGGGATATTTGCCCATTTTTGCCACACCTATTGTGACAAAAAATGTTTGAGTTTTTTTGGGGAGTTGGGGGAGGAAGGGGTTGCACTTGTATACCAAGATTTCAGAGCCATGCTTAGAGGGGAAAAAAAGATGACCTTTAAAACAAGATGACCTTTAAAAAACAAAAAAGGCACAGAACCCTACAGTAGTGAAACAGGCAGCAAGGAATATTTTGGCCTAATAAATAAATTTTGTTTGACAAAGCCCTGCCCCCAATAACATTTGGAGTGATAATTAAGGGTAAACATTTAGCCTACAGATTGTTTTAAAACTTTTCGAAGTGGATTTCATCGCCCACGCATTTTTTGTAAATAACGTCCTTTGCAAGCATGTTTTAGCATTTATAAAACAGAGCTGGGTTGTTTTTATCAAGATGTTTTATACACTTTGTTGCAATTTTACTTTTATAATTAAGCTTTCATTAGTTTCCAAGAACTGTCAGGTAAATCATGTATTACTATACCCTATCTGTAGCCTACAATTTTCATTTTCATTGGTATAACAGACAGAAGTAATCGTTATGAACTGTATATGGTGTTGCACAATTGTTATACCTGTGAAAGGCCACAGACTTTGCAGAGGATATATCCAAACCATGTCAATGTGGCAGACTTATTCCTACCAAATGCAGAGTGCACTCTGTTTCCCTTGAAGTTTGAGAGTTTTAAACCTTTAACAAACTCACTTGAGTAAAACTGTTTAATCCAGTTACAAATACTACTTGGTTATGTACAAATTAAAATTATCTTGCATATCTGACTGTATACTTTAATTGTGGGAACTGTGAACCACATGGATATTTATTTAGTTTTATTTTCTGCTTGATCCCAAGCACAACTTTCAACAAGCATCCCAGTTCTTAATAAGAACTTAAGGGAGCATACTGGCATTTCAGGTTTCTAATTCATTGGAAGGGAAATGTGGTAGTATGCTTAAATCCAATATATAAGCCTCTTTTTGATTTTGTTTTCCCTATGTGAAGTTGACCAAGGCTTTTGATACATTGGTCTTTTAAGACTAAACTATCTGTGAACCTACTGGATTTCATTTTACGAAATGCCATAAATCCTGACTTTGCACTGAATAGTTCTCACCTTCATCTCCTCTGCTTTAGTCACAATGGCAACAGTACAAAATAAAGCAAATTAAACCTCAGAATATATAATTAAGCTGTTGAAAGAGTCTTAAAAAATAAATTTATACTACTGTTAAGTGGACCAAGTTTAGTGAAGGAGAGCAAGTGATTGATAAAGAAAGCGCTCAAGAGCACTGGGAGTGATGTTAACTTTCCACTTGAGAACTTTGTTTTATTTTAATATTTTTAAAAAAGAAAATAGTATTTACAGATGGCGTAAGAAATATAAAACAAAAAATATAAAGCAGGAATGTATATGAAATGTCAGATTTTATTGTATTTGCAGAGTATTAGCATTGAAATTAAAGAGGGCTGTTTGTAGTTATACAATGCTTTATTAGCTTATATTAGTATTTTTGGATGTACTTCAAATTTTGATTCTAGAGTTAAAAAGAAAGAAAGGCAGGACTTTTTCAGTGTTTACATACAACTGCATTTTATAAGTTTCCTATGTGTGTAAATTTGTTTTTGTTTTTTTGTTTTTCAAGTGGAAATGCTGTCTGTAGCAATAGTGTTTAGCCGTTCTTGGTTCACAAGACTGGCTACTGTGCTAGACCAGAATTTAGTGTATTGCTTTGTATCATGAGGCCAAGGTATCTGTGTTTGTAAATAGAAAATGAGCAATAAAATTTATTGAACAAAAACTTGTTTGGCCCATAGTTTATGTTAGTTTTTTTTAAATTTTTTTATTTATTTATTTTTTCTATTTAACTTTTTTCTTTTTTCAAAACATTAAAATAATCTTTTAGATCCATTACTTTTAACAATCAGTCAATAATCACATCATCATTAATAGATGCTTCAATTGCTTGCACCATTGAGGAGTACTAATGCTTAATAGCAGTCAGATACTATTGTGTGCGCTGACTGTCTCAAAATTCCTTCTGAGTTCTAAGCTGATTCATTTTTTTTTGTCTTCAATTTCCGACTGCTACTAACCATTAGCCCTTAGTTGTGTTTTTTTTTTTTTTTTTGTTCTTCTTGTTAACCAGTTTTATGGGTGTGGGCTCCTCCTTCACACATTCGAATCATGGTACTCTGTGTCATGATTTTGTTGCATTCTGTAGATGGTGTCAATCAGTATGTCAGTATTAAACATGCTTGTTTTTATTAGTTGTGATTAGTTTTTTCATGTTGTCATTAAGCAGTCACTAGCTGAAACTAATATCTTCTCTATCTTTTCTTTCTTTTTTTTTTTTTCTTTTTCTTTTTTTTTTTATATATATTTTTTTTGTTTTGTTTCTAACCACCCAGCCGCCACCGGCAACTAACCTATGACCTTCTGACCTCTGAACTCTTCACCCAATGATGACCTGACCATGCCTGCCTGCTGATCAGTTAACTGGTAATCGCCTCTGCTTGCCTGTCTTCAGTGCAGCGAGCTGAGGCACTTGTCCGTTCGTCTTACCATCTAACAAAAAAGACACACTGAAAAAATTTTTTTTCTTCCAACTCAACTTTTTATTTTTCCCTCTTCGGGTGGGTGAAAGTGATTCTAGTACCTGCACTGATAGTAGTAAAGCAATAAGGTCCAATTTAGCCCGCACTGATCATCCTCTAGTGTCATAACCAAACGAACGGTATAAAGGCCTCACCTACAGTACTGGCGAGACAGCTGATCCTCCACTACCGGTGACAGAGGCAGTTACTGTGAGAGACTTCTAGGAAACCTTTTTATTTTCTCGTATAGTGAAGTTAAAAGCTATCTCTGAATGTACTGTGTTGTGATGATGCATCATGCATGAACCTGTTTGGTCAGGGTTTTTCACTGGTGAAGTACATACAAAAAAGAAAAAAGAGAACACGAACAATTTTATTTTATTTTGATTTTTTAAATTTGCATACTGTTAAGTCACTACAGTGCCCCAACAGGGTTAACGTTGCAATCTTTGTTTTCATTGTGATATTGCCTGCCAAATTTGTTATATTGATAAGGGTGCCATGATTAATGAAATAGCTATTTTTAGCATTGTTTAAACTGAGACTGCAACATTGAAATCCACACAATACAGTTGTGATGTGATTAGTGAAACTATTATGCTTAAAAGCCTCTTTTATGTGTATTATGAAAACAAGGTACATGCATTATGTATCACATTACTGGGCAAACTGTTCAAAAATTTGTTTTTAGACCTCCCTGTATAGAAAAATAAGGATGTAAAAGCCATGCTTGCCTATTTGCTGTATAATTGTAATGAAATTGTAGATAAGTGTAGTGCATTGAAGCAAAATGAACAAAAAAAAAGTAGATACTTTTACTATACAAGGGTGCTGGTGCATAAAAAAAATATATATTTTTGGAAATGTAGCATTTTATACTTTCAAGTGTTATAAAAAAAGAAAACAAACAAAAAAAACCCTACAAAAACAAACTTTATTTCATTGAATGATTTTTTTTTTCTCCCTGGTGATAGTCAAGATATAAGACCAAAAGAGCCTTTTTGTCTTTTTTTATTTTTTTCTCTTTTCATAGTTTCAGTATTGGAATAAGTCTAAGAAAAGAAAGTGCCTTATTTTTCTTCATTGTCATTATGTCCCATCTGACCTGCTCCTTGTCTCGTATAACTCTGAAATAAAAAACGATGCTCTAGGATAAATGGGATGTACAACCTATTGCCAAGCAGATTTCCCAAGGTTCCATCTGGCACTCAAAATGTTTAATAAAAGTCAATGCATGACAGCCCCCCCAAGTAAATATGTTTAAGGATATTTGGTCAAACATAGATGTTGAGTTTTAAGCAACTTGGTCTTTGCTACAAAAACAATATTTCTTAGGTATTAGTTATAAAAGATGAGGAAAGTCCCACATTACGTCAGAAACACACTGCCGTGAAAATTTAGCTTGTGTGCAGGGCATAGCTTAATAAATGTTATCTCGTCACTTTGAAGTGATGTATTACATTTTTATGCTTCTATATATAATTTTTCATACTTCATAAAACATGGAGTTTAGGTGGATAGGATTGTTGTGTATGTTTAAAGATACACAATGTTTTAGGACTATAAAATCCACTAAAAGTATATCAATGTCAATGCAAACATTTCCCTTATCTAATAATTAATGAATTAAATGTGGCAAAGACCTGATGACTGGCTACCATTCCTCCACACTCTTTAATTGTTTTAAACTTTTCCCTGTTACCGATCAGCAGTAAGCCCAGAACATTGTATTTTGAAGCACCTTTCAGGTGGTTGCATTTGCCATCTTTTGTCATTGATAACAATCTATCAATTAATTTACTATGCAACACATATTCATCTTTTTGTATTAAGCAGCAGTAGCTTTTATTTACCATACCACCAGCTTCGTCTTCCTGTTTATATTGTTGTGCTGTTGATTCCCCCCCCACCCCCCCTGTTTTTAAAAGAGTGGTTTGATCAAATTTTGCGACACTCAAGTATTTACAGAGAGATCTACCAATATATATGGCAGTATTTGATCCAGTTTCATCTCAGCTGTGATTATCCTGGACATTTTTAGAGATTTTTTTTTTTTATTATTGTGGGAATAATGGAAAATCTGCAAGTCTATAAAAGAGGCATAATAACCCTTAGGTGATGTTTTAGTATAAAGAATTAAATAAAAATAAAAAAAAGAATGGGTCAATGTTGGAAAAAAAAGCATGGGATTTTAAATCTCAAAATGCCTTGGTTCTCAGTATTATGACTTTTTTTATGGTTTTATTCTTTGTGTTTGTTTTTCTGACTTTTTTTGCTTTGACAGTATTACGTACTTTATTTTTTTTAGTATGGGTAGATGGGAGTGTCGCTGATATGTAACCTTAGAGATGACATGTACTTGTCTATTCTTTATAACCTTAGTAGTTTCATGCTCTGTATGTATCATAACCAACCTATTGCCTAAAAGAACCTGTAAGATAATGTATTTACAGCCATTGTTACAAGTTTATAATGTATTTTTCTATCTTGTTTTATATGTATGTTATATAACATTCAAATGAATTTTTTCCTGACTGAGAAAGGATGCAAAACCCACATTTTTGATAACTAAAATATGCCAATTGTTTTGCAGTACTTTATTATATCCAGGAGTGTTGTCTTTTCTTGACTTTTAGTTAGCTACTGGATGACATTAGACATCTGTTTTTACATGGCTTGCATTTTAATTCTTTGGTTCTTTGCTGTTTCTATTAACCCCATAGCATTATTTTAATAAATGTTATAATACCAAGATACTAACTCTGGACTTTGTCTGTTCATTAACAATGTATGTTTCATTAAAGTCAAATCTAGAAAGACAAAAAGAATGTTACAGTCTTGAGTTACTAGACTAACACTGAAAAGCGTGACCACAGATAACCCAGCGTTAATTGTTTTAATATTGTTTGTCGGCTGACATTCTGCACACTACTATTAAAAGAGCTTTAGTCAATCTGGCCTTATGTCTTGCCAGTATATATGCCAGTAGAGATGGGAACAATTTTTTTTCTTTCCTTTACACCAGGTGTAGAGTCTTGCCACTTGCCCTTTTAGCATCTGCATTACTAATGACACACTTTACTGTTTTATTCTTCATATAATCAGCTCTCTGCAAATGAATAAATTAGTCTTCATAAATCCTTGAATAACACACTTTACTTTAGTGCTTCTTCTGAAACCAGTTTGATTCCACATTGATGTGAATATGATTGTATCTAAAACCAAATTCATTCTGCTTTGCCTTAAATCATTGCATTTTTACAGCATTTGCATATCTGCTTTCATATTCCAATCATTTTCCATATTAATATTTACCTTAAGCCATGGTAATTAACTTGTCAAAGACTGTTCTTTTTTTTTTTTTTTTTTTTTTTAATCATCAGTATTTTAGCAAAGTTTCTGCTCAAAATATATCTTTCACATCTAGTAGAATATATGCGGTATTTATCATTTAAAAAAATCTGATGGAGGTACATTGTTGATGTCAAGTCTTGTATCGGTAGTAGAGAACACTATACTCAATCCAACACATACATACATACATACATACATCTTAATTAAAAAAAAATATTCTAGTTTAGTGCAGGTTAAACTCAAATATTGACATGTTTATCGTATTAGGTCATATTCTGAGGTATTGAATTGAGCAAACACTTTATGACCAGAATTGATACGATTTTATATTATTCACCTGTGGAGTATATACTTCAACCTTACACTCGGTATTTTCAGGGTTTTATAAGGATTAAAAAAAACAAAAAACAATTTGGTATAAACAGGGTGATTGCAAAACTAGCATGATTTGACTTTAAACATAAATAAAATCATACGTATTATAAGTGACATCATAAACAACAGTTTTCATGAAGAAACTATTTTATTTAATAGCAATTTTATAATAACATTGACAGGCATATTTAAAAAGATGCATTCTTATACTTAAATTTTTGGTGAAAAGTATGGGTATTTCATAAAAAAAATGGTTTCACTTGAGGTGTCAGAATTATGTTTATAATACCTTCTTTAAAATTGTGTTAACAAAAGCATGTCTTTGAGATTTAAGTAATGTCTTTGAGATTTTTTTCGTTGTAAAGTGAGTGAACATTGCATTGTATGTTTATTTTAAGCCCTAATAGTTCATTAGGCATAGCATTTATCATTGATCATAATGATTGCTGATACGTTTTATTGCTTAATGAAATATTTAGGTTACAACTTACTATGGATGCCCATATCGTATAGCATCTACTTCCCAGCCTACTTCGCTCTCCTACCTAGTACATGCTTGGGAACACTTTCCTAGTCCAATTATGTTAGAAGTGGGCAGTAGGTAGGCAGAGACAGAAGTGTTGGTGGCTGTGAGAGGGAGCAAGAGAGATGCCTGTTGGAGGGCTCTCCTGCCTCTCTTGTCAATCAATTCATGGCATAGATATTTATGCGAACAGCATAATCTTCTATCTAGAGAATTGATTTATAGGTGGGCAGAGACAGTAGTTAAAGATAAAAAAAAATCTTTAAACATTTTTTTTTACAAATCTTGCAAATCAACGTCATGTTTAGATTAAATGTTATGCTCTAAAAAAAGAGCAAAAGTTGTGTATACCATGACAGGTATACTTTAACCCAGTAGTTCAGAATAATTTCTCCATACGTGTGGTCAAGAGACAATAAGTCTATTTTAACTAATTACATATTTACATTGATATTGAAGCATGCATATTACACAACATACATACATATACAAACTTGTAAAATAAAGAGAATTTGAGAGAAACACTTTCAATTTGCTTGATATATTTCAAGGTGTTTTTTTTTTTTTTCCCTCAATCCAAAATATTATTTGACACACACACAATTTATGAACTTCAAAAAAATCTCAGATAATGCTGCTACATATCGCTTTGTGAAACCTTTAAAGTATACATTTTTATTTATTTTTTAAAGAGGAAAATGTATGGGTTTTAAACATCCCTTGTACAGTGGGTTTATTTTTAAATCAACAGATTCTATAGGTTCTGCTTGTTTTTTGTTTTTTTTTCTCTAATGGTACCTGTTGGTAAAGATTCCACATTTATTTATTATATATTTATTATTGTAAATGTAAAAATAAATAACTGTCTCCTAAATGATGCAGTTTTTGAGTTCTTTAATATTCTGAAACAACCGAAAAAATATACTTGGAAGATTTTCATCAACATTATGCTATCTCATTAATATTCTAATGCATGTGTGTTGGCTATTTATAGCTAGCCTTCCAATGACAAATAAGGTATTATCATGACTAGTAATATGCAACAGAAATATCCGTCCTGAATCTGAATAGTATTGCTCGGTTTTGCATTCGTAGAATTTTATTCAAGTTAAGGTTTTCATTGACTTCCATGAATTATTTTTGCTTTGCCTATTATAAACCTCAAGCAATTTAATTGTCTTGAATGAGTTAGTCATGGTGCATTTGACTTAATGTGATCTTTTTCCTGTATTTTATTTTTTATACATAAAATGTGAGCAAATCCTGATATGACTAAAGTATATTCTGCAATTTTACACTTTTGAGGAGTACCGAATCAATATCCAAATTATGTGAGCCAGTTCTGCACCTATAATTATACTCGCCCATACAGCCTGCTTTCAGATTATTGCTCACTCTGATATGTTGTGTAAAGATTTATAAAAATAGTTCAATTACATACCATTCACATGCCATGAACTATTCACCTATTTACAAAGAATCTGCTATTCACAAAACATGTTGATGTCATGATCCACTTCAACTCAATTTACTACTGGATAATTTAATGGTAAATATGCAAATTAAGGTAAACAATATCAAAATAATGTCTCCTCCATAATGGACTTCTGAGCTGATGTACCCAAATCAAGTGAATGGCTTCCTGTTGCAGCGGTTTATGTAATATGTAAGTGTGGTATATGTGCAGGTAAGTACTGGATGACTATTACATTATCTATTGTGTTTTGGGTTTTTTGTTGGGGGTGAGTGGGGGGGGGGGAGAGGTTATTTGTTGATTAATATGTACTGAAATCATTTTTAAAAAAATAAATGGGAGAGGGGAGAAACGGTCGTGCCTAGAATGCATAGTTACTAAAGAAAGTACTTTAAAGTAAGTTAATTTGTCATTATTGTGGAAGAACCTCCTATTTCCAGGTGTGTATTTGTTTTTTAGTACTTTTTGGTCAAACCTTATGAGGAGTAAAGCGCTGTTTTGACAGTTATAAAGAAAATCTAAATTGTTTTCAGACTTGCACACTTGTCTTATTTATTGTGCTTCTTTTGGGGTAGCATAGAAGCCCTTTTAATTATCATGAAAATATTAATCTAATAATTTAATCACAAAGTTGTGTAAACGTTAATAATTGTTGCATTTTACTGTACTGAAAAAAGGCTGTTTCCTACTACTGTAGAAATCCTCAGTCTAGAGAATAGCTATAGATTCAGTACATGGAACCTGCAAAATGAACCTCAGTGACTCCACGGTATGCATAGTGACTGGTTCACTAACTGGGTTGTTTTGGCCTGAATTTTCCAGCCATATTATTTTGTAAACGAAAACACACCGAAGTTACTTCACATTCTTCATCCCAACCAATGCATTTTTTTCTTCTACTTCACCTATGAGGAGAATACATTCCTAGTATTCTTTCATGTTATTTACCGGTATGTAAATTTCTTGCACTCTGAAATAGCATTTGGACAAATGCAAACATGGACAACCAGTAATGGCCACCAACTTTATAAAAACAATAACTTTTTTTCTTTTTTCTTTTGATTGCAAAAAAATAACTTCATCAGAGGAAATGATAAACTTTTATTTGAAGAATACATTTTTAAGGAATTATTTAAAGCATGCCAAACACATGAAGCACATCAGATTTAATTTTAGAAAAGTACCAAATTCAGTAGTTTTCAGCAATTTTATTCTTCATTCTTGTAAGTTCCTTCTCGGCTGTCAAGATATAAGGTGTATTTTTCCATCTAGCTTAGTCTCTTGAGTAAAGATTATAGTGTTAGGCGCTTGCTCTACTTTTTCTACTTCTCAATGACCTGTATTACTGCTTACTGAGAAGTCTGTGATTGGTCATTCTTGTGCACACACAGCTAGTCAGCAAGGCTTCTCAAAGAGAGACTTTCTCATCTGTTTCAGGGTTAGCAATAGCTGCATACACTAAATGTTTTCATTACCCTAAAAGAAGATGTGCAAAAAAAAAAAAAAGTGTGTGTTTTTTGGGAAGATATATCTGTTTTGTTTTTTCCTTCAATGGAGTGTTCTTTTAATGGTAAATTGGTTTTACCTTTTGTCTGATTTAGAATACTTTAAAAAATATATATATTTTTTTAATTATAAAAGCTTTGCAAACAGTCTATTGGCCCAAACATCTGTAAACCAATTGTTTGCTTTATCTATAAATATTGAAATATAGTACAAAATACCTTCAATCTGTGTTCACTGCTACTACTGCTGCCAGACTATATGGACAATGGCACAGCTGCCTACTTTCTTTTCAGCAATGTGTCAATTTGATCAGATTAGAAGGGACATCAGTGAGGAGGTATGGTGTAGTCTACTGCAGTAGCCTTGTGCTCTGCCATTGTATACACAGGTATATGCCCGGTTTTACCCAGGCAATTATGTTGTGGCCTTATGGTCTCACAATTTTATTTTTCCCCCTCTACTCATGAAAGTTTTTGCAGGATAACTAAAATATTCACTTAAAATATTACATGGCATGGTTCAGGTCTAACGGGTTCCTTTCATTTGTGGATTATAATTTTACATCGCAGTGTCATTTGGTCATCTGCATTCACAAAATCTGTGCATATTCAAATCACTTGGCATACTTAAACATTATGCTATTTTTACATACTGTATGTCCTTTAAAGTATTTCGTATGAAATAATTAGCCTTGTCAGACTGATATGGGAAAATCACTAGTTTATATTCTGCAATATTTAGAAAACAAAAAAAAATGGATATACATAAATTAAGAATTTTAACTCTTGTTGGCCTTTAACAACAAATTAATTACAAGGGCTGGTGACATTTTTACACTTATCTCTTGCATTCATTTTACTTGTTAGTGAAGTATCCCATGTTTAAAATTGTACACATTTTTCCTGTTCGTAATTGAAGGGTTACATGGGTGTTTTATTTTTAACAAATCACCATTTAATATGCACAAATAATTTCTTATTTAGAAATACAGTAGAGTTAGTCTGTTCAATTTTGCTGGGAGTTGAGCATTGCAAAATCTATACTGCCAAGAGGTTAATTATAAGAATTCAATGTCTGTAATCAGTGAATTTAGACAACTCCATTCCCTCAACCAAAGACCTTTTAAATAGGGTAACATGTATTTACCCTTATTAAGTAACTCTTATCCATTACCAGCAATACATTACATGCCCAAATATTAAAAATATACAAGTATCCTGTGATTAAACAAATTATATTTGTTTTGCCATTTTTTTTTTCCAACTGTCCAGTACTTTTTAAAATGTCCTGACCGAAAATGCTGCATGCAAAGAGAACATACACTTTGAAAAACAGACGGCTACAAAATAAGTGAGTGTTGGGTCAGATAAATGACAATCCAACCAAAGAAAGTATTAAGGCGGAGGTAGACAGGCAAGCTATTTCTTAAAAGAAAAATTAATATAAAAATGGCATGTTACAACAGGGTTATATTAAGATTTATTATTGTTTTTACATGTAAGTATTTATTGAAATAGTGCTTTGATTTATACTGTCACAGATTTACAGTTTTGTACTAAAGCTGGCCCCAATGCCTGCAATCCCCTTGAAAACTGAATACGGATTTACTTAAGAAATGAGCTGCGCATTGGCATGAATAAAAAGTGCTTTTTGTGCTCATTTGCTGGACATTCTGGGAGACTTTTTAAAACAATCAGAGCTGCTGTGTTTAGGCTGATTTTTATTATAAAATGTGCCTTGTGGTGTACATTGTACTGCACTATGAGAATATATATATTGTGCATACATATGTTTAATCTCACACTTTTGCAAAATCACTCTTTTTCAAGCAAAATTTAATTGCTGGGAAATAAAAAATATATATATTTGACTGTGTACATACAATTGTTAATCCACTTCATCTACTGGGTATTAGACATGTCCAAAAATTATTTTCAACTGCTACGGACTAATCAAATTACCTTTAATAAAACTCCCAAAAAATTGATCCCTCTGAGATGTAGCTTTGGAGTTTTTTTTTTTTCCAATGAATAAGACCACAGGTAAATCGTGACTGATTTGTTTGGGAGTAGATTAAAAGAATGTGTTTTGTACGTACCAGCTGAAAATAACTTGTTTATAACGGGAAACAATTATTTTTATTGTCTCAACCTTTTTATAACATTCCAGGAACTATGAAATAAGTACGATATATTTAGGAATGACATTTTCTGTAGAGATCAATGTTGAATCAAACTGGTTATTTTGAAGTGTTTTTTTATGTGTTCACTTACATGGTATAGTTGGTAGTAATATAAACAAAAAAATATGGTGTGGTTATTCATAAAGGGAGAATATTATCAGTAAGCTCAAAACAACATTTATTCTTTATTGACTGGATTTTAATGCAACATCTTTTTCTCAAATGTTGCACACTAAAATAACTAGTCAATGTGAAGTCAATGCTTTGATTTCGCTTTATGTATATTTTGTGTTTTACTTTACGTAAACAGTGCTAAAGCTTGGTGTAAAGTTCACATTTAGAACTGGTTTTCAATAAACTAATTGAACAGCAATGACTCTACACAGGTAGGATCTCTCATCTGTCACTTTGTTTTCAAATGATGTGATCAAGACTACTGGAACACAGTGCCGCACAGGGCTTTGAAAAAGTAAATAACCAATATAAATTCATATTGTTTATTGGTTGGTCTGTCTACTTTCATTTGATGGTACCTATGTCAAAGGGTCCTAAGACAGCTTATATGATGTATTTTTATTTTAGTGTTCATGTTCATAAACAAGTATTTCCAAAACTCAAAGGTGTTGAAAAGAAACTTGACAACTGAAACCATTGTGATAAAGTTTAATTTTTAAGATACAACTGGGTAAGTGAGGTTCAGTTAAACAACTTCTATTTTTGATATTGTGTATAATAAGAGCTTAAAGAATAATCTGTGAATTGTTTGTTTGCCGGTCCATACATTTAAACCAGGACAGATTAACATCAAGCTCAAGGCCCATCCTGCTGTAATAGGTCCATAGTACTGGATAACCTGTCAATCTTGTGCTTGGCTCCTTACTCTCCTCCTGATTGAGCTCTGGGTGAGCTACAAACTAGGGCAGGGGTGGCGAACCTTTTGCACTCCATATATGGCATAATGCTGGCAAAGCATTAGGGGGAGATGTAGTCCACAACATCTGGGCAAGGGCTTGTCCTCTGATTACATCAGATTACATCTTTGCACACTGCAGCCAATCAGTCAACTGGTGTGGACATGCTGATGGAGACTGCAGGGAGCAGAAATATTCAGCTTGTTATGATTTAGAACTCCAACTCCGTCAAGTGGAGAGCCGAGCTTGGAAAATAAGAATGGGATGGTAGTGTGGGCAACTGGCATGTGGTTGGTGTGTGGGCGTGTATGTGGGATATTGCAGAGCTCCCAGTAATGTGCAGTGTATATGGGACTATGTTAATTATATTAAGGTTATTCACTAAAGTGAGAATTCAAAATGAATTTAATATTTTTTTTTTTGACAATCTTTATTTTATTTGTGCATAATAAGAACATACACGTGTGCACTGCCACGACAGCTGGTGCACACATTTGTTAAGCATATTATAACATTGGTATGGCATCGATAACATAGCACATTTTTTGTTTTTAAGAGTCAAATTATGTAACAAGAATAATAAGCTGGTCTGTGGTGCCGCGACAGCATAACAAACATAACAGACATGGTAGAATCAGTTTCCATTGCAAGGCATATTACAGGAATGCACATTTTTGTGAAATAGTAGTCATGCTAGTAACATGGTGTTGTAGGAGCCCTATTCATTAATGATGCTCGCAGATTATAACAAGTGAAAGCTTATGCAGGGCGTGGATGGTAGTGCCACAGAGGCAGTCTATGTGAGGTGCTCAGACATGAGTTGTATAAGTATGCAATATGATGCATGTGTAGGAGTTGTAAGTGTGTGAGGGGCGCAGGGCTTAAATGAGGCGCCAGGCAATCTGACCCTTCAGCTCGATAATGGCAGGTGGCAAGCTCTCTGGAATTATGACTAGTGGGCGAGTGAGACATTATGATGCTATCCAAAAGGTAGGTTAGAGATTGCAAAACAAACAAGAATGTTAAAACAATAAGAGTCCAGGGTGGTTGTAGTTGCGTGCACCGGTAGGTAGTAACTATCCTCTAGCACAGAGCAAATATAACTTCGGTGGTAACTATTCTTTGGGGATGTAAGGAGAGAAAGGGGACAGTAAGGAGACAATTGAACCCTTAAGGTATAATCAGGGAAAGTAGGCATAACAGCAGTATGCCGGTTTGTTGCAAGTGTCCCGGTTCACCCTATACCAGAGGTTGGCAGGCTTTCAGCATATGTCTGGGAGCATTTAGAGGCATTCCTTGTATCAGCCGTCTCTTGTGTTGCAGCTTTACAGTCCCAGCTGCGAGCAGCCGCTTGAGCTGGCCTCCCGACTTGTCTGCATGCCTGTCCATGGTCTTGTTGAGTGGGCTGCGGTGTGTAGTCTCGTGAGTGTGCTCGGTATTGCAAGCCGTGTAGACCTGTCCACCTTCGGGTGCCGATATGCTGGGCTTGTTGGGGTCTGCCCCTCTGCTCTTCCCCCTCGATGGGGGTGTTGCCGGGGCCTCCATGCTTGCCGGTGCTCCGATGGGCAGTAGTGGGTGCATGCCCCTTGGGTGCGATAGCTTGTTGCTGCTTTGTGGTCTGTAGACCTGTCCTGATCGCGGGCTGCTTAGGGTGTTCGGCCCTGGCTGGTTGTCGTGCCGTGGGTGTTCTGGGTTTCTTCCCAAGGTTTAGTGGCTGAGGCAGCCGATGCGTACGTGCTAGCTTAGCCCAGAACTGCTCCCACATGGCTTCGAACCTTGTATTAGAGGCTGCCTCCCAGTCGCTGGGGGTCTGTTGCGGTGTTTGAGTGGTGATGCCATCGGCCACTTTCCTTGGGCCCCGTGGCTCACTCTTGTCTGCTGCGTGCCCTAGTGCAGCGCTTGGTTGACTGTTCGTGGGCTGTGGCTGCACCGCCATCTTGTTTGGGCCTGGGCTGCCCTGTCTTGCGGTAGGCGTCATCGCTTGAGCAGGCTGTGGTGTGGGGGTGATCGTCCCCAGCGAGGACCGGGATATCCCCCGCCGGTACAGGGGGGAGGGGGGGCAGCAGGGCAGTGTCAGGTCCACGCTTGCGAGCGGGTCCCGTGCCGGGAAATCGCCCGTCTTCCCTGGGCTTCAGGCTTCGCTCGTGTATAGGCCGCATGGCCGGTCTGGGCAGTGGCGGATCCAGAGCCTAATCTCGGGAGGGGCACTTGTAGATTATTTAAAGAAATAATCCAGGCACAATAACCACTACAGCTCAGTGTAGTAGTTATGGCGCCAGTAGTGCCAGGATCCCATCCCAGATTAAGTAGTCAAACCGTTTAAGAACAGTTTGACAACTTACCTGGGGTCTGCTGGGATATAGGGGCAGTGGTATGTGTTAGGGGTGAAGTGTGTGTGTGAAAGGTGCAGTGTGTGTGAGTGGTGAAGTGCGAGTGCATGAGGGCGGCAGTGTGTGTGTGTGTGTGGCAGTGTGTGAGAGTTGCAGTGTGTTTCTGTATGGGGGCCAGTGTTTGTGGGGCAGTGTGTGTAGTGTGTGTATGGGGGCAGTGTTTGTATGGGGGGGGAGGAGGGTAGGGAGGCTTTTTTTTTAAATTTAATTAAAATTAATGTACTTTATGTCCCCCCTCCCTTCTTACCTTTACTGGGAGGAGGGGGGATATATTTCGATCCCTGATGGTCCAGTGGGATTCCCTGGTGGTGGTGAGGTGAACTCTAGCCCGGGCTCCAGGGCTAGAGTTCACTCTCGCGAGATTTGGAGCGTTGCCGTGGTAACCGTGGCAACGCTCCATGCTCGCAAGAGGAGGACCCAGAGGAGCTGCAGGCTGAGCTCCCGGGCCCTCTCTCCCTCCCTGACGGCTGTCAGCACAGTGCCTGCGGACCGGGGAGGGAGATCTGATATCCCTCCCCGGTCTGCAGGCACATTGCAAGGCTGGCACTTGGACACTGCCAGCCCTGCATTAGCCAGCAGGGGGGAATCTCAGGTGGAGGCAATTGCCCCCTTGCCCCCCCCCCCCCCCCCGGATCCGCCACTGGGTCTTGGTTGTTCCTCGTTGTTTCGGTGCCGGACCGGTATCATTCTGTTGCTCATTCATTTGTGGGTTAGTCTGTGGTCACCTTGTGCTGCCAGCATCAGCGGGTCGGTCGATAATTGCGTGCTTATGTGCTGCATGCCTGGAGCTCTGGGAATGTGCGACCGGCCATCTTGGCTGTCAGGCCCCGCCCCCTCTGAATTTAATATTTAAGGTCAACCTAGCCAAAGTGGAAATATTCTCTAAATCAACTATTCTTTTCATTCAGCTATGCTTTCTTTAAATTAGAATTTCACGTTGAAGTCTCAATTTAGTAATAACCCTGTATGAGAGACTGGTGGGAAAAAATACCAAAGTAATGGGAACTGAAGACTGATGAAAAGAAAGATGGCAAAAAAAATTAATAGAATGTCATCAAAGGGAAGGAAATGAAAATGGGCAAACAAAAATTGACTATGTATTAGACTGGTGCAATGCATGCTTAATGGACAGACACTTTAAATATAATTATATGTCTCACACTATATGCGCATATATTTGATGAATCACAACTCAAAACTATTTATGTATTGTATACACAAACACATTCACACGCATATAATTTAGCACTTTCTTCCCCTCACCCTGTCACACTCCCTCCTTTAACCATGTCACACGCACACCCTAACCCTGTCTCATTAAACCCCTTACCCTGCCACAGTTATCCCTTTGCGTACCCTGTCACACCCTGAATACATTCACCATACACACAATCATGGTCACAGGCAGCATCTCCAAACACAACACACAGCAGCCATTATACCCCATACACATGCAGTCCCATAAACAAACATACACATGCGTACATAAACATACATTCACAAACAAGGATACTCCATGTCAGACACACACTCTCAGGCACATACACAGGTAGATCATGCCAGATACACATTGTATACACATTTGTCAGTGTGTGTGTCTCTGTGCAACAGTGTGTTTATGCATGTGTGAGTGTCTGTGTTTTGTATCGTATTAGTGTGTTTGTCTATGGTTGCAATGTGAGGGTGGCAAAGCAAAGGTAAAGTGGCAAGATATATTATATACATACATATACAAAGCATGGAGACACGTACAGAACATATGGGATAATATTGATTTATAAAATATTTTACCAGGATGGATACATTGAGATTTCTATTGTTTTCAAGTATGTCTTGGGTCTTTGCATTGTTACAATAGGATACAATATTACAAAAATAAAATATACAAACTATATTTATATACACACACGTGTGTGTGTATATATGAATTTAATACATACCAGGTAATAAGTATATTCAACCGTGACAGGTGCATACTGTGCTGAGGTATATTGCCATAGATCTCTTAAAAGATTTTAGATCGAATGAAGGTTTGACTGTGTCCCTGAGGTTATTCCATAATTGCGGTGCTTTTTAGGAAAAGGTGGATCAAGCCACTTTATTTTTGTATTGCGGTATGCGAATATCGTGCTGGTACTGGATTGGGGATTATAGGAGGTAGGAACAGCTGGGGAGTGCATTCTACTCTGGAAGGGTGGGAACTTCCCTGAAATACTCTTATGCACAAAGCTGGAAAGATGAAGAGTGCGTCAGGATTCCAGCGACCGTCAGTTTAGCTCTCTTAACTTGTCACAGTGGTTGGCAGGGCCAGACTGGGGGAAAAAATTTGGCCCGGGCATTTTTTATTCACAGCGGCCCACTGAAAAAGGGTCGGGGCCAGATAGGGTGTGTTTTGTCATCCCCAATGACAAATGTTGGTTCAATGCTCTTCCAGGGCATGATAAAAGGGCCCTGTATTTGTTCTGCACAGCGCAAGCGAATTTAATAACATGCTTGCGTTATGTTTGCTACAAACTTGTCTCAGGGGTTTCCATAATAGGGATACTCACTGTATCCCATTTATGGAGACACTAAGTGTTTTCTTACATGGAATCTAGTGTGTGCATATGGGATCCAGAGTGTGTATGTCAGAAATGTGGTGTGTGTGTGTGTGTGTAGGTAGTGCAGCATCTGTAGGTGTTCTAGTTTGTTTGAAGGACTCAGGAGTGTGTATAGGAGATCTAGTGTGTGTGTGTGTGTATATATATATAGCGTATTCAGAGTGTATATACAGATCTAGTGTGTGTGTATATCTGTAGATGATCCAGAGTTGGGTAAGAAATCTAGTGTTTGTCTGGAACATAATGTTTAGGGGTGCAGTATGTGTGTGAGGGGTTCTGTAGTATATATACATATATGTTTGGAAGTATTGTGTGTGTATGAGTGGTGCAGCGTGTTTTGGGGTTGTGTGTGTGAGAAGGGTGTAGTGTGCATTTGTGAGGAGTATAGTGTGTGTGTGTGTTAGGATGCTGTGTGAGGGTGATGTGTGTTAGGATGCTGTGTGAGGGTGATGTGTGTGTTAGGATGCTGTGTGAGGGTGATGTGCTGTGTGTGTGAGGGTGCTGTGCGATGGTGATGTGTGTGTATGTTAGGGTTGTGTGTGAGTGAGGGTGATGAGTGTGTTAGGGTGATGTGTGTGTGTGTGTGTGTTATGTTAGGTAATTCCACTGAACACTGGATGTTAAATAAATAAGTATAGCAGATATTTCTGTTAAGTGGGATGCATTATAAATAGTAAAAAAGTATTGGTGAAAGTTTGTTATTGCTGGCTATATATTTAGTTCTAAAATTGGCATTAGGTTTAGGTCCCCTGGCTAGCTGTCTCCCTCCCTCTCTCCCCGGCGGTGGCTGCGTGTGACAGCATGTGGGCCGGTGAGGGAGATCTTTGATCTCCCCACCAGCCCTTCATGGAAAACAGCGGGCCGGCGCTGGGACTTCCCCTGCCGGCCTCGGCCCCTGGCCACCGCGGCCCACCGGGCATTTGCACGGTTTGCCCGATGGCCAGTCCGGGCCTGGTGGTGGGTAAAGTAATTACATTCTAGTACAAAGCAGCAGTACGAAATATACAACGTATTAAGTTTATTAAGGTGGCTTTGCGATTCAGGTGCATACACTACATCCCCATAATCAATGAGCGGCATTAGCATTTGTTGCACTGTTTCCTTACTGTAGGGCTTAGGCAGGATTTGTTTCTGTACATGGCACCTAGTTTTGGGTAAAGTTTTGAAGATACTTTTTCAATGTAAAGGCCAAAGAATAGATTAAGGTCTAGAAAAATACCTAGATATTTAAAAGAGCAGACTCCTGTCAGTGTGCTAATTGAATTTGATCTGATACATAGTTGTTGTTTTTGTAGTTTGTAATTTAGGTACAGTTCCAAAAATCATTGTAACTGTTTTGTCAGTGTTTAGGAAGAGTTTGTTATCCGCAATCCACTTTTCTACCTCTGTGAATTGCGTACTACAATGCTTTACAATAAGAGGACATTGTTACTATTACATTGTGCTTTATGGAATTGCTAAATATGTATAGCTTTATGGACCAATCTATGAATGTATAAGAGGGTAGGTTTATCAGCTATTGATGCCTTGCTGCATTTTTCGGGTTCGTTTTATCCTTCCTTTTCCTCTCTATTTCATGTGATTTGAAAGCTGGTCCCAATTTACTTGCATTATAACTAGCTCCCGTCTGATTCGTCCAGATTTGGTGATATCACATGGCAGGTGGGGTTGACTTATCCTTTATGAAGCAAGACAAACACACTTCAAGCTTGACTCTTGACAAAGGTGCATTGAAGCGCCGAAACACGCGTTGAGCAGACGCTTTTATTTATTTTTTTAAAACTTTGGCTAATTACTTAGACTATTGGGTACCTTTAAATGCTGACTTTTACTCCCCTGTTAATTTAACCAACGGCTTTGTCAGGTTTGGTTCTGAGGCTGGGATAATCATCTGTGATCATCAGGATTTTACTAGTGCATTACTATAGTATACAATGCTAGTGGATTTCTAGATCAGGGGCTGCCTCGAAGCAGCAGAGTAGAGCTCTGCTACCTACTGTGGCTGTGACTACAAATGGGATTGTGAATTTCTCTATTGTTACTGTTATTTTGTCATTTCAATTTCAGATCATTGCATTTCATACTATATTGAATATACCCCATAACACATAGGAGGAAGTGTGAATAAACTTGGCAAGACCTAGGGTAGCAAAGCAAAGACCATGTGCATGACAATTCTGTATATGACTGATCTCGGTGTGCATGTGCGAATGCAGTTATGTCCACAGTCGATAATTTTTTTTAATCCAGTTAAAGAAACACTCAAGGCACCATAACCACAACAGTGTGCTGTAGTGGTTATGGTGCCAGCAGTGCCCTGGCACCTCACCCCCAAACTGTAAGTACTCAAACCATTTTTAGTGTAGTTTGTTTTCTTACCTATGGTCAGCTGATGCTCTCAGGCAATGGGTTAACCCTGCACTGCAGGACTAGGTTTAGGAATGCAAATGGAAGCTCCTAAGCAAGAGCTTCTAGTTCTATGGCCAAGGTAGTAGAGTCAGGGAGCGGCACCTGGCAGACCCCAGGTAAGAGATCAAACCGTTCTAACATATTTTATAATATAATATAATACTAATGTAGTTGGGCCCATTGCCAATTTCAGCTCCAGGCCCAGCCCATACAGTCCTTAATCTAGCAAAGGCTTTGACTGTGTGATCAGAGGGAAAAGCTTTCATACATAACAACATGTTTATTTTTGCAAGCCATGTAGGCTGTGTCTCAGAAATTTAGGTGGGTCCCCATAGTTTTTCTTGAGAAGAAAAAAAAAAAAGCTAATTCACTGCAGTGTAAGGACTATTGCCAAGTACAGTATGTAGAAGGAAATAAACAAATGTGTCTGTCATGATTATATCTACAGTTCTCTACTTCATGGAGTTAATTTAGTAAAGCTGGGGGGGTTGGGAAGAGGGGCAGCTCAGCTTCACCAGCCACCACAGCTTGTATTTATATTCCTGTGTACAGTGTTTGTTTGATGGTCAGCCTTGGGCCATAGGGAAGTATAGTGAGAGAATTGTGCAATGCAATTAAAGCTTCCCCCTCATTTACAAACTCCCCACAGAAGGGAATCCCTCACCGCTTTCCAGAAAGGATTGCCAATTGGAATTTACAAAGTTTGTAATTATTTGCTGTGCTTCTATTGAAACTGTGTTGAGAAGTAGTTATGATTTGTGAAAAGCTCCAAATGGCACTTAAATATATTAAAATATTTTTCTTCTTTTACATATTCAGTAAAATACTACATTGAATAAGCTGCTTTTATTAAAGTGACACTATGACAACAAGATTTTGACCCACAAACAAGGTCTTTACGAAGTTTGAGTTTGCATCAAATTAGTGCATGACTAAAGAAGAAAAAAATAACTGCATCAAGATGTAGATCAAGCATGTCAAACTCAAAGGCTAACACGGGCCAAATAAACAAGGTTTAAATGTATGGGGACTTCAGATTTTTTTTTATCTTTCTTAACAAGAGTTCGACCTAGACCAACACAAACTAAAATTACATGTACCAATCTCATGCAAACAATATTGAAACCTGGGGATATATATATTACTCAAAAGCTTTGCTTCAAGTTACTTACTATGCCCCCCCCCCCCCCCATCTAATACAGAGCCTCCTGCAGCCACGCTAATATACTGCCCCCCAATCAAATACACTGCCGCCACCACCACCACCACCACTCTAATTTAATACACTGCCCCCCTATTTTAATATACTGCCCTCCAATCTAATACACTGCCTTTCTCCCTCCACTCTAATTTAATATACTGCCCCTCTCCCAGCACTCTAATACACTGCCTCCCCTCCCTCCCACCAATTTAATATACTGCCCTACTCCCACCACTCTAATACACTGCCCCTTCTCCCCCCAATTTAAAACACTGCCCCCTCACTCTAATAGACGTCCCCACCTACCTACCTCAAATTTAATACACTGCCCTCACTTACTCCCCCCATTCTAATACACTGCCCCTCTCCTTCCCCTTAATTTAATACACTGCCACCCTCCCCCCCCCCTCCCCCCCAACCCCCCTCAATTTAATACACTGCCAGTCTGGCCCTGGGTCACAAAGATACTCAGTGTGGGCTTCATGCGGTCCACGTTTGACATGCTTGCTGTAGACGGTTACAATGTCGGCAATGAATATGTATACTTGAATGCATTCTGGAAAATGATTAAATGATAAAGAATGTTTTTAACTTTTACATTTGTTTTTCATAAAGTAGTTTGCAGTATTGTGGGGAGATTATTATTTATTTATTTTTAAACTCTATTTGGTATGTCACAACATACAATCTGAATCTGTATGTTTTTACTTCTATCAATAAAAAGTGTGTACAAATTGTGCTAAATGTGTGCTCCATAACTACAGAGAATGCAGAAACAAAACTGTGTTACCGCTCACTAAATGAAGACACACTAAGCAAGAAAAACAAAAAGTAATGTGAGTTCTGTGTTCTATAATCATACTTACATATTCATGTCATCTTACATTTTAAATCACATTGAATAAAGAAAAAAAATTGTGCAGTATTCAAAACGAAATAATATGGTTTAGTGTGCACACAACTAACAAAACGTGGTAATGAAATATCTTCAAATTTAGTCATGTTACTGTCTGAAACGTAGTAAGAAAAGCACAACCATAGCGCAATAAAAATCCTAGTGATAACATTTATTATGTAAAAACCAGGTGAGCTCACAGCATTGCAAGATGACGGTAACATATCTATCATGCTGCTCGATAAATGCTGAAATCAATACATATCTCTTCTCAGGGGCGTACCTAGAGCATTTGGCACCCGGGGCGGACCCTGAGTGTGGCACCCCCCCCCCCCTAATAAAAATGTAAGAAAACACCCACATTTTTTTCAATAATATTTATTGCACACATTTGTAAACTGCTTGTAAAATTTGTAAAATGCGCCAGTTTTGTAGAAGGGGGAAGACCAGTGCTTTTGTAGAAAGGGGCTGGTGAGAACATTCTAGAAAACTCCTGCCCTGCCCCTTTCTACAAAGCCCCTTGTCTCGCCCTTCATATAAAAACCCTGCACCCCGATCACATAAATTTCATACACTCCCTACACATAAAAACCCTGCACCCCGATCACATAAATTTCATACACTCCCTACACATAAAAACCCTGCACCCCGATCACATAAATTTCATTCACTCCCTACACATAAAAATCCTGCACACCCCCTTAATAAAAAACAAAAACGTGCACAACCCCTCTTAATAACAAAAAACCTGCACACCCCCCTTATAAAAACCCTGCACACCCCCTTAACAAAAAACAAAAATCTGCAGTGCACATCCTCCCTTAATAAATAGAATACTGCAACCCCCTTAATCAAAAAAACCCTGCACCCCCATTATTTAAACCTCCCCCTTTAATTCTTTAATCCACAGCCCCCTTTAATTAATCCTCACTCCCCCCTTAATTAATACACCCCCATTAATTAATCCACACACCCCCCTTAATACACCCCCCTTAATTAATACCCCCTTAATTAATCCACACACCCCTTAATTAATACACCCCCCTCAATTAATCCTCACTCCCCCTTAATTAATACACCCTTTAATTAATCCTCACCCCCCTTAATTAATACACCCCCCTTAATTAATCCACACCCCCTTAATTAATACACCCCATTAATTAATCCTCACTCCCCCTTAATTAATACACCCCCCTTAATTAATCCACACCCCCCTTAATTAATCCTCACTCCCCCTTCATTAATCCACACCCCCTTAATTAATACGCCCCCCTTAATTAATACACCCCCTTAATTAATCCTCACTCCCCCTTAATTAATACACCCCCCTTAATTAATCCACACCCCCCTTAATAAATATACCCCCCTTAATTAATGCTCACTCCCCGTTAATTAATACACCCCTTTAATTAATCCTCACTCCCCCTTAATTAATACACCCCCTTAATTAATACACCCCCTTAATTAATCCACACCCCCTTAATTAATACACCCCATTAATTAATCCTCACTCCCCCTTAATTAATACACCCCCCTTAATTAATCCACACCCCCCTTAATAAATATACCCCCTTAATTAATCCTCACTCCCCCTTAATTAATACACAACCCTTAATTAATCCACACCCCCCTTAATTAATACACCCTCTTAAATAATCCACCCCCCTTAATTAATACAGCCCCCTTAATTAATCCACACCCCCCTTAATTAATCCTCACTCCCCCTTAATGAATACACCCCCCTTAATTAATCCACCCCCTTAATTAGTCCACACACCCCTTAATTAGTCCACACACCCCTTAATTAATCCTCACTCCCCCTTAATTAATCCTCACTCCCCTTAATTAATACACCCCCCAAATTAATACACCCCCCAAATTAATACACCCCCCTTAATTAATCCTCACTCCCCCCTTAATTAATCCTCACTCCCCCTTAATAAATACACCCCCTTAATTAATCCTCACTCCCCCTTAATTAATACACCCCCTTAATTAATCCTCACTCCCCCTTAATAAATACACCCCCTTAATTAATCCTCACTCCCCCTTAATTAATACACCCCCTTAATTAATCCTCACTCCCCGTTAATTAATACACCCCTTTAGTTAATCCTCACCCCCCTTAATTAATACACCCCCCTTAATTAATACACCCCCCTTAATTAATCCACACCCCCCTTAATAAATATACCCCCCTTAATTAATCCTCACTCCCCCTTAATTAATACACACCCCTTAATTAATCCACACCCCCCTTAATTAATACACCCCCTTAAATAATCCACCCCCCCTTAATTAATACAGCCCCCTTAATTAATCCACACCCCCCTTAATTAATACACCCCCTTAATTAATCCTCACCCCCCTTCATACACCCCCTTAATTAATCCACCCCCCCTTAATACACCCCCTTAATTAATCCTCACTCCCCCTTAATTAATACACCCCCTTAATTAATCCTCACTCCCCCCTTAATTAATACAGCCCCCTTAATTAATCCTCACTCCCCCCTTAATTAATACAGCCCCCTTAATTAATCCTCACTCCCCCCTTAATTAATACAGCCCCCTTAATTAATCCTCACTCCCCCCTTAATTAATACAGCCCCCTTAATTAATACAGCCCCCTTAATTAATCTACTCACATTTTGATGATGCCTTGACCGACTGGGTGCCTCACCGCCCGGATATTGGAACCTTCAGCTGGATATCCGTGAAGGCGGGCTGACGGCGCTGCGCACGACGTCATCACGTTGCGCGACGCCGCGGCCCGCAACACTCCTCCCCCTTCTCCTTGAAGTAAGTCCCGCCGGGCCGCAAAGGTGCTGCGGCTGTGCGCAGCCGCCGCAGCGTAATGATGGGGGGTGACACATGACACTGGACGTCATGGCACCCCCCCTAGTCAGTGGCACCCGGGGCGGGCCGCCCCCCCCGCCCCCCCCTTAGTACGCCACTGTCTCTTCTGTCCAGCTTTCAAGATTAATAACCAGGCCTTAAAAGTGATTTGTCACAGCAAGCTTGGAAGAGCCATGAATGTTCACTAGGGAACATTTTCACTGGTTTGGTGATAACCAGTGGCGTTGCTAGGAGGGGACCAGAGGGGTCCATGGCCCCCCCTACATCATGCTGTGCCCCGCCTTGGGTCCCCCTGAAATGCCAGCAATTTGCTGGCCATGTTCTTACATTCTATTCCCTCGGGCTGTAACAGTGTGTGACAGCCCGAGGGAATGCAGGACAGAGGAGCTGGAATGGTGCTGGGGGCTGTCTGTGGCCGGAGAGAGCACTGACAGGCTCCACGGCACAGGCCCTGCCCCCAAACAAAGCTCCGCCTCCCGGTCATAAGCCCCGCCCCTGCCGTTGAGCAGCAGACCATGCTGCTGCAGCAAAGGTCAGAAGATGGCTGACCCCCAGCAACAGGTAGGCTTGATGTACTCAGGTGTGTGTGTGTGTGTGTCTCTGTCTGTCTGCTAGTGAGGAAGCTTGTGTGTGTGTGTATGGACTCAGCAGTCTGTTTGTCTGTGTGTGTATGGACGCACCAGTCTGTATGTGTGTATGGACTCAGCAGTCTGTGTGTGTGTCTATGTGTGTATGGACGCAGCAGTCTGTGTGTGTGTCTGTATGGACGCAGCAGTCTGTATGTGTGTATGGACTCAGCAGTCTGTGTGTGTGTGTGTGTTTGGACTCAGCAGTCTGTGTGTCTGTGTGTGTGTGTGAACTCAGCAGTGTGTGTGTGTGTACGGACTCAGCAGTCTCTGTGTGTGTGTGTACGGACTTAGCAGTCTGTATGTATGTGTATGTATATGAACTCAGCAGTCTGTGTTTGTATCTGTGTGTGGGTGTGTACATACTCAGCAGTCTGTGTGTGTGTGTACGGACTCAGCAGTCTATGTGTCTGTGTGTATGGACTCAGCAGTGTGTGTGTGTGTGTTTGGACTCAGCAGTCTATGTGTCTGTGTGTATGGACTCAGCAGTGTGTGTGTGTTTGAACTCAGCAGTGTGTGTGTGTACGGACTCAGCAGTCTCTGTGTGTGTGTGTACGGACTTAGCAGTCTGTGTGTATGTATTTAGCAGTCTGTGTGTGTGTATGATCTCAGCAGTCTGTGTTTGTATCTGTGTGTGGGTGTGTACAGACTCAGCAGTCTGTGTGTGTGTGTGTATGAACTCAGCAGTGTGTGTGTGTGTGTACGGACTCAGCAGTCTGTGTGTGTGTGGACTCAGCAGTCTATGTGTCTGTGTGTATGGACTCAGCAGTCTGTCTGTGTGTATGGACTCAGCAGTGTGTGTGTGTATGGACGCAGCAGTCTCTGTGTGTGTGTGTGTGTGTATAGACTCAGCAGTGTGTGTGTGTGTGTATGGACGCAGCAGTCTGTGTGTGTGTGTGTGTGAACTCAGCAGTGTGTGTGTACGGACTCAGCAGTCTCTGTGTGTGTATGGACTTAGCAGTCTGTATGTATGTGTATGTATTTAGCAGTCTGTGTGTGTATGAACTCAGCAGTCTGTGTGTGTGGGTACAGACTCAGCAGTCTGTGTGTGTGGGTACAGACTCAGCAGTCTGTGTGTGTGTGTATATGAACTCAGCAGTGTGTGTGTGTGTGTGTACGGACTCAGCAGTCTCTCTGTGTGTGTGTGTGTGTGTGTGGACTCAGCAGTCTATGTGTCTGTGTGTGTGTGTATGGACTCAGCCGTCTGTATGTATGTGTATGTATTCAGCAGTCTGTGTGTGTACTCAGCAGTCTGTGTTTGTGTCTGTGTGTGTAAGGACTCATCAGTCTCTCTGTGTGTGTGTGTGGACTCACCAGTCTATGTGTCTTTGTTTGTATGGACTCAGCAGTGTGTGTGTGTGTGTGTGTGTATGTATGGACTCAGCAGTCTGTGTGTGTGTGTATGGACTGTATCAAGGGAAATGTTTTTTAATAATCCTTGGTGGAAAATAATGAATTCTCCACCAGGGATTATTTAAAAAAAAAAACACCTTGTGTAGGGGCAGGGCTTAACATGCGGCAGGGGCGGGGTCAAATGTGCTCCCCTACTTTTGTCCCTGGTCCACCATGTGCCCCCCTAAAAATGAATCCTAGAGACGCCACTGGTGTTAATATTGCACTATTAGTGTTTTGTTTGCCTGTGTATTTATGTAGTATGCATGGTGAAATGTGTAAAATGGACAGCTAGTGTCTATGGATGTGCCCAGAAAACCAAGATGGCATTATTTGCCAGTACAACAAAGTCCATCATATACATTCGTTATTTTAGCGACTGGAGTACCAGCGGCAACTGCTTAGGGAATAGAACACTCAATTGTGACTCCATGCCTTCCTCACCCTGTGTCTACTCAATAATGATCTGCCTAAAAAGGGTCTAGGGAGAATAAGACATGGCATATCTCTTCCCCCATGCTAAGCTAAGATAAAACAATATGGAGAGAATTAATGTCCGCTACGGCAGCCTAGAAGTTAACATCAGGTAGTCCCTTTATCTATAATATCTTAACATACTAAATCTATGCTCTTATTTACAGTCTAATCTATGCCTCGGTTCTGGCACACCACGACTGACTGTTTTCGACAGCTATATGCTTTTTCCCCCACTGCTCTTGTCCCCAACCACAAATACATTATTATATTTCTAGCTATTTCTCCATAAAAAATATTGCACATATATAAATTGTTTGACTCATTCTGCAAACAGGTCTGCCACCATACATCTGAATATGCAGGTGTCTTTTAAAGCCATAAAATGCACACAGAATGAAATATGACAGGAAGTGGCAGGTGATACAAAGACTTCAAGAAAAATATAAAAGGTACTATGAACATTTTCTGAAATGAGATGTCAAGCCTGCTTAAAATGTCAGCAGAATGCCATTCATTAATCAATAAAAACAACCCCCCTATATATGTCCACATAAATACGAATTGAGAACTTTATTATTTAAAAGCCAAGCTCCTGGAAGTTGTGAAACACCTTTACAATTACTAAAAGTCAGAATCTTGAGAATTTTCCTGTACAGCAGATAATAAAACTCCTGTTGATGGTCCAACGTCAAAGTATATAAGGAATGGGAGAAGAAAACAAACAGAACACAACAAAAATGCAGTTCCAAAACCATAGAGACTGCAAACTACTAGGACATCTTGGCAAGAATGATAGAAGAAGAAAGTCTACTTTAACCATATATATAAAAAAAAAAAAAAATGATATTCCTTAAATTCAGTACACATAGATAAGAAAAATAAAAAAAAGAAACAATAGTGAAACTAGTCACAAGCTTTGGAATGCTATACATTATTAAACATGACTGAGACAAGCTGTGAATATTCAAACACTGCTTCATATAACACTTGGGGGTTGCAGGTTCCAATCCTGGCAGCGTTGACTAAGCCCTTCATCCTTTTGAGGTAGATAAAATGAGTACCATTAAAGTGGATAAACGTAACATCCCCAGGACGTACTTGGAAACCAGAGCAATCTGAATGTACCTTTCCTCGTTAAATACTTTGTTTTTATTATTATTATGTCAGGACCTTCCAATGCGCACACATATCTCTCTGTACCCTACCCTGGACATTGTCTTTGTGATACAGTGATGCAAAATGATAGTAGAGACAGAACCTATAGTATTTAGATGGCACTGATACATAAACACGAGGAACTTGTGACATTATGGCAAGAATAAATAGTATGATTAGAAAATGTAGGGTTATATATATATATATATATATATATATATATATATATATATATGTATATATATATATATATATATATATGTATATATAATACAATGTTAAACAAAAATCTGCACACCAGTCAAGCCATTAGACTTGCTTTTCCCACATAAATCTATAGAATATATACACTGCTCAAATAAAATAAAGGGAACACTTAAACAACACAATGTAACTCCAAGTCAATCACACTTCTGTGAAATACAAATGTCCACTTAGGAAGCAACACTGAGTGACAATCAATTTCACATGCTGTTGTGCAAATGGGATAGACAACAGGTGAAATTATAGGCAATTAGCAAGACACCCCCAATAAAGGAGTGGTTCTGCAGGTGGTGACCACAGACCACTTCTCAGTTCCTATGATTCCTGGCTGATGTTTTGGTCACTTTTGAATGCTGGCGGTGCTTTCACTCTAGTGGTAGCATGAGACAGAGTCTACAACCCACACAAGTGGCTCAGGTAGTGCAGCTCATCCAGGATGGCACATCAATGCAAGCTGTGGCAAGAAGGTTTGCTGTGTCTGTCAGCGTGGTGTCCAGAGCATGGAGGCGCTACCAGGAGACAGGCCAGTACATCAGGAGACATGGAGGAGGCTGTAGGAGGGCAACAACTCAGGAGCAGGACCGCTACCTCCGCCTTTGTGCAAGGAGGAGCACTGCCAGAGCCCTGCAAAATGACCTCCAGCAGGCCACAAATGTGCATGTGTCTGCTCAAACGGTCAGAAACAGACTTCATGAGGGTGGTATGAGGGCCCGACGTCCACAGGTGGGGGTTGTGCTTACAGCGTGCAGGAAGGTTGTCATTTGCCAGAAAACACCAAGATTGGCAAATTCACCCACTGCCAAACCGGTCATGCTGGAGGATGTTGCAGGCAGCAGAATGTTCTCCACGGCATCTCCAGACTCTGTCAAGTCTGTCACATGTGCTCAGTGTGAACCTGCTTTCATCTGTGAAGAGCACAGGGCGCCAGTGGCAAATTTTCCAATCTTGGTGTTCTCTGGCAAATTCTAAACATCCTGCACGGTGTTGGGCTGTAAGCACAACCCCCACCTGTGGACGTCGGGACCTCTTACCACCCTCATGGAGTCTGTTTCTGACCGTTTGAGCAGACACCTGCACATTTGTGGCCTGCTGGAGGTCATTTTGCAGGGCTCTGTAAAATACTCTAAGCTGCACAAGGTAATGGGCTGGTACAAATGGGCTGGTACAAATGAAAAAGTGGCAACAAGAGATGTGGGAAAGTGAAACTTTACATTATATAAACCTGCTAGAAGGGTTTGAGAACTGAAGTGACCTTCCATTTCTAACTAAACACCTATAAAGGACAATTAGAACCATTATCAACATTACAAGTTTTTGTTGCGATGCTTTACATGCAAGATAATTACTGAAGTAACATTTTGTGTTTCCAATACTAAAAGTAAGATATGAGTTTAAAGCGCCATAACAACTTTAACCTATTGTAATACCCTGGCAATGGTTTGCCTTACAGACTCCAGACACCATGACCACTTCAAATCACCTTTAACTATGAAAATGTTAGGCCTTAAAGGAACACTCCAAACATTATAACAACTACAGCTCAGTTTATCCTGGGTAAAAACTTATCAGGTTGCCTTTTAAAGAAACTTTGAAAAAGGAATTGTTTTATGTAATGCTACTCTCCTGGACAAAATATGTTATAGCCAACTGAGGAAGCCTGACTGATAGGCGAAACGCGTTTTGGACACTTTATTTGGACAATTTATTCCAGGATACCGTTTAAGACTTTTACATTGGACTAGTCTTTTACAATTTTTGGACTTTAAACAGCTGTTTCTGGTAAAGTATATTGTTTATATATTTTTAATTTATGAATAAATCCATTTTCTGATTATACATCTGGATATCCCACAATTTTGTTTTGAGACATCAAACAAAAAGCATAAAGAGGACAGCAGAGATTCTGGCTGCATAGGGTCTGGACAACCTCTAAATGGTCCAAAGGAGCATACTAAGAGAGTCATATGAGGGTATGACTCCAACCTTGTGAGTGAAACTACCATTTATTTTTTATCACATACTATTGCATAGATATACTACGCTATTTTGTATACATTTGTGTTTTACAGATTGTCAAAGGTTCAAACGGTTCCACCTATTGCTTTGTATGTAAAAAATATGTTATAGATTCCAACGTCCAATCATTACTAATTGCAGCTTCATTTCTAAACCATGTTACTCGTCACACTTCACTTGTAATTAAAATGCTATTGATTTAGAAAGCATGCACTGCAAGTATTGGAATATAATATATAGCCTTAATTTCTGAAATAATACATTTTGTATTAATTAAATCTCACCAACAAAAACTATAATAAAGATTCATTCAAACTAATTTACAGACTGTAGTTCTGCTCACAGGAGTAAAGCACTTATAAACCAACATAAACAAATAACATATTACACACTATTTGTCTTCTGTGTATTGATCTTAACTTCCTAGTCATTGTTAGTGTGGTCCACTTTTATGTTAATACATTAAAATATGTAGGAATGGAGAACAAAATCATTATTTTGGCAAAGTTTTGTGTAACTTAATTTATGCATCTGAGATAAAATTTTAGTTCAATCATAGCTCAGTTCATGGTTAGGTTTTACCTGGCCTGAACTTCAGTTGAAAGGATGTCCAGGGTATACAGTGAGGGAAAAGAGTATTTGATCCCCTGCTAATTTTGAATGTTTGCCCACTGACAAAGAAATGATCAGTCTATAATTTTAATGGTAGGTATATTTTAACAGTGAGCGACGGAATAACAACAACAACAACAAAAAAAATCCCGAAAAACGCATGTCAAAAAAGTTATAAATTGATTTGCATGCCAATGAGTGAAATAAGTATTTGACCCATTCGACTTAGTACTTTGTGGCAAAACCCTTGTTGGCAATAACAGAGGTCAGACGTTTCTTGTTGTTGGCTACGAAGTTTGCACACATCCCAGGAGGGATTTTGTCCCACTCCTCTTTGCAGATCCTCCTCAAGTCATTAAGGTTTCGAGGCTGACGTTTGGCAACTCGAACTTTCAGCTCCCTCCACAGATTTTCTATGAAATTAAAGTCTGAAGACTGGCTAGGCCACTGCAGGACCTTAATGTGCTTCTTCTTAAGCCACTCCTTTGTTGCCTTGGCTGTGTGTTTTGGGTCATTGTCATGCTGGACTACCAATCAATGCCCTGGCTGAGAGAAGGAGGTTCTCACCCAAGATTTGGCGGTACATGGCTTTCTTGACATGCATTTTTCTGGATTTTAGTTCGTTATTCTGTCTCTCACTGTTAAAATACACCTACCATTAAAATTATAGACTGATCATTTCTTTGTCAGTGGATATACGTTCAAAATCAGTAGGGGATCAAATACTTTTTTCCCTCACTGTATAGGCTTGGCTGAGTCTGGGCTGGGTCTTTCTGAGAAACTGCAATAATTACCTTTAAGGGTTAACTCCACCTCTAGTGGCTGTCTACAGCCACTAGAGGGCTTCCTGGTTTGAAACAGACCTTTGGTCCAGTATCTGACACTGGACGTCCTCACGCTCTGCATGAGGACCTCCAGCGTCAGATTTTTCCCTATAGGAAAGCATTGATTAATGCTTTCCTATGGGGAAATCCTAATGTGAGCAAGGCCATTGCCGCGCATATGTATTAGCTACTCTCCTCTGACTGACATTGGTGGGGAGGAGCGAGGATAGGGCCTGACCCAGTGCTGATGGAATCAGGTAAGGGACTGAAGGGGTTTTAACCTTTTTAGCACCGATGGAGGGGGGCACTATAGTGCCAGGAAAACGGCTTTGCTTTCCTGGCACTATAGAATCCCTTTAAAATTTATATATTAGTGCACTGATATGACAAGAGCCCCCCCATTTGCTATTTTTTTTTAACAAAATAACAACATTGCAGTAACTACAGTCATCGCTGCAATATTTGTGGGGCCTGTAAATTCAGTCAGTATGTGGTATGGAGTCCATTGGTAGGTAAATAACCAACAGCATTGTACCACATAATGGATACCACAGCATTGTACCACATAATGGATTAATGGATTAATGATAGACCACATTAATTGCTGTCTAGTAATTGTTGAAAAGTGTCTCCAGTTACCCTTAAATTTTCAATACCAAATCGTACCCAAATCGTACCCAAGTCGGGTACACAATACCTGCTTAAAATGTACTAAGACAGATCTCAAGTAATATTTTAATTAAACAAGAAGAACTAAAAATGCCTAAAAAGAGGGGGGCGGGGCCTGGCCATCATGGAGAGCAGACATGCTATGCATGACCTTCTCCACTAAGGCTTGATAACTCTGATTTTCTGGTGTGATTTCACCCTCAAAAGCAACTCTTCCGACAGTTATCCTGTTCCTGCTTGCGTGGAGCAAGTTTGAAGCCCCTCTCCAAAGCCAGGAACTGAGGCCAGGTACTGTATTACGGCCTACACGCCTGGCAGGCTCCACGGAAGAGAGAAACATCCGATCTCCCAGCTTTGAGCTATCGATGTCTGCAGTATCTGCCACTGCAGTCCCCCCCCCCCCCCTCCCCCCAGACCGGTGGGGGTTATCCTGGTCCCCACTGATTACTTACTGGGATATTACAATTGGGGAAAAACGTATCAATTTTGAATTTATTATCGCTAGCTTCCCGGTTGATTCAATATTCAATCTGGGGTCTTGCTGCTATATACTTCCCTAAATATCCCTTTGTCTGTAAATACCTATTTTTTTATTATCCCCAAAGGGTGTATATATGCTCTAATTTTCATGTGGGCAATTAGAGATATCTTTACTTTAAGTCATTTATGACTTTATTCAACATAATACTCTTTACCTTTCGCATAATCAAGCATTAACTAATATTCCCATTAGAGTAAGATCCAATTCAATGTCAGACACAGACAAGCAACTTTGTTTAAAATGATTTGCAACATTATATAAAATAGCAGTCTTAGTCTGTATCAAAACTACTTGGATCCAATTGATACAACGGTTGGTCCTATTTTAACCACTGATTATTTTCCTTTTTTTCACTTTATTAGTTTTTTTTCAACACTAGTTTATTCATATTATGTTATTTAGTTTATTTGCCTCATTAGGGATTAATACAATTATAGTTTCCTTTTTTGCTCTCAATAAATTAAGGCATTTTAACCTATCAAGGATAGAGCAGTTTTCTCAAGGGTACTAGATCTGTTAGTGGGTTTGTTTATTTAACTTGCCCCTTCCAGTTCTTCTTTCTATATTTAAATGAATACTTCCTCGCATCTTCATGTCTGACTAGTTATACAAGTCGTTAAACTAACTATAAGCTTATCCAGTTAATTATGGTAAGCTAGCGTATGTTTTGCCCTTCTCTTTTCTCGCAGTTACACCTGATTGATTAGCTTGATCGTACTGTGATAAAAAAAAATAAAAAGTGCAGTTACTCTCCATGAAACGACACGGGCTTATAATGTTTGCTACTATGATGTTTGTTTGAGCTGTAGTGGCCGTACAAGCTTGTATGTGATCTTATGCACAAAAAAAAAAATATATAAATTAAAAAAAAAAAATGCCTAATAAGAAAACAACTGAAAATAAAACAGATATATAATCATTTAAGCAATACATACAACAGTTCTGAAAATAAAATGCTTTAATAAAACACATAAAATGTAAAACCTATAAGCTAGTCTTTTCGTGTTCTAATGTTTGTTAAAATAAATCCATGCAAAAATTGCAAAAGTATTAACTAAATATAATATATCCAGTCTGTCTGGAGGCTTCCTTCTACAGGTCACATGACATAAGTACAGAGTTTTCATGTGCAGAATTACAATACCTCAAACTCATCATTTGGAAACATAAAAAAATCCTACAAAATGCCTAATACGTCAATAATATTCTTACCAATCTCTTGAGGATGCTGTTTCCACAACATAACGTATGTTATTAAGCTAAACTGCAACCACGGGACTTGCTCCTGCAACCAGATTTACATTTCAAATGGAAAAACAAAACATACAAAACTAAAAATACTATTCTAAATTTCATCCCCTCGTACCTCTTAAATTGATGACAAGATTGACCAGATAAGCAGCTGTCAGGGCTTTTTCGTCCTGTCTGTGCTGTGGCTTCAAAGCCAGGGCCTATTTTAATGATAAATTTACACTGCACGTTAAATTATCATTATGCAAGGCCGCCCATAGCACTGCACTATTATTATTTCTGAATAGGAAAATAACATTTTAAACACAATTGAAAAGTATAATGGCAGGGAGGGTGTTATGATTAGTTGATGATTAGGCATACATGGCAGGGAGGGTGGTGGTATAGGGCAGGGCGGTGGTAATATTTGGAAGGTAGGGTGGTAATATAGGGCAGGGAGGGTATTATATGGCTATGAGGAGGGGAATGTCACAGGGAGAATTTACAATAATAGTATTAACTTACCATTCAGGGGGTTCAGCAGGGGATGTCTCTCACCAGCTCCATCACAGCCCAGGGTCAGGCAGGGCATTACTATATGCATTCAATGTAAATGCTATGTACAAAATTACACTACAATATAAATCAATTCATGAATCATTGACTTCAAGTCTGACCGTATGGCACCACCAAATTCCAGATGGGCATACTGGGACAAGTTCCCTGATGTCCTTTACTAAAAAACTAAATACACACATATCTTAAACTCTCATCGGGGTGGAGCTAGCAGCCATACAGAGAGGATGCATCTCTGTGGAGCTGCGAGCAGAACTTGGCAAAAGTCTACTAAAAACAAAGAAAAATCTAATTTTTCAGCCCAAGTTTCCACAGCTTACCTTTCTGAGGGTATGGGGCGCTGCAGCAAAAAATATAAGGTGGATAAACCCCCAACTACCGGCGATATCGGCGAATGTCCGAGGAGACCTCCAAACTCCCAGAGGGCCGCTTTGGCGTCGCCGATGGAAGGGTCGTTCCGCTCATCTAGTGAGGCATCTGTCTTAGATGCAGAAGACTACGACACAAGGGACCCATCCCGACCTGCACACACACCTGCTAAACACGTGGAAAATCTCCCGGTGTTGGAAGAGAAGCTAAGGTGCATGCTTGATGAGCTGCGTCGCAATATTGCAGCTGACATTGGCTTGTTCCTAGAAGAAATAAGCGGAGTGTTGGCACGTCTGCAAAATATAGAGCTCAACACTGCTGTGCATGAGACCCGACTAGCGCAGGTAGCACGACAACTCACGAACCTTCAGAGTGTCAGGATTACTAGTTGATCCAGCATGCAGAAATAGTATCACACCTAGGACTCAGGGTAACGTCTAACCGGACTTTAGAATGGCCGGACTTAATGTACCCAAGAATAGTCAAAATACTTGCCAAAGTCAGAGACACAGCAATGAGGGAAAGCCAAAAGTCAAGGATACCAGAAATCCGGGAAGTCAAAATGAAGCCAAAGTAAAAAAACAGAATACTACGATCAGGAACACACTCTCGGATAACCAGCAAAGGTAAACCATGACAGGGCAATGAGCTAAAGGAATAAGTGAGTTTAAATGACCCTCTTGAGGATCCGATTGGCCGTACCCGGCCTTTGACCCCAAAACATGCGTGTGTGTCTTCTGCGTGACGTCACCCACACGTCGACGTCCTCTCCAGTGTGGACGGACGTGGGGCTATATAATAGGTATCCTATAAGGAGTTGTTTAGGGTCACAATTACCGTATACAGGGAGTGCAGAATTATTAGGCAAGTTGTATTTTTGAGGATTAATTTTATTATTGAACAACAACCATGTTCTCAATGAACCCAAAAAACTCATTAATATCAAAGCTGAATATTTTTTGAAGTAGTTTTTAGTTTGTTTTTAGTTTTAGCTATTTTAGGGGGATATCTGTGTGTGCAGGTGACTATTACTGTGCATAATTATTAGGCAACTTAACAAAAAACAAATATATACCCATTTCAATTATTTATTTTTACCAGTGAAACCAATATAACATCTCAACATTCACAAATATACATTTCTGACATTCAAAAACAAAACAAAAACAAATACCAATATAGCCACCTTTCTTTCCAAGGACACTCAAAAGCCTGCCATCCATGGATTTTGTCAGTGTTTTGATCTGTTCACCATCAACATTGCGTGCAGAAGCAACCACAGCCTCCCAGACACTGTTCAGAGAGGTGTACTGTTTTCCCTCCTTGTAAATCTCACATTTGATGATGGACCACATGTTCTCAATGGGGTTCAGATCAAGTGAACAAGGAGGCCATGTCATTAGATTTTCTTCTTTTATACCCTTTCTTGCCAGCCACGCTGTGGAGTACTTGGACGCGTGTGATGGAGCATTGTCCTGCATGAAAATCATGTTTTTCTTGAAGGATGCAGACTTCTTCCTGTACCACTGCTTGAAGAAGGTGTCTTCCAGAAACTGGCAGTAGGACTGGGAGTTGAGCTTGACTCCATCCTCAACCCGAAAAGGCCCCACAAGCTCATCTTTGATGATACCAGCCCAAACCAGTACTCCACCTCCACCTTGCTGGCGTCTGAGTCGGACTGGAGCTCTCTGCCCTTTACCAATCCAGCCACGGGCCCATCCATATGGCCCATCAAGACTCACTCTCATTTCATCAGTCCATAAAACCTTAGAAAAATCAGTCTTGAGATATTTCTTGGCCCAGTCTTGACGTTTCAGCTTGTGTGTCTTGTTCAGTGGTGGTCATCTTTCAGCCTTTCTTACCTTGGCCATGTCTCTGAGTATTGCACACCTTGTGCTTTTGGGCACTCCAGTGATGTTGCAGCTCTGAAATATGGCCAAACTGGTGGCAAGTGGCATCTTGGCAGCTGCACGCTTGACTTTTCTCAGTTCATGGGCAGTTATTTTGCGCCTTGGTTTTTCCACACGCTTCTTGCGACCCTGTTGACTATTTTGAATGAAACGCTTGATTGTTCGACGATCACGCTTCAGAAGCTTTGCAATTTTAAGAGTGCTGCATCCCTCTGCAAGATATCTCACTATTTTTGACTTTTCTGAGCCTGTCAAGTCCTTCTTTTGACCCATTTTGCCAAAGGAAAGGAAGTTGCCTAATAATTATGCACACCTGATATAGGGTGTTGATGTCATTAGACCACACCCCTTCTCATTACAGAGATGCACATCACCTAATATGCTTAATTGGTAGTAGGCTTTCAAGCCTATACAGCTTGGAGTAAGACAACATGCATAAAGAGGATGATGTGGTCAAAATACTAATTTGCCTAATAATTCTGCACTCCCTGTATACTCTAGTATAAGCCGAGTTTTTTAGCACATTTTTTGTGCTAAAAAACCCCAACTCGGCTTATACTCGAGTCAATAGTCTGTATTATGGCAATTTGCATTGCCATAATACAGACTTGGGGAGAGGGGGGCTGGCAGAGCTGTAACTTACCTTTCCTGCAGCTCCTGTCAGCTCTCTCCTCCTCCGCGCCGTCCGTTCAGCACCTCGGTCAGCTCCCAGTGTAAGTCTCGCGAGAGCCGCGGCTCTCGCGAGACTTACACTGGGAGCTGACAGAGGGAGCTGACCGGACGGCGCGGAGGAGGAGAGAGCTGACAGGAGCTGCAGGAAAGGTAAGTTACAGCTCTGCCAGCGCCCCTCTCCCCCCACTGAACTGCCAATGCTGGACCACCAGGGAAGGAGAGCCCCCCTCCCTGCCATGTATCAAGCAGGGAGGGGGGGACGAAAAAAAATAATTAGTAATAATAAAAAATAATAATAATTAAATAATAAATAATAATACAAAAATAATAATACTTAAATAATACATAATAATACAAAAATAATAATAATTAAATTAAATAAAAAAAATAATAAATAATAAAAAATGTTTTAAAATAATAAAAAATAAAATAAAAAAAACATTGCCCACCCCCCACCAAGGCTCTGCAACACACACACACACACACACACACTGCATTCATACACACACTCTGAATTCATACACACACTCTGCATTCATACACACACACTGCACTCATAAGCACACTGCACTCATACACACAATGCACTCATACACACTGCACTCATACACACACACTGCACTCATACACACGCTGCACTCATACACACGCTGCACTCATACACACGCTGCACTCATACACACACGCTGCACTCATACACACACTGCATTCATACACACACACTGTAAATAAATATTCAATTAATATTTTTTTTTTAGGATCTAATTTTATTTAGAAATTTACCAGTAGCTGCTGCATTTCTCACCCTAGTCTTATACTCGAGTCAATAAGTTTTCCCAGTTTTTTTGGGTAAAATTAGGGGCCTCGGCTTATATTCGGGTCGGCTTATACTCGAGTATATACGGTATGTTTATTTTTAAAATGAAAGGCTATGTTTCTCTAAATCATTCCTAATATTCAGTCGGTGTTTTTATTTTCTCACGTTCAAGGCTCTCGTGATTCTACATAAAATTAAATATTTTTTTTTTAAATCACATGTGATCAGCTGTTTAATAGAAATGGTTTCTTGTTCATTCTAAGGATTATTAAAATTTTAGGCATCTTTTTCTTGATCCTTTATTCTTACTCGCCCCACAATTTCCACAACCATGAGATCCATTGGCTCATTAGGGAAGTATCGAATTTATCAAACCATCACTTTTCAAAATAGGCCAATATTTTCTAAAAATGATTTTCTGTTGATAACTCTTACATTTGAAATCACATATAATGGTAACTCTATTCTCTTCCTTTGTGTCTATCTTATGTTTATAATCCAAAAGTCCATCCCACATATCTCGAGGTAGAACTCCAAACCAAAAATAATTGCTGGCCAATATCCATCCTCTACCCTCCAAAATTAAATTTATTTGCTCTTCATGGAATTCATAGATTAGAAAAGATATTAATCGACACAAAGACACAGCGATACTTTCACATGAGCCAGCAGGCATTGAATACAGCATACCGTTTTCTCTTTCTTTCTTTTTTTTTCTTCTTACAACAATATAGTTTAGTCATTCGTACAATGGCAGTAATCAACAACTTAATCTTATACAATGCAATTGTATATTACATCTTAGACATGTAGTACTGTTTAGTGTTAGAACATAATGTGCTCCGCTACCCATAGAACGCATCATACCATGTGCTTCCCATAGTTATCATAACCAAAAAGAAAAAAATTAAGAGAGAGAAGAGGGGAGAGGGAGGGAGATGAACTGGGTCAAAGTCACACCACCGAATATGCCAGCTAGAATTTGTATATTTTACTGTATTATCTCATAATGATACCACAAGCGATTATGCATCACACCTTTCGCACTCGGTATGACATTATGACGATGCTGCACTGGTCTCCACCTAGCCACCAATAAAGTCCTAAATTCGAGTTCTCTCTTGTCAGATCAATACACATTATGCATATTAATACTATATATATTAAAATGTTTTTATTTTTTTATTTTTTATAATTATAATATTCTAACCTTATTCCCTCTTACTAGCAGTAGCATACCTCTGAAGGCACTTTTTTTTCCCTGTGAGTTAGTTAATGGTTCTATCAAGGCCAGCCATACTGTGCAACATTTCCTCATAAATGTGCATTTTAGTGATCCTTGCTCACACCATATTTATTGATGAGGGTACATTTTGCTTCCATTGGCTTGCATTACTATACTTGGCTGCAATTAATGTGAGAATCAGCAATGGCCTTTTATATATTCCTATTTGTGATGGATCATATGTAATAAATATGCCTTAGGGAGTAAGTGGAGCTCTTGTCCTGGGTGGGGTTGGGGGGGAGGGGGGGGGGAGGTGTATTTGAGCTTTTTAATGTAAGACCAGTAAGTGGCTAGTTTGCAGCAATGCCAGAAAATATGTTTCATTGTACCTGTGTGTTCCTCACATCTCCAACATTGTGCTGATACTCACGGGTACATGTGTGCTAATTTTTGAGGGGCCAGGTACCACCGCATCCAGACGTTGTATGAGGCTTCTAAGCACTCTAGCCAATGTGTGTCTCTTTTTGTGTGGGCAAATGCCAGTGATTGCCCATTGCTTGTCAGTAAAAATTTGGTTTAGTTCTCGTTCCCACATTACAATAAAGCATAACTTAGCCAGCCTATGAGAGATTTGTTCCATACCCTTCTTTGTTCGTAGGCACATTGCACCAAAATCGGTCTGTGTTAGGACTTCCTTCATGTCAGTAGCGTTGTTGTGTATAATATGTTTCAATCTCAAATACGTAAAGATTTTCCTCGATGGTAGGTGGTATGTACTACTTCTTTCTGAAAAGGGGCAAAATCTCCCCCTTATCCAGTAGTTGAGCCCCCTTCACCACTCCCTCCACCAACCAGTTTTGTAGTGATAAGTCCTGTGAAGTACCTTAAGGGGGCTAATGGTGCTCACTTAAGTAGAGACTTAGAAACCAATATTTGCTTAGCCCACATAGGCCACATGTTAAGGGGTGGAACGGTTGTAACTAGTGGCCGTAGTTGTGATGGCTGCCTATTTTGGGGGATCCAAGGAGGTCTTTTAGGGAGTGGGGAGAGAGCATTGAATTTTCTAGCGTATACTTCAATGGGGTATCTGTGGTATCTAGGATGGCTATAGGTTGGGCCAAAAGGGTACATTGTATTTACAGAAAATTGGTACTCCTAGCCCACCTTCATGAAGTTTTATACCCATGGTGGTCTCGGAAATCCTTGGTGGTTTACGTTTCCACACATGTGCATTTATTCGTTTTTGGAAGTTGGCAAGGATTGATTTGGGGATTCCAATTGGGAGGGCTCTGAAGAGAAATAATATCTGGGGTAGTATCATCATCTTTAGACAGTTAATACGGCCAAACCAAAATGTGCTCTTCCACCTGTCTATCGTGGATTTAAATTTGTTGATTAATTTTAAATTGTTGTTTTGAATTTGTAAGTTGGATTCCTAGATATAGTAGCATCACCTCCCTCCAGTCAAAATCGGACTTCTGAGTTAGTTGCAATTTGATCAATTTCGAGAGGTTTATCGACAGAGCTGGTGTTTTAGCTATATTATTCTTGTAGTATGACATGCTTCCATATTCTTTTAACACTTCCATAAATGAGGGAAGAGAGGTTTGCGGATTTGTTAGGAGGGGCAGAACATCGTCCGCAAAAAGTGCGATCTTATGTTCTCCGCTCGTCATCAGGATACCCATGATTTCACTATTTGTTTTAATTCTTTGGACAAGGGTTTCTAAAGCTGAAATAAAAATCAAGTGGGAAAAGGGGCAACCTTGATGGGCGCCGTTGGTAAGGGAAAAGCTTCGAGATGTGAAACCTTTTTTTTTTTGGGTGGGGGGGTTCGAGCATACACAGAGTTGTACCCCAATATAATCGCCATGGTGCACCCTGTCTACTAAGAGGCTCCAGGCCCAGAGGGGCACATCTAGCCCGCATGGGTCTGCCCGCCCCACTCGCATGAGATCGTAGTACAGCAGTGGGCATGGTGGGAGGCGGGTTCGGATGGCACATAGTAAACCCCACTGAGGGGCATGGGAAGTTAGTGACAAGGTACTGTGTAGCATCAGGGAAGCGGGGTAGGAGAGGAGGGGGGGGGGGAAGAGGGGGTTACATACAAATAGATGGGGGGGTATATTTAGACAATCAAAGGGATCCAGCGTGGCATATATATACATAGCGAAAATCATAGTAATCCCAGAGCGCAAAATGGTGGTCCTAGGCCTAGGTGGGTCTCCTTCAGCACATATGAACCTGCAGGATTCGTGGACAATCAGCTAAATTCCAACAGGCATCAGTTGGCCTGTTCTTTCCGTGCTGGGAGGATATTTAATCTAGGAAGGTTAGGGTGGTTGGGGGGCATGGGGGGGTACCCTGGGGGAAAAGCTCTATGTCTCTAGCAATAGCGGTACTTGCGTGACCAACTGATGCTGGGTCGCCGTGTCAGGCATCGATATGCTGTCTCAGAGGTCCTCTCATGGGTGTCCTTTGTCGCTATGTCCTTTGAGAGTTTGTCTAGAGTCCCCATAGTTCTACTTATTTTTCTCTTTTTTTTTTTCTGTAAATTTTTTATTTATAATTTCGTTGCTTGTATCCATGTCCTTTAGGTGTCGGGAACAATCAGGATGAGAAGAAGGTGTGGTGTAAGTCCGTGGCAGGGTGATAGCATCTAGCCGTTGTAGCTGTACGTCTTTGACAATTAGTAGTGGGTAGGAGCTTGTGCTCGATCATCCGGCGGTGTTGTCAATCTGTCCGCCCTCTGTTTCTTGGGTGTTTGTTGCCGGTAGTTTTGTAGCGGAAACCTTGGGGCATTTGGGGCAGTCAGGTACCTGGATATCTGGTAAGCCCATTTCTTTGAGGAATAACGGAACATTGTGGGTTGAGGAGATGGTGTGTGATGCTCCATTATAGGTAGCTGGCAGCGAAAGTGGGAAGCCCCAGCGGTATCTTAGGTTTCTAGCTCAGAGCTGGTCCGTGATGGGCTTCAATGCTCTGCGAGCTTGTAAGGTCATCCATGAAAGATCAGGATATATTGCAATTGGAGCTCCGTGGTATAGAAGGGGTTGTTGGGATCGGCGCAAGGCCTCCATAATTTTGTTTTTGCACTCATAGTAGTGCAGTCTACAGATCACGTCTCGGGGTGTATCAATTGCAGTGCCTCGTGGACGCAGAGCTCTGTGGGCCCTGTCAAAGGTTATCGGCGTATCTGTGGATCGGCCCAATATAAGATTGAAGAGTTCTTGCAGGGTATCAGGAAGGTTTTCCCGGTCAGACTCGGGGAGGCCTTTCACCCTTAAGTTGTTTCGCCGTCCCCTATTATCCAGATCGTCTAGCGATCGTTGCATGACGGAAACCTGGTTGCTCTGAGCCGACACTGTATCTTGAAGCGCCCTGATTTGCGCTTGCATCGTGTCTCTATCCTCTTCAAGCGCTGATACTCTGTGTTTCGTCTGCTTGAAGTCAGCCCCCATAGCATTATGTTTGGTCTGGAATGAGGCCTCTAGTCTGTGAAGCATGTGGGCCAAGTCTTGTTTGGAGGGAAGTGCCCTGAGTAATTCCTTGATGTCAGGATCATTTGAGTGAGAGGATATCTCGGAGCCCATAGGGCTCATCGGCACGGAACAAGTCGGAGGGGAGTCCGGCACCATGTTGGGGCCTACCGGGTCAGGCGCATGGTCCGCCGTGTCCCTGAAGAATTTTGTCAGGGCACTGTGTTTTCCTGCAGGAGTCTTGCTAGCAGGTTGTTGTCCAGCGTTTGCGCGTTTAGGGTGTCCCATTTTGAAGGTTTAGTGCCCGATGGCAATGGATTGGCTTTCCAAGATTGAGGAGCTCAGCTAACACACGTCCATGCGGTTTGGCAGTCGGCTCCGCCCCCCCTCGAGATGTGAAACCTGTGTTTAAAACCGTTGCCGTAGGAGCCGAATAGAGGGTAAGAATAGTTTGTATAAATTGCACCCTAAACTTTTTTAATGTCATTCTATCCTCTCATTTTAACTTTTAGTTTTTTTTATATTCTTGACATCATATATAACCATCTTCTCAAATGTTGACATCTCTTCTGAGATGTATGAACTCGGGAAGGTAGACGGTTCTTTAAGATCTGTATGTCTGAAGTTTATTTGATTATTAGAGGACTCGTTCAGGTATTCTGATCTGTTAATAGGATTTTCCAGGAAGAATTTTTCAAGACAAAATTTTCTATTAAATCTTGGAAGATTTATGTATTTGCTGAATTTATGTAGAGCTTTTGTGAGGCATATTTTAAACCCTTACCCAAAAGTCTAGTTTGAGAAATATTTAGAGTATGTTGGATTAAATTAAAGATACCATTCTGCTCTGGTGTCCCTTCTTTCTTTTCTGAAGAGAAACTCATACTCGATTTCCCCTTCTTCTCTTTCCTGGTGACCTCCCTATATTCTGGGATTCCTTGTGTCTGTTTTTGTTGTGAGCCCTCCAAAAATCCTCCCCCCTCAGGGACTTGTCGAAATGTTCAAATCTATTGTATAATAGAACATTAAATGTTTGCATTTGAGTTTCTTTTATTATTTTTTTTAATTTTTATTTATATAGCGCCAGCAAATTCTGTAGCACTGTACAATGGTATTTTCTCATATCTGTCCTATGTGTATCATCTACATGAATGCCAGGACCCAAGGTTTCCCAGCAGAACATGCCTGGAGAATAACACTGCATCCAATGGCCTGCCTTCTTCCCATTCTGCTGCTGTATATTTCCCAGGTAAATGACACACACACACCCAACCATCCACCTGAACTAAAAGAAAACGTGATTCATCAGACTAGGCAACCTTCTTCATTGCTCTTTGATTCAGTTCTTCCGTGTCCCCATTGAAGGCACTTTCGTTGGTGGACAGAAGTCATCATGGGCACCTGACGGATTTGCGGCTACGCAGCCCGATATGCAGCACATTGTGATGCAGTGTGTTTTCTGACACCTTTCTATTATGGTCAGCGTTAATATTTTCAGCAATTTGAGCTACAGTAGCTCTTCTGTGTGGTAGCCTTAGCTCCCCATGGTATGCAGTGGTTAGTACCTACTTAAAGTGGTGCACTTAATGACCCTGATGCCAGTTCACCAATTGTCATTAAGTGCACCACTTTAAGTAGGTACTAACCACTGCATACCAGAAACACCCCACAAGACTTGTCATGTTGGAGATGCCCTGACCCAGTCCTGCAAACACATGAAATTCAAGAACTGACTGTTTACTTGCTTCCTAATATATCCCACACCTTGACAGGTGCCATTCATATGATTTATATGATCAATATTATCCACCTGTCAGTGGTTTTAATGTTGTGGCTGATCAGTGTATATATTCATAGACAAACAAACAGACAAACAGATATATGCCAATAGACATTCATGCTATTTTGATCAGCATATCTGGATTTTATAATAAACATTTTTTTTCAACAAACATAATTTGAATAATAAAGTAAACTTATGACTGTCTGTGACTGTCTGCATTTTATAGCAAAATAAAACAAATAATAGAGAAGTCATTTGAATTGTTATTACTAAAAAGGGCATTTACATTACCATGTTAATATTTTTTACACACTTGGTATATTTTCAATAAAACCTGTAAATTTATTCAGTGCAATTTCCTTGAAAAATGTTACAAATACATATTCAATAAAGTTGAATAGGTTGGCAAAGCAATCCTGAAAAAGCGAGTGTGTATTTTTCCAAACTTTACAAGAAGACAGGAATTTTAACTAACTATTAATGCAGCATTCATTATGCTTCAAAGATCTTTCTAAACAAGCAGACTTTATTATCATAAAATTTGAATCAGTTCCAGTATTCTGACTTGAAAATCAGTCTCATATTTAATAGATTTAATAGACTCGATCAAGATCTATCCTAGTTACACACTCTTTGTTTAACATAACATAGACTTTTCTTTTGTTCAATTCTTTATATAAATGATGCATTTAAATGTAAAATATTAAGGTGGCCATATGGGCCATACTGTGTAGTCAGAAAAGACTGGGTCTCTGTCCTTCGGGACTGTAAAGTAGCAGGAAAAAAAGTACAGGTTCTACAATATTTCAATAAGTGAACATCTTGTTAGGATCCAGTTGCTGCCAGACCTGGGGTTGGCTGCCCCCACTGCAACTGTTTAAACAAAGATGTGGTCCAGGCCAGTGGTGTATTTTGGATTCGTGCTGCCCTAGGCACGACTAAATTCGGGCACCCCCAAAATCTAAATTTGCCCCCCCAATTCGTGTCAAGGCCACTTTTTTGACTGACAGACACATGCCCTCATTGATACATGCACTGATATACACTCACTGAGAGATACACAGTCATTGCACACACATACAGTCATTGGCACACACTGTTTAACTAATACACACTTTCACTGACAGACACACACTGACAGGCACACACTCTCAGATACACATAAAATGACATACACACACTGACACACACTCACAGGCACACCCATTCTCACTGAAAGACACACACTTTCACAGCTACACTCACTCACAGTAAGGTGGACAGCCCCAGAACATGAGGCAAGCAAGGCATTTGTCTGGAAGCTTGAGGAGGAGTTTATTGGCGCCCCCCCGAAAGTGCCGCCCTAGGCAAATGCCTTGTTTGCCTTGTGGTAAATACATCCCTGGTCCAGGCTCTCAGGATTCAATTCAACAGAAGATTTATTAGCTTGAGAAAGATCTCTCTGAGATAGAAACGTTGCACTTGTTTCTAATAAATCTGCTGTTAAATTGAATCCCAAGTGAACCTACCAGACATTCTTTGAGCTTGTAAGTACTTCATTTCATTATTGAATAGCCAAGGTACAGAACCTTAACAGCAGTGCAGCTTAGCAGTGGACACCGGTCAGGGGGGGTGGCCTTTCACCTGACCTGGAGACAATAGTACCCACAAGACTGTATCAGAATCTATTTGGCACATATACTTTCTCACCTTTGGAGGGTGTTATTCAGTCCCCAATAATCTATTCTAGTTGAAAATGGAAGGGTTGGTCTCACCTTTCTGCCAAAATGGCTGCTAGTGTAAAGGACATGGAAGACAACAAAGGCTACTCTTTACTCCTATGTGATCTTTGTGTAGCTGGTTTGCACTGAACCAGTTATTTGTACAGTTCCTAATCAAATTATACATGAGAGTCAGGTAGGTCCAACCAGACAGTATATTTAAACATGGCAAGCAAACTGTTATACTACTTTGGAAGTCACAACCTTGTAGGACAATTATACATGGTGTTAAAGGACCACTATATGCACCAAGACCACTTCAGCTCAATGAACTGGTCTGGGTGCCAGGTCCCCCTAGTTTTAATCCTGCAGCTGAAAACAGAGCAGTTTGGGAAAAACTGCTATGTTTACACTGCAGGGTTAATCCAGCCTCTAGTGGCTGTCTACCTGACAGCCACTAGAGGCCGCTTCCGTGATTTACACAGAGTAAATCACACTTATTTGATGCTGAACATCCTCATGGAGTTCAGTGTAAAAAAGATCCCCATAGGAAAGTATTGTGTAATGCTTTCCTATTTAGCAGGTTTGAATGCGCACGTACCTCTGGCCACGCATGTGCTTTTGGCTCCACTTGGAAGCTGACGTCGATGGAGGAGAGGTCACCAGTGCCGATGGAGCCTGGCGCTAACCATTAACCATTTATTCACCGCGGAACGGGGCCCTAGTCCCCAAACAGAGACTAGAGCTCTATAGCGTTAGGAATACATATTTGTATTCCTAATGCTATAGTGTTCCTTTAAGTAAAGCTGAGGACCACCACTGGAGAAGTAAGCTCAGATGAGACGATACACAACATTGACAATTGTGTGCCATTACTCATGGATGCCTGTTGTAGCAGAGTATCTGGCCTACATGGATATCATCTCTTATAGGCTATATGGATGTCTTTAAACCTTTGTTTTGCAGTGTCTCTGGACTGCCTCCTCCTTTCCTGGATGGGCAGATATACGACTGGTATAAATCACAGTTCTCTGCTATCTGCTGGAATGCCTAGTACCTCTGTTGGGAATTGGATGAACTATACAAATATAGTGCTTAAATGAAATATTGCATGATTATGCTAAAAAATGTGGCAGAATACTTGCTAATTTACTCCTTAGAGGATAAATGCTCTGGATTTAACACATATTGTACTCTTGCATAATCTGTAATAGGGAGAATAAGGTTCCCAGGACAAGATACACATACTGTTATTGCCTAGCCAAGCATGGTACCAAAATACTTACCTTGGAACTTAATCCACACAGGAACTGAGGCACACCATCAAACAATTGCAAACAGCAAATGCACAAAGGTCATATAGACTTCCACTGGGCTATTACAAATTGTGTTGGAAAACTTGAATTGACACATGTTTCTGTCTTTTGAAATAGAATACTTGTTAGCAAGATGACAAAGACATTGGTAGTGGATGGGTTACACCCCATGTATCTTTGACAGTCAGGAGAGGGAAGATTCTCAAGGATTTCCTGGTCCCTAGCCATGATGAGAGATACACCTAGGAGAACTTGGATTTCACTTAAGGGTACACAAGGATAGAGATGGCTCTGTCAACCATGTTGTGCAACAGTTTTTTAAACTGCAATATTACTACTGGGGTGGTTTACCTCTTATTGTGTTCCTCTGGTTTACATTATGTAAGAAAAACTTTTAGACCCTTTAAGAGACGGATAATGGAACACATTCACTCGGTCTCCTCACAAAGAGACATCCCAGTATCAAGCTGGCATTTAAGATTTGAAGAACATATCATAAATACCATAACCTTTTGGCTGGGTTTTGCCAACAGAATGAAATCCAGGCCTACGTTCATAATGTAAAAGTCTGTATAAGTAATCTTACACATTGTAATTTGAAGAACAGTAGTTATGTTCCTCAAACCCCACTAGATGTCAGTATTGTCTAACAATCATAATGGAAAAATAAAATTGATCTATGAATGCAGTTTTTGTGAACAATTCACATTAAAGCTAAATTGGTCCATAATGCTCAACTTATCAATCAATTTTGCTTGAATTTATTAACTTCTTAGTTAATGTCTTCTTCTACTTAGGTTTTCATTTGCTGCAAATGTTAGACCATTTTAGATATGTCCAGTATGCTAACAACCTTCCTGATATTTCCTGCTTCCTGACTTTGTTTCATGGTTTCTCATTGATGTCCCCCAAAATCGTAATGCAACTGCTTCATTAGATGCGTTTGCACTACACTCAGGGCTCTAGGACCCTGAAGAAAGCACTGAAACAATGCTCCCTGCAAGTCCTGCCTTCCCACCGGTGTCTTATTTTCATTTAGAATTAGCATTAGCCAATTGGCTAATGAGGCTGCCACAAGTGGAGTTACACACCTGGCAGCAAAGTGCTTAAACTTTACATGTGAAACTCTGCACACACAGACTGCAAGCACCATGTCAAACCAGTGGAGTAGTCATGTTTTTTTTCCCAAAACATTTTCTTTATTAAATTTTCACATAGTTATGTAACAAAGTCATCCAGTCAAACAACACAAATAAATAATTCAAAGATAAGAACCATAATCGATTTTCCATCTGAGATTTATCTAAATATCTTAAATTATATCTTTTATATGAAACACTATTCCCACAAAGGACAAAGACAAAGACATAGACAAAGCCTGCGTGACCAAGTGTGGGTCTCTCACCTTATTTTAAAAATTTTAAGAGATAGAGAGTTAAACATTAATCCTATCAGAGTACGATCTAAGCGAAGGATCTCATATCTTTTTATATAAACCAAATCTTTGAAAAGCCGAAAAATAAACTGTTTCCATCATACACTGAAAATTAATTTAATTCACTACCGCTATCAGAGGGATTTCTTGTTTCTCCTTCCACATTCTTGAAATGACCAGTTTCATAGCCATGAAAAATCTGAATAGTCAAAAAAATTGCCATTTTTATTAATGTTAAAAAGAAAAAGGAACCCTAGGACAGAATGTCCAGGATACACAGGTAGGATATCTCAGAGTGAACTGATACTAATAAAAACCATAAGTTTATTTAAACATCATAGACAACAACAAAAAATAAATGGAAAACACACACATCCATAATCCCAAAAATAGGGGAAAGATATATAAAGCTCATATTACTAGGAAGGGAAAGCCAGAATAGATGGGAGAAAAAGAGGCAAGTTGCTAATATATGGCAACTAGAATAAAGGTTACAAAAATTGTAACACCTATAATTAGAGCTCCCTAATATATAGTCTTGCTGAGATGAAGACCTGAAGGGATATCTATACTATACAGGAATAGAAGTATAAAGCCTCAAGTCCCATAAGAAGTTTAGCTCAAGGATTAGCAAAATACTGATACATGCCAATAGGCAGCTATAAAAGAGAAAAGTCCCTATGGCCCTGTAATATCTGTTAGCCAACTAGTCCCTATAGCTACTGCTAATCCTCTATATTGCTAAGAGATCTTAGAACAGGCTCAAGCCCTTCCTAGACTAAATAAAGAAATCTGCTAAAAAATCCCCATCAAATAAACAAATAAACACCCCAAATAAAGTGCTGGAAATAAAAAGTGAAGTGATTAAAAAAATCATAATATGCCTAACACGTTTCGGCGCTTAAACTAGCGCCTTTCTCAAAGGCTGTCAACGAGGAATCTTACCTGAGCGCGTTTTTATACTTCATACACTGAAATGTAGGACCAATCCAATCGTAGGTAGGCTGCGTTTCCGTTACACGCCCCCTCCCGATTGGATTGGAGAGTGCCTGCTGTCCATCATCTATCAGAGAGCCAATCAAAGGAAGATGGGCGTGGCTTAGTGCCGATAATGCAAAGAGAGTGTTTATTGCGTTGCTATAGGCCACTTCTCATTGTATAAGTGCGTGAGGGCACATCATAAGCAGGCACAGCTCGTCAATTCGAAAGATATTGAGAGTAAAAGAGCTCTTAATAAATATAAATATAACTCTTTATATATATATAGTAGCTAATATGTGCACATATAAATAGACTTCTTTACAGTAACCTAATATAAGCCAATAATGTTCAATAAGTTCTACAACAGTCAAGTATAAGATATGTTGTTATTGACAAAAATAAATAAAAGGAGTTTACATTAGGTACCATGTATGTCCTCAAGCACAGAAATATAGATGCACACTCATAGCTAACTCCAGTCTCTCACATATAGACAGATAGAAGAAAACAGAGACTGGCAGTAGTATCCAATGTCTCTTAAATAAAATGAATATAAGCCAGTGTATGGGTATGTGTATAGAACTAGCCAGGTTTTGTGATGTAACGAATTGTTGTCCTCAAGAATTCATGACTAAGATGTAGTATTTTGAAAATATATATATAGGTAGCAACATGTTACACTAATACATACTCATAAAGATATGGTCTAGGATTCAATAAAGGGGGTAAACGTAAAGCCTTCATTTAGGCCATTTGGAAAAAGGGTATCCAATCTGTGAATCCATAAGCATTCTCTTCCTTTTAGGATTAGATCCAAGTCGCCTCTCCTTTTGCCCATCTGTACCTTTTCAACAACGACAAACTTAAAGCATCTTGGTGAATCGCTATGGTGTAATCTAGCGTGCCTAGCAACGGGAGTGTCTCTTTCAGATGTAACTGAATGGATATGCTCCATTATGCGTCTTTTTAAGGGATGTATTGTTTTCCCTACATATTTTAATCCGCATTTGCAGGTAGGAAGGTAGACAACCCCTGTAGAATTACAGTTAAAAAACTGTTTGATTGGGAACCTCAGCGTCCCAGAGGAATCGGTTATAACTTTTGAATCTCTATCTATGTAGCGACATGCTACACATCGTCCACATTGATAGGTCCCTTGCACATTAATCCAACTCTTTTTGTTTGTATTGGGCTTGGAAAAATGGCTCGGCACCAAAAGGTCTTTCAAGTTTTTTCCCCTTTTAGCAGTTATAGAGACGCGTGGGGGGGATTACATCTCTTAAGTGGCGATCCTGGGTAAGTAGTGGCCAGAATTTGGATAAAATCTTTTTTGCAGTATCCCATCCTGCATCATAGTTTGCCACACATCTAATTGTTTTTGGGAGGCACAATTTCGGTTTATCCTCAAGGAGAGTCTCACGTTCACTCAGAAGTGCTCTTCGATAAGCCTGTTTGAGGCACCTATTAGGGTATCCTCTGGCTTTGAATTTGGCTTTTAGTAGGGCAGCCTTCTGTACAAAGTCCTCAAGAGATTTTTTTTCAGTCTCAAGTACTGCCCCACTGGAATGCCTCTCTTGAGTGAAGTGGGATGGTAACTTTTCCAACTCAGAATGCTTGGTTGTATAGGGAGAGGTATTAGCAGTAGAAAGAGGGAAGTGCTCATGCCATTGTACAGAACACTGGTGAGACCTCACTTGGAGTATTGTACACAGTACTGGAGACCGTATCTTCAGAAGGATATTGATACCTTAGAGAGAGTTCAAAGAAGGGCTACTAAACTGGTTCATGGATTGCAGGATAAAACTTACCAGGAAAGGTTAAAGAATCTTAACATGTATAGCTTGGAGGAAAGACGAGACAGGGGGGATATGATAGAAACATTTAAATACATAAAGGGAATCAACACAGTAAAGGAGGAGACTATATTTAAAAGAAGAAAAACTACCACAACAAGAGGACATAGTCTTAAATTAGAGGGACAAAGGTTTAAAAATAATATCAGGAAGTATTACTTTACTGAGAGGGTAGTGGATGCATGGAATAGCCTTCCAGCTGAAGTGGTAGAGGTTAACACAGTAAAGGAGTTTAAGCATGCGTGGGATAGGCATAAGGCTATCCTAACTATAAGATAAGACCAGGGACTAATGAAAGTATTTAGAAAACTGGGCAGACTAGATGGGCCGAATGGTTCTTATCTGCCGTCACATTCTATGTTTCTATGTTTCTATATTGTTAGTAGATGTGGGTTTACGATATAGGGTGGTATGAATCTGTAATCCTTCCGTAATAGTGAATGTACAGTCGAGAAAGTTAAGTGAAGATGTGCCTATCTCCATGGTCAAACGTAAATTCAAATCATTTACATTAAGAGTTTCCACAAATTCAGTAAAGAGTTCCTTTGTGCCAGTCCATATTACAAGGATATCGTCTATATAACGTTTCCATAAATAGACATAATCCATGAAATGTTTCAGATGTTCTGCATGTACAATATGGTTCTCCCACCACCCCACAAGGCGTCCCCATCGCTGTACCACGCACCTGGTTGTAGAACCTATTGTTAAAGAGAAAAAAGTTGTGAGTAAGTATAAATTGTAATAGGTCAAGAACAAAGGTTTTGTGTCGTGAATGTTGTGGGCCTCGTGTTTCAAGAAAGTAACCTACGTGTTCAATGCCACTCTGATGGGGTATAGAGGAATACAATGCCTCAACGTCAAGACTACACAGGGAAAAAATTAGATTTCGGTTTAAAATTAGATTTTGGAGAACTATTTTGTTTATCATTCCTGTTACAAAAACCTTCTAGCTCTTTCTTTTTAAAAAAACGTTTAATCGACATTTTGCGTATAAATTTATTAAGATCAATAAATAAATCAAAGGGTTTAGCAGCACTGTTTGAAGAGAATTTTAAACCTTTTTCTAAAATTACAATTTCCTTTTTTTGTCAAAATGACATCTCCACTGATAAAAATCCCTTTTAATAAAGCTAATGACTTTATTTCAAGCGGGTCGTCCCTTCGCTTATTCGCCTCCTTTTCCCTGGGGCATTCCATTCCCCCAGGGGGGCGAATCTGTTTGTAAGATCTATTTCGGATAGTTTGGGGGAGAAAAACTGATTTATTTGTCCCTTTTTCTTTAGGTTTCGCCCCTTGTCTAAAAAATGATCAATCTCCTCAAAAATCTTTTGTGAATCAGAATGGATCCTGGAGAGATCCTTCTTTTGTTCGGGGTTTTTTATTGGAAATTTTTTCTTTTTATTAATAGTACCCTGAGATTTCACTAATTTCCAAGGGCTCTCAACAGGTTTATCTTTATTTGTTTTCATTGGGGATTTTTTCCAAGATGGAACTATGATAATGAATATCTTTTTCTTGTATTTTATATTTTTAATTAAACAAAGGTATATAGATGATATTCTTTTTATATGGAATGGCTCCGAAAGTACTCTTCTAGATTTTATCGAATATATTAATTCTAATCAAGTTAATTTAATTTTTCGCCAATTTTTAGCCAAAATGAGATTAATTTTTTAGATTTGACCATTTTTATTGAAGAAGGAAAGATAAAGACAAAGACTTTCTTCAAGCCCACTGATGCCAACAGTTATATTAATACAGAGAGCAATCATCATCCAAATTGGCTCCGTGGTGTTCCACGGAGTCAATTTACAAGGATTAGGAGAAATTGTACGGATGAGAAAACCTTTTTGGATCAGACCTCGTTTTTAAAAAATAAGTTCTTAGAAAAGGGATATGCAAATAATTTTATCAATAAGGAGATCTTGCACTCCTATAATAAGAAAAGAGGAGATTTATTACGAAATAAGGAGAAACAAGTCTCACTGACTAATAACAAATTCGCCTTCTCTTTTAATACCCAGTACAACACCCATGCTAAAAAAATTAAGAAAATTTTAACAAAACACTGGCCACTTTTATTAGAGGATGATTTTTTGAAAACAGAACTCCCTCCTGTCCCACAAATTATTTTTAGAAAAGGGAAAAGTTTTAAAAATGTTTTGGCACCAAGCACTTTTAGAAAAGGAGATAAACAAGAAGTTAAAAAACCTGTAGGTTTTTTCACGTGTGGTTCATGTAAAAGTTGTAATCATAGGAATTATAAAACCCAATATTTTTGCAGTACACAAACGAAAAAGAATTTTAAAATCAAAGAATATATTACATGTAATTCCACACGTGTGGTTTATCTACTAACATGTGGTTGCGGTATTCAATATGTTGGACGGACAATTAGATCAGTGAAAAAAAGATTCTTAGAGCACTTTAATAATATTAAAAATCAATTGCTTACTCATTCAGTTCCCGTTCACTGCAACAGATGTCAGAATTTTAATCCAAATAATTTTTCATGTATTGGGATTGAAAAGGTGTCTTTAGATGGGAGAGGTGGGGATTTAGTTTTAAAACTAAGACAAAGAGAAGGCTTTTGGATTCATACCTTGAAAACAATGCAACCAGAAGGTATGAATGTAGATTTTGATATGGCATGTTTTTTGTAAATGAATATCTTTTTCTTGTATTTTATATTTTTAATTTTGATACCATCTCTATTTTTAAGAATTTGATATGTTTTATTTTATTGTATTTTTTATGAGTATTCTATTTATTGGTTTTATGATACATTTTTTCTCCTTTGGAGCGCATTTGCGCTCCATATTTATAGAATCGAACATCACGGCATTTGGAACGCATATGCGTTCCATCTCTTATTTTGTTTTCCGACTGTGGAGAGACTGAGTTACACTTGCGCACCAACAAAGAACTTTACTTCCTGCTTTCCGACGGAGTGGAACGCATTTGCGTTCCATGCAGAGATGAACTTACATTTGCGCACCAACGAAGAACCTCACTTCCTGCTTTCCGACGGAGTGGAACGCATTTGCGTTCCATGCAGAGACGAACTGGGACTTCCGGGTTTACGAAAAGGAGGCTTGGAGCGCACGCGCCTCCTTGAAGCGCGAAAATGAGGAAATCAGATAGAGGAAATTTTCTACAGCTGGTTCCGATTGAAGAAATCTTCAGGACTGGCTGACTGTTTTTAAGGCAGGGTATTTAAGTGTTTTAAATGTATGTATTATGTGTATATTGATGCCACAAGTCCCTGATGAAGTCTTAACAGACGAAACGCGTAGGGTGACAAGCTTTGTTTATTTATATTATTATTTTTTTTTACCTGTGGACCTCTTCATCTCTGGTGTCTCTGAAATTTTGGATGATGATGAAATCGTTCCTTTGGTGGAAGACATCGATGTTGAGTTGAAGGGCCCTTTTACTACTATTATTTTGTAAGTGTGTCCAATAAAGCTTTATCTTTAATATTATACATTTTTACACTATGGTCTGTCTTTGTGCTTCATTTTAAGCACCTGTTTCCACACTGAGAAGGGAAGAAGCATTCGAAGAAGACCGATTATACCCTGCCTACTTTTTACGTTTGTTTGTGAGTGTATTTTAGCTTTTTATATTACGTGTTTTTTAATTTTCAGTCTGCACTATTGGTCTCCCTTTTGTACTTTTTAGGTTGTGCTTTTTAGTGTTTTATATTTACAATATCAAAGACATTGAGGAGTCTTTTGCACCTCCTGAATTGGGGTATTTATATTTTATATATTTTTTTCCCGTTTGATAGCCACAAGGGTTGTTTTGCATTGTTTGCAAATCACTTTATTTTCGTAGAATTTTGTCCACATATACACTCCCTTTGCATATGAAATTATTTGAACCTGATACAATTGGTCTAGCTGTCAATGTCTCATACTGTTTGTGGATTTTCGGAAGGCAGTAGAAAGTTGAAATCACCGGGTTTTTAACGAAAATACTGTTGTATTCGTCCTTGGTAAGTACACCATGGTCGAAGGCACTGTCCAATAGAGTTTTATACTCCAACATAAACTTAGGTTCAAACATATCTATAGGGTTACCCCCTACTATTGGATATTCTCAGGACACACTACACTGTCCCTGTTTTGCAGGATTTTTTTGTTTTTCTAGTTATCTACTTTATAGAGGTTTTAATACCTATTAGTGTGTCAGTACATACTCATTATAAGAATCGAATGTACCTTTGAAACTATGGCAAACTTTCTGTCTCAGCTAAAAGATTCAAATTCATGGTGTATAGATGCAGAATGTTTTTTTTCAGATAAAGATAACATCCAATTACCTGAACAAGACAATATTAACTACAAATTTAGGACATTGACCAATCTCTGTAAACAACAGATTAGGATTGGATGGGAGGTTACATCATTGAAAAATTATTTGAGCAAATCAATGATTCCGAGAGGCTTGAGGATACAAACCACACCAAATACACAGATGGATGATCCCGGCCTATTAAAAGAATGGGATGAGGCATCAAATGCTTGCTCCAAGAAATATATGGAGATTTTGGTGAAGTTTGAATCAGAGAGATTAAAACAGATAGATGAGAAAGTTAATGTGGCGGTTGAGAATATTCAAAAATGTACAGTAGATCCCTCTTTTCAAACTCAAGAACAGCGATTACAAGAAAATCTGAATAAATATCAGAACATTATTAAGATCCGAAAACATAAAAAGTTTGTCAGGGATAATGATGATTATAGATCAGGAAGAGTCTACAGACATTTTAAGAAGATCATAAGGGTAGATTCTGACTACTGCACTACGTCCGAATATGAAACCTCTGACACTGACAACGAACAAACCTCTGTGCCTCAAACTGCACAGACGAGTAAAAGCATTCTTAAAAAAAAGAGGTGTCTTTTTTAGGACAACTCCCCCGAGAGGGGGAGATACAGGGTCAGATCAGACAAACTCGCAACAGGGGGAGAACCTGCAGACGATATTAGGGAAGGACACCCGAATAATTAATATTTCTGACACTCCTCTCACTATGATACAAAGCCAAGTAATTATGAAGGGTTTGTCTTTCGTCCCAACTCCTCCATTCTGTAAATTTGAATGGATTAAAGGCATAAATCTGTTTGGGAGGAGACTTTCCCTTCATAAATTCTTTAAAGTGAGAGATGAGAAAAAGGCTAAAGACTTGATATGAAGGAATATCAGTGCCTTTTGGATCTGGTGTCACTTCTTGAATCCAATGACAATGTTTCCCCCCTACCCTATACAGATCTGCACTTAACCCCTTAAGGACCAAACTTCTGGAATAAAAGGTAATCATGACATGTCAAACATGTCATGTGTCCTTAAGGGGTTAAAGAGCAAGTTCACTCTGAATTTTCGTGACTTTAAAAACATTGACATGTTTGTTGAATCCACTACTAACATGATTAAGAATCTCAATGTTGATAATATAATGGTTAAACCCAGGGAAAATCTCACAAAAAAAGAATGGAAAGCATTATGTGAACTAAGGGAAAATGAACATATTATTTTCAAACCAGCAGATAAGGGGGGAAACATTGTCATTTTGAATAGACCCCACTATGTCCAAATTGCTGAAACTATACTGAACGATGAAAGTACGTATAGAATACGCACGTCTAACCCCGCACCTAAGTTTATGTCGGAGTATAAAACTCTATTGGACAGTGCCTTTGACCATGGTGTACTTACCAAGGATGAATACAACAGTATTTTCGTTAAAAACCCGCTGATTTCAACTTTCTAGTGCCTCCTGAAAATCCACAAACAGTATAAGACATCGACAGCTAGACCAATTGTATCAGGTTCAAATAATTTCATATGCAAAGGGAGTGTATATGTGGACAAAATTCTACGGCCTTATGTAGAAAAGTTACCATCCTATTTAAAGGACACTAAGGATACTTTGAAGTGTCTAAGGTCCTTGAAAGTTCTACAGGGAGCCATCCTCTGTAGTCTTGACGTTGAGGCATTGTATTCCTCTATACCCCATCAGAGTGGCATTGAACACGTAGGTTACTTTCTTGAAACACGAGGCCCACAACATTCACGACACACAACCTTTGTTCTTGACCTATTACAATTTATACTTACTCACAACTTTTTTCTCTTTAACAATAGGTTCTACCACCAGGTGCGTGGTACAGCGATGGGGACACCTTGTGCCCCATCATACGCTAACCTGCACTTGGGGTGGTGGGAGAACCATATTGTACATGCAGAACATCTGAAACATTTCATGGATTACGTCTATTTATGGAAACGTTATATAGACGATATCCTTGTAATATGGACTGGCACAAAGGAACTCTTTACTGAATTTGTGGAAACTCTTAATGTAAATGATTTGAATTTACGTTTGACCATGGAGATAGGCACATCTTCACTTAACTTTCTCGACTGTACATTCACTATTACGGAAGGATTACAGATTCATACCACCCTATATCGTAAACCCACATCTACTAACAATATGTTAAGTTGGAAAAGTTACCATCCCACTTCACTCAAGAGAGGCATTCCAGTGGGGCAGTACTTGAGACTGAAAATAAATTGCTCCTCTCTTGCGGACTTTGTACAGAAGGCTGCCCTACTAAAAGCCAAATTCAAAGCCAGAGGATACCCTAATAGGTGCCTCAAACAGGCTTATCGAAGAGCACTTCTGAGTGAACGTGAGACTCTCCTTGAGGATAAACCGAAATTGTGCCTCCCAAAAACAATTAGATGTGTGTCAAACTATGATGCAGGATGGGATACTGCAAAAAAGATTTTGGCCAGATTCTGGCCACTACTTACCCAGGATCGCCACTTAAGAGATGTAATCCCCCCCACGCGTCTCTATAACTGCTAAAAGGGGAAAAAACTTGAAAGACCTTTTGGTGCCGAGCCATTTTTCCAAGCTCAATACAAACAAAAAGAGTTGGATTAATGTGCAAGGGACCTATCAATGTGGACGATGTGTAGCATGTCGCTACATAGATAGAGATTCAAAAGTTATAACCGATTCCTCTGGGACGCTGAGGTTCCCAATCAAACAGTTTTTTTAACTGTAATTCTACAGGGGTTGTCTACCTTCTTACCTGCAAATGCGGATTAAAAGACTTAGATCTAATCCTAAAAGGAAGAGAATGCTTATGGATTCACAGATTGGATACCCTTTTTCCAAATGGCCTAAATGAAGGCTTTACGTTTACCCCCTTTATTGAATCCTAGACCATATCTTTATGAGTATGTATTAGTGTAACATGTTGCTACCTATATATATATTTTCAAAATACTACATCTTAGTCATGAATTCTTGAGGACAACAATTCGTTACATCACAAAACCTGGCTAGTTCTATACACATACCCATACACTGGCTTATATTCATTTTATTTAAGAGACATTGGATACTACTGCCAGTCTCTGTTTTCTTCTATCTGTCTATATGTGAGAGACTGGAGTTAGCTATGAGTGTGCATCTATATTTCTGTGCTTGAGGACATACATGGTACCTAATGTAAACTCCTTTTATTTATTTTTGTCAATAACAACATATCTTATACTTGACTGTTGTAGAACTTATTGAACATTATTGGCTTATATTAAAAACGCGCTCAGGTAAGATTCCTCGTTGACAGCCTTTGAGAAAGGCGCTAGTTTAAGCGCCGAAACGTGTTAGGCATATTATGATTTTTAAATCACTTCACTTTTTATTTCCAGCACTTTATTTGGGGTGTTTATTTGCTTATTTGATGGGGATTTTTTAGCAGATTTCTTTATTTAGTCTAGGAAGGGCTTGAGCCTGTTCTAAGATCTCTTAGCAATATAGAGGATTAGCAGTGGCTAGCTTTGGCTAATGGATACAATAGGGCTATAGGGACTAGTTGGCTAACAGATATTACAGGGCCATAGGGACTTTTCTCCTTTATAGCTGCCTATTGGCATGTATCAGTATTTTGCTAATCCTTGAGCTAGACTTCTTATGGGACTTGAGGCTTTATACTTCTATTCCTGTATAGTATAGATATCCCTTCAGGTCTTCATCTCAGCAAGACTATATATTAGGGAGCTCTAATTATAGGTGTTACAATTTTTGTAACCTTTATTCTAGTTGCCATATATTAGCAACTTGCCTCTTTTTCTCCCATCTATTCTGGCTTTCCCTTCCTAGTAATATGAGCTTTATATATCTTTCCCCTATTTTTGGGATTATGGATGTGTGTGTTTTCCATTTATTTTTTGTTGTTGTCTATGATGTTTAAATAAACTTATGGTTTTTATTAGTATCAGTTCACTCTGAGATATCCTACCTGTGTATCCTGGACATTCTGTCCTAGGGTTCCTTTTTCTTTTTAACATTAATAAAAATGGCACATTTTTGACTATTCAGATTTTTCATGGCTATGAAACTGGTCATTTTAAGAATGTGGAAGGAGAAACAAGAAATCCCTCTGATAGCGGTAGTGAATTAAATTAATTTTCAGTGTATGATGGAAACAGGTTATTTTTCGGCTTTTCAAAGATTTGGTTCATATAAAAAGATATGAGATCCTTCGCTTAGATCGTACTCTGATAGGATTAATGTTTAACTCTCTATCTCTTAAGATTTTTAAAATAAGGTGAGAGACCCACACTTGGTCACGCAGGCTTTGTCTATGTCTTTGTCTTTGTCCTTTGTGGGAATAGTGTTTCATATAAAAGATATAATTTAAGATATTTAGCTAAATCACAGATGGAAAATCGATTATGGTTCTTATCTATGAATTATCTATATGTGTTGTTTGACTGGATGACTTTGTTACATAACTATGTGAAAATTTAATAAAGAAAAATTTTTGGAAAAAAAAACCCATGACTACTCCACTGGTTTGACATGGTGCTTGCAGTCTGTGTGTGCAGAGTTTCACATGTAAAGTTTAAGCACTTTGCTGCCAGGTGTGTAACTCCACTTGTGGCAGCATCATTAGCCAATTGGCTAATGCTAATTCTAAATGAAAATAAGACACCGGTGGGAAGGCAGGGCTTGCAGGGAGCATTGTTTCAGTGCTTTCTTCAGGGTCCTAGAGCTATGATGTTTAAATAAACTTATGGTTTTTATTAGTATCAGTTCACTCTGAGATATCCTACCTGTGTATCCTGGACATTCTCTTCTAGGACTCCTTTTTCTTTTTGTCAGTTCATATATATACGGTTACCCCCTACTATTGGATATTCTCAGGACACACTACACTGTCCCTGTTTTGCAGGATTTTTTTGTTTTTCATTTTTATTAATGTTATCCAAGTTTAGATGTAAAATGTCCTTTTCTGGCGATACCTTAATTTTCAGATTTAAGATATCTGAGATTATTTGAAAGAGCTTAGACCAAGTTTTATTAACAAGTCTACAAGACCACCAAATATGGACAAATGTTTCTTCACTTATTTCACACCTCCAGCATAAAGCGGAATGATTAGAATTTATTTTATGCATTCTAGTAGGGACAAAATGCCATCTATGCATTATTTTATAGTGTAATTCTTGGATATTTAAACAGTGTGTAACTTTCCCAACTTGTGTCCAACTTTTCCCCCATGTACTAGTATCTATCTCTATTCCTAGATCTTAAGACCAAGTGGTTTGCGATATCGCTTTCTTTTCTTTTTCCATGGTTTTAAGAAAACATTGAGCTTTTTTTAAAGATTTTTTGTTGGAATGTGTAGCAAAGATATTCTGTAGTGTTTACAAAACCTTTGGCGTTAGTGTAGTTATAAGATGCGCTTTTATATATTATTTAATTCAAATCAAATTAAAATAATCATGAGAAGGTATGGCAAGTTCCATTATTAATTGTTCATAGGTTTTAAGCTGCGAACCTTCTAAGAAATCTGCCATATTTAAATCAAATGCCTTTTCCGCATCCAGAGAGAGAGTTACCATAGAGATATTATTGTTGAGGGTGAAATCTACTATATCCATGATTTTCCTCTTCTTACCATATGGTTGACGTCCACTAACAAACCCAACTTGATTTTTATGAATTATAAGTGATCTTACCTTTTTAATTCTGTCAGCTCAAATTGCAGAAAAGATTTTGATATCACTATTAATTAAAGATATAGATCTGTAATTCGATACCAGTTTAACATCTTTCCCTTGTTTAGGAATTGGAATGATGATCGCTTGGAGTAATTCGCTAGGGAATGGCTTATTTTCCAAGATGTCATGAAAGACTTTTGTTAGATTAAAAGAAATAAAATGAGACATTTTTTAATAAAAATAGAGAAACCATCTGGGCCCGGAGATTTATTATTTTTTAAATTGTTAATAGCATGGATGACTTTAATTTCAATTGGATTTTCTAATGCTTCTCTATGTTTTGTATATAATGCTTGCATCTTTGATATTTTTATATAGTCCATAATTTGCAATTAATTTTTTTTGTTCACCTATATTATATAGGGATAAGTAATACTCTCTAATTGCGGAGGCAATTTGATCAGGGGACCTACATATATTATTTTCTGATGATATTTAGAAAATTCTTTCCCTTAGATTAGAGTTTTTAAGTTGATTAAATAAATATATATCTGCTCGATTTCTAAGATAGACCACTTCTGTTTCCATTTAGTTAAAGTTTCATTTGCTCTGTCCATCATGAAGTCTCTAATTTTCCTCTTAGTTTGCTCTATCTCTATGATAATTCCTCTTTCCTTAGGGAAGATTTTCTCTAAGTTATCTAATTTCAAATACCGATCTGCCAGGGATTGATAATTAACTTTTTTATTATGAGCCTCTATTATAATTATGCATCCTCTAATTACGCATTTGTATGCAGGCCAACTATTTCCCAAACTAACCTCTTCATTTAAATTCTCCTTAAAATATAAGTTAGAGTTCAAAATTATTTCCTCTACTGTTTTCTTATCATTCAGTATAGAGTCTCTGAGTTTCTAATGACCTATTTTAAGGGTATAATCCATCTCAATTGCCATAGATACTGGGTTATGATCTGACATAGTTATCTTATTGATTTTTATTTCTTTACATTTTTTAACAATATTGCTATATGACATGATCATATCTATTCTATATACAAATTGATGTCTATAGGAATAGTGAGTAAATTCCTTTCCATAAGGATTTAATGTTCTCCAAATGTCATATAATTGATATTTCCTAATAGATTCTTGCATGGATCTGGCTAAGCCTCTTTTTTTGGATCTATTCTTTTGTCATTTAAAGAGGCTTCATCTTTCTCTACATCATCAACACAGTTAAAATCGCTTAGGAGTATGAACGTGCCCTTTATCCTGTCCATATATCTGCTCATTATACTATAAAAAAAATGAACCTGTCTCTTGTTTGGGGCATATATGTTCTTGTACCCCACAAACATCGATGTTTTGTTTAAAAAGCCAGTCATACATAGCTATTCTCTTTTGGGGAACATTCAGACATTGGACATTACATGTCGCAATCTTTATAATGTTTTTCATCTACCTATCAAGCTAAATTCTCAAATGGTAGACCATTCTCTCAGTCACGCAGGCAAACATATAACATTATCTTAGGGCAGGGGTAGGCAACCTATGGCACTCATAATGTACGGCACTCAAGGTGTCTTTGCACAGTACTCGAGTCGTCTTTGCACGGCACTCAAGGCTGCTAGAGCCAAACATGCTCTGGTCTATCAGGAGTCCCAGTGAGACTTCAGATATCTGCTAATACAAAAAAGTGGTGAAGGACTATCCTAAATTTATGCATTGCAGCAAGTAGAAGAAGTGATCTCAGGTCACTTCATTCCAGCACTTGTTAAGGGGAATCTGCATTGGGTTAGAGCAGCCCACAATAGCTATCGCAGCTCATGCCCAGCCAGCCTGGTCCCCACTGGACCCCAGGGAAGCTACCCATACTGCCAGATATACACAGAAATGCAGAATAACCCTCCCCTCATACAAATAATACGAACAGCTCACACACAAACACACACAATCTGCACAAACGCAACCCCACTAACAATCCACATACATGCACACAACCCCACATGCAGCCTCTCACATGCAATACCCCAAACAGCCCCACACATACCCCAAACAGATCCCACCCCACCTTGTCCCCTCCCTGTCTCCTCCGATTTCACCCGACCATTTTCTTCGACTCCACCCCTTAACATTACTTCCAATTCCTCTCCTCCTACTGTCCCTCCCCCTACTGATTTGTCATCACTCCTCTCCGCCATTTCTGCCACACTGGCCTGTCCTACCACTCCCGCTACCTCTCCCGCTCCTCCTACTACACCCACCGATGTTCCCTCTGTTCCTCCCTCTCTTACTGTCCCTCCTCCTGCTGTCACTCCTATCTGCTATTTCCGCCACCTTGGCCTGTCCTACTACTCCTGCTCCTCCTACTACTCCTCCGGAGGCTCTTACTACTGTTCCTCCCCCTACCGATCTGTCGTCACTTCTCTCCGCCATTTCCGCCACTCTTGCCTGTCCTACTACTCCTGTCCCTCCTTCTACGCCTCCTGACTCTGTTTCTGCCCCTCTTTTTCCTCCTACTATCCCTCCCCCTTCTGACCTGTCGTCTATTCTCTCTGCCATCTCTGCCTTGGCCCATCCCTCTACTCCTGTCCCTCCCACTGCACCTTCCGACATTCCTCTAGTTCCTCCCCCCACTGACCTGTCATCATTACTCTCTGCCCTTTCCGCCTCCACGACCTCTCCCACTACTCCTGTTCCTCCTACTCCACCTTCCATTGCTCCCTCCGTTCCTATTCCTGTTTCCCCCTCCCCCTGTTGACAGTGGCGTCTCCAGGATTCAAACTTAGGGGGGGCACATAAGGGGCCAGGGACAAAATAAGGGGGGCACATACATACACACACAGAGGGCTCGACAAATTCCAGGTGCCAGGTCGCTATGACGACTAGACATTTCACCCTGGCACCTGGCATTTGTCAGCCCTTTGCTAAGCCGCGCAGGAAACATTAGAGCCGGCCGCCGCAGGGAGTATGGAGATGGTGCGTGAGGGAGCAGTAACCTTCCTGAAGTTCCTCTCTGCTTCCTTGTGCGCTGTTTAGTAACATGACGTCACTTCGCCCCTAGCATCACTTCAGAGAGCGCACAGAGGAGCAGAGAGAAACTGCAGGAAGACTGGGAGTAGATACACTGGATTCCAGGGAAAGATTCACTCAGCTCTCCCAAAGGCTGGGTGGATTTAAATTGAAACAAAAATATTTAATTGTGATTGTGTGAGAAAATATGTGTGGGTGTGTGTGCTGGAAGGGCCTGTAAAGTGTGTGCATGTGTATTTAGGGGTTGCATTGTGAGTATATGTGTATTGGGGTTGCACTGTGTGCTTATTAAGGAGTTGTAGTTATATATATATATATATATATATATATATATATTTAAAGGACCACTATAGTGCCAGGAAAACATACTCGTTTTCCTGGCACTATAGGGTCTTTAGGTCCCCCCCACCCTCAGGGTCCCACTCCAGCTGGGCTGAAGGGGTTAGGAACACTTACCTTTTGTAACGGATCGCCTGGCACCCCGACTTGGTACCTCCGTTAATGGATGCTCCTAGTGCTTCCTGAGGACTCCAAGCACTCTGGCAGACACCACAATCACCGAACCGATGCAGCATAGGAATCCTCTCTAGCATATGAATGCTGTATACAGCCGAATAGGAAAAACCATACGATAGGTTTACACTCCTAGCAGTCAAACTGGAACAGCATACCACGAATCCTCCCCCCAATAATGAGACGACACTTCACTTTGAGGGTAAAACAGGAACTCTGGACTGGCTCATCCAGCCTGGCTTTTATTTCCAACTCACACATACAGGCCACACCCAGGGGGAGGCATAAAAGAACCAATGACATAGATGTTACCTCCCACACATCCCCTCCCCTTAGTGTGACACATAATCCCATTATGCATACAGTGTAAAATATACTTTTACACAACTTTCATAACTTTAAAACCATACATCACATTCACATAAAAATACATATCCACAATCAATCCATTCAGGGGAACAACATATTAAAAAATGGCATGAATCAGACCAGGGGTTCAACAGTTAGTAAAACTATCTTTTATTCCCCCTGGCTCAAACAGTAAAAGTAAAACATCCCCACAATGCATCCTGGCTTCCTCCCTTCTGCCCTGGAGATAATTGGAGAAGAAATCTAATTATCCAGGACTAGAGGCAGACTCCATTAACCACATGGTTGCAAAACAACATAAAACTCTTTAAAATACATAAAGTCACATTTTATACATTAAACACAGACATTTAACATATCCCCAGATAGCTCAGGTCTGCGTGCACATTATTAGGTGAATGGCACGCAGACCACACAAATACAGTTTAATTGCCATGGAGCCAAAGTCTTTCCCATAGTCTTTCATTATATGAATAGGCTCCATGGCATAGCTATCTGGGGGGTATCACATTCCCATAAAGTCTGGTCCATAGTCCAAAGGCAAGAGGCGGGCAATCAGCCCCCTCCAAGGACATGTGGCGAGGTCGGTTTCGCCACACTTCTCCCCTTTACCCCCCAGACTAACAGGGTACTTGACCTCCTGCCGGTCAGTGCCCTTGTTAGTCCAGCAGCCCACCCACAAGACAGAAACAGCAGAGCAGCCCACCCACAATAAACAGTTACTACACCTGGGTGAGGGAGAATCTTGTCCAGGTTCAGGTGCCTCACCACGGCTGTGTGGGGGACTGGTAGGCTGCCTTGGTAGGTTGCTGAGGGGGCAGAGACCAGCGGTACTCTGTCCTGTTGCCAGCACTACCACGGGAGTAGTCTGGTTGGAGCCTGGTTGCTGGAGACGGACTGTCTCCCCTTTAAATACACCGCTCTGCTGCTGGAGACCGACTGTCTCCCCTTGAGTTACACCGCTCTGCCGCTGGAGACCGACTGTCTCCCCTTGAGTTACACAGCTCTGCTGCTGGAGACCGACTGTCTCCCCTTTAGTTACACAGCTCTGCTGCTGGAGACAGACTTTCTCCCCTTTGGCTAAACAGCCCTGTTGTGGGGGGGCAGGACCGACCGTCCCTACCCCCTGTGCTGGAAGTGCAGAGACCACGGTCCCATCTGCACAGGTGTGGGGCTTACAGTCTCCCCCTGGTACATTAAGCTGCCGCTGGGGAGAGGTGGTAACCAGCTCCTCTCCCATTAGAACACTCTGCCGCTGGGGAATGGAGACTGGGCTCTCTATTACCTGTACATTAATGATCCGCCGCTGGGGAGAGGTGGTAACAATCTCCTCTCCCATACATACTTTCCGCCTTTGTGGAGGGAGACCGACTGTCTCTCCTCCCAATACAGTGCCCTGCTGCTGGGGAAAGGAGACTGGGCTCCCTATTCCCTGCACATCAATGATCCGCTGCTGGGGAGAGGTGGTAGCAAGCTCCTCTCCCATACATACTTTCCGCCTTTGTGGAGGGAGACTGACTGTCTCTCCTCCCAATACATTGTCCTGCTGCTGGGGGGGGAGGTCGATGCTCTCCACTTTCTGTAACTCCAGCTCTAGTTGGGGATCTGGGCCGGTTGCCCAGCATCCCTGTAGGGCCGGTGGAGAGATCTCGGTCCCATCTCCACCTGCCTGCAGGGGGTCCTCCCAGGACCAGTCTATGAGGTCCTCTACCTCGGGTACCTCTGGTTGCTGTTGGGGAGGGAGACCGGTTGTCTCTTCCTCCAATAACCCATTCTGCCGCTGAGGAGTGAGACCGACTGTCTCCCCTCCCTGTAAAACATACTGCCGCTGGGGATCTGGGCCGGGTGCCCAGCATCCCTGTAGGGCCGGTAGAGAGACCTCGGTCCCATCTCCACCGGCCACTTCGGTTTCTTCCTCGTCCCACTCTACCTGTGGCTGGAGTTTCTCCCAACGTGCCCACTGGCCTTCCCTCAACGCCCTGTGTTGTAGGTTCCGGGTCACCATGTCCCACACGAACCGCACGTATTTCTCCTCTGGATTGGGTCCGTAAAACTTCAGGCGCAACCCTACCATCGTGCCAAACTCTAGTACGGAGTAGCTATACGCCATGCTTGCTGTAGCCACTGCTGGTTCCATTATGTTGCTGAAGATAGGGACGCTGCACAACTCCACACGTTACCGGTGTCTCTGAGCTGCTTCTCCTCGCACTAGGACGCCATCCCACCGCTTGCCACCAATGTAACGGATCGCCTGGCACCCCGACTTGGTACCTCCGTTAATGGATGCTCCTAGTGCTTCCTGAGGACTCCAAGCACTCTGGCAGACACCACAATCACCGAACCGATGCAGCATAGGAATCCTCTCTAGCATATGAATGCTGTATACAGCCGAATAGGAAAAACCATACGATAGGTTTACACTCCTAGCAGTCAAACTGGAACAGCATACCACGAATCCTCCCCCCAATAATGAGACGACACTTCACTTTGAGGGTAAAACAGGAACTCTGGACTGGCTCATCCAGCCTGGCTTTTATTTCCAACTCACACATACAGGCCACACCCAGGGGGAGGCATAAAAGAACCAATGACATAGATGTTACCTCCCACACATCCCCTCCCCTTAGTGTGACACATAATCCCATTATGCATACAGTGTAAAATATACTTTTACACAACTTTCATAACTTTAAAACCATACATCACATTCACATAAAAATACATATCCACAATCAATCCATTCAGGGGAACAACATATTAAAAAATGGCATGAATCAGACCAGGGGTTCAACAGTTAGTAAAACTATCTTTTATCCCCCTGGCTCAAACAGTAAAAGTAAAACATCCCCACAATGCATCCTGGCTTCCTCCCTTCTGCCCTGGAGATAATTGGAGAAGAAATCTAATTATCCAGGACTAGAGGCAGACTCCATTAACCACATGGTTGCAAAACAACATAAAACTCTTTAAAATACATAAAGTCACATTTTATACATTAAACACAGACATTTAACATATCCCCAGATAGCTCAGGTCTGCGTGCACATTATTAGGTGAATGGCACGCAGACCACACAAATACAGTTTAATTGCCATGGAGCCAAAGTCTTTCCCATAGTCTTTCATTATATGAATAGGCTCCATGGCATAGCTATCTGGGGGGTATCACATTCCCATAAAGTCTGGTCCATAGTCCAAAGGCAAGAGGCGGGCAATCAGCCCCCTCCAAGGACATGTGGCGAGGTCGGTTTCGCCACACCTTTCTCCAGCGCCGGGCTCCCTCGGCGCTGGGAACTCTCCTCCTTCTGCCCATGTCAGCCTCAAATGCGCATGAGATGAAGTGGTGAAGTTGTCTGGGTGCCTATAATTAATATATATATATATATATGAGATATGATGTGTAATGGGGTAAAGCATGTATGTATGTATGCATGTGTTTGTGGGGATAAAGGTATGTGGGTGAAGAGATGATGTGTGAGGTGTGCACTGTGTGTGTATGCAAAGGTGTACTCTGTGTTGGTGGGAGTGTACTGTATGTGGGGGGGGGTTCACTGTCTGTGAGAGTGTACTGTGTTCAGGGGTGTAGAGAGTGGGACAGTGAACAGCTTTACAATTTTTACTTTAATAATTGTTTACAAAAAAAAAAAGAATACTGTATTCCCCTTTCCCTCATCTTACCTTGCAGGGAGGGGGTGTCACAATCAGATCCATGGTGGTTGAGAAGGCTGCCTATCCATCGGGTACAGGGGGGTCACGAGATGAGAGCTCTGTCTCTTGGAGCTCAAGCACTTACAGTGACTGACCCATACAAACCCACAGACTGACCCATACACATACACAGACAGACCCATACACAGACATACCCATACACAGATAGACCCATACACACACACTCTGCCCCCCACACACAGACTGCTCCCTTACACAGACTAACCCATATATACACAGACTGTCCCATACACAGACATACCCATACACAGATAGACCCATACACACACTCTGCCCCCACACACAGACTGCTCCCTTACACAGACTAACCCATACATACACAGACTGTCCCATACACAGACATACCCATACACAGATAGACCCATACACACACACTCTGCCCCCCACACACAGACTGCTCCCTTACACAGACTAACACATACATACACAGACTGACGCCCAGGGCCGGCGCTTCCTATAAGTCGAATTAGGCAGCCGCCTAGGGCGCCATAAAGAGCGCCGGCTGCCGCACTGCCTCACCTCCCCTCCCCTGTAGCGTGGCCGAGCTCCTCTCCGGTCCGCGGTCCCGGACGGACTGACAGGAAGTGCACACTCAGTGTGCATTTCCTATCAGTCGGCCGGGTACAGGAAACAGAAACTCCTGTACCGCGGACCGGAGAGGAGCTCAGCCACGCTACAGGAAGGGAAGGTGAGGAGAAAAGGGGGGGGGGGAGAATTAGAGATTACAGGGAGGGGGAGGCGGGGAAGAAGAGATTACAGGGAGGGAGGGAGGGAGGGAGGGGGAAAGAAGAGATTACAGGGGGGAAAGAGATTACAGGGAGATAGGGGGAAAGAAGAGATTACAGGGAGGGGGGGGAGAAGAGATTACAGGGAGGGAGGGGGGAAGAAGAGATTACAGGGAGGGAGGGGGGAGAAGAGATTACAAGGGGGGGAGAAGAGATTACAGGGAGGGAGGGCTGGGAAGAAGAGATTACAGGGAGGGGGAGAAGAGATTACAAGGAGGGGGGAGAAGAGATTACAGGGAGGGAGGGGGAAAGAAGAGATTACAGGGAGGGAGGGGGGAGAAGAGATTACAGGGAGGGAGGGTGGGAAGAAGAGATTACAGGGAGGGGGGAGAAGAGATTACAAGGATGGGGGAGGAGAGATTACAGGGAGGGAGGGGGAAAGAAGAGATTACAGGAAGAGAGGGTGAAGAAGAGATTACAGGGAGGGGGGAGAAGAGATTACAGGGAGGGAGGGGGAAAGAAGAGATTACGGGGGGAAGAGATTACAGGGAGGTGGGGGAAAGAAGAGATTACAGGGAGGGAGGGGGGGAAAGAAGAGATTACAGGGAGGGAGGGGGGGAAGAAGAGATTACAGGGAGGGGGGAGAAGATATTACAAGGAGGGGGGAGAAGAGATTACAGGGAGGGAGGGGGAAAGAAGAGATTACAGGGAGGGAGGGGGAGAAGAGATTACAGGGAGGGAGGGGTGGGAAGAAGAGATTACAGGGAGGGGGGAGAAGAGATTACAAGGAGGGGGGGAGAAGAGATTACAGGGAGGGAGGGGGAAAGAAGAGATTACAGGAAGAGAGGGGGAAAGAAGAGATTACAGGGAGGGGGGAGAAGAGATTACAGGGAGGGAGGGGGAAAGAAGAGATTACAGGGGGGAAGAGATTACAGGGAGGTAGGGGGAAAGAAGAGATTACAGGGAGGGAGGGGGGGAAGAAGAGATTACAGGGAGGGAGGGGGGAAGAAGAGATTACAGGGAGGGGGAGAAGAGATTACAGGGAGGGGGGAGAAGAGATTACAAGGAGGGGGGAAGAAGAGATTACAGGGAGGGAGGTGGAAAGAAGAGATTACAGGAAGGGAGGGGGGAAAGAAGAGATTACAGGGAGGGGGGAGAAGAGATTACAGGGAGGGAGGGGGAAAGAAGAGATTACGGGGGGAAAGAGATTACAGGGAGGTAGGGGGAACGAAGAGATTACAGGGAGGGAGGGGAGGAAAGAAGAGATTACAGGGAGGGGGAGAAGAGATTACAGGGAGGGGGGGAGAAGAGATTACAGGGAGGGAGGGGGAAAAGAAGAGATTACAGGAAGGGAGGGGGGAGGATGAGATTACAGGGAGGGAGGGGGGAGAAGAGATTACAGGGAGGGAGGGGGGAAAGAAGAGATTACAAAGAGGGAGGGGTGGGAAGAAGAGATTACATAGAGGGGGGAGAAGAGATTACAGGGAGGGGGGAGAAGAGATTACAGGGAGGGAGGGGGAAAGAAGAGATTACAGGAAGGAAGGGGGGAAAGAGATTACAGGGAGGGAGGGGTGGGAAGAAGAGATTAGAGGGAGGGGGGAGAAGAGATTACAGGGAGGGGGGGTGAGAAAAGATTACAGGTAGGGAAAAACGAGATTACAGGGAGGAAGGGGGACGAAGAAGAAGAGATTGGAGGGAGGGGGGGAAGAGTAGATTACGGGGGGGAGAAGAAGAGATTATAGGGAGGGGGAGAAGAAGAGAAGATTACAGGGAGGGGAGAAGAAGAGAAGATTACAGGGGGGAGAAGAGGAGAACATGGGGAAGAAGAGGAGAACAAGAGGAGAGGGGGAGGAGAACACAGGGGGGGATGAGAACACAGGGAGGGGGGGTTGAGAAGAACGTGGGGGAGAGACCACTAAAGGAGGGAGGGGGTGGTGGAGAGACCACTAGGGGAGGGTGGTGAGGAGAGACTGCTAAGGGAGGGTAGGGGGAGAGCAGAGAACACTAAGGGAGGGAGGGTGTGTGTGGAGGATAGACCACTAGGGGAGGGTGGGGGGAGAGTAGAGACCACTAAGGGAGGTGGGGGGGAGGAGAGTAGAGACCACTAAGGGACAGGGGAGGGGAGGAGATGAGAGACCACTAAGGGGTAGGGGAGATCTCTAAAGGACGGAAGGGAGAGCTCTATAGGACAGGGGGCAGGACAGGGAGCTCTTTCACACTACACACACACACACACACAATGCATCCCTATACATACTCAGAAACACACAATGCATCCCTACACACACAGAAACACAACATGCTTCCCTTACACACATAGAAACAAACAATGCATCCATTACACACACACACACAAGGGGCCCCAAAAAATGGAGCTGCTTGCCGTTTTCCCAGAACATTGAATTTTGTGACCACAGTTACACAGACCACAGCCTCCAGAGATCCTGTTCTACACCAGACCAGTGGAGCCAGACTGCAGCCAGAGCCCATCACCATCCTCATCTGGTTGTAAGTAGGCAATCTAGTATATTATTAGTGACACTAATCTCTAATTTACCTCACATTAAAGGGACACTTTAGTCCCCAGAACCACTGCAGCTTAATGAAGTGGTTCTGGTGTCTATAGTTTGTCCCTGCAGGCTTTTTAATGTAAACACACACTGTGTGCAGAACTGGCGTTAGTTCAAATGGCAGATCATATGGGTAGGTGTAGCGTTACTTACCTTATCCGGGGGCCGGCCGCGGTCCTCTCTTCAAGCCGCGCGCGGTCCTGCGGCTGCACGAACCGCGCGCGGCTCATCCGACTCTCCTAACAGGAAGACGGGCAGTGACCGCGAGATGCGGTCACGTGTCCCGCCTGCAGCTAAGAGCGCGCCGCGAGTCTCGGGCGCGCTCTTAAAGAGACAGTGGGAGCCTAAATTGCAAAAAGGCTCCCATTGGCTCCTGTCATGCCAATCACCCCATACACTTACCTGTTGGGGGTGTGGAAGTGACAGGAGCCAATCACATTAGTTTGAAGGCTACTTATACTCACCCTTTTCCCTTAGTTCCTTGCCCTATCGTGGTTTCTGCTACAGTTCCCTTTAGTGCTTGTTGTGTTCAGTTGTGTTTCTCCGTATTTGACCTTGGCTTTGTATTCTGACTTCGTTTTCGCTTTATCCTTGTCTGTACTGTTTGCCGGCTTGCTGATTCCTGTGTACCAGACCCCGGCTAGTTCTCGTTTACGCTGTCTCTTTGTGCCCTTGACCTCGGATCGTTCCTGACTCTGTACTTCTCCTATTACGTCGAGTCCGGCCACTCTAAGGTCCGGTAGACGTATCTCTCCTCTGTGCTGTCTTCTGTTTGGCTGGATCCTGCGTGTAGGGGTATAAACTCGTTACATTATGATAGGGCCATGGACCCCGCAGATTTAGCTCAACAGATGGCGTCCCATGAGGCTAGATTTGTAGAGCAGGATCACCGTATGGATCAGATAGCTCAGGCTCTCCAGACGCTCTTAGCTAGAACCATTCCAGCAACCGCACCTAACCCTCCTACACCCCTGCTTCCTGAAGTATCGACTGTGCCTAATGCTACGGCCCATTTAACGCCTCCTCCTAGGTATGGAGGGGATTCTAAGACATGCAGAGGGTTCATTAACCAAATAGAGTTTCATTTTGAGATGTATCCACGTTCATTTCCCACAGAGAGGTCTAAAGTTGGGTTCTTTATGCACCAACTTACCGACAAAGCACTTGAATGGGCAAACCCTATTTGGGAGGCTAATGGACCTATGGTGCATGACTTTCACAGTTTCCTTACAGCTTTTCGCAGAACTTTTGACACTATGAAAAGGTCTAAGAATGCCGCAAGAGCATTAATGAGGGTTAAACAGGGTTCTAGGTCTGTGGCTGATTACGCTATACAGTTTCGTACCCTTGCCTCACAGGTAGATTGGACCAACAATGGGTTAACTACTGCCTTCATGGAAGGCTTATCAGACTCTATATTGGATGAGGTAGCAGCTAAGGAGCTTCCTGTTGCCTTAGAGGACCTTATTGACTACCTCATCGATATAGATAATAGGATTCGTGACAGGCTCTATACCAAGAACAGGAATAGACGTTTTGTTACACCTATTCACCCCAGAGTTAATACACCGGAGAGTGTAAAAGTATCTGAAGAGGAACCCATGCAATTAGGGGTTGCCAAACTCTCTGATAATGAAAAATTACATAGGAGAAGGGAGGGACTCTGCCTATATTGTGGTAGGAGAGACCATATGGTAAAGGAGTGTCCTTTGCTCCCGGAAAACTCTTGCACCTAAGACCTTATAGGGGACTGGCCTTGGGTGTGATTTCTAAGTCTCCTACATTGCCTCCTAACCGACTGCTTCTCCCTGTTTCTTTACATATGGGAGAGAGTTGTATAGTTGAAAATATATACGCCCTGGTTGACTCTGGGGCAGCTGAGAATTTTATAGACTCTGGTTTTGTAAAGAAAAACAATATTCCCATCAGGGAGAAGGAGATACCCTTGGCCGTTGAGGCCATAGATGGTAGACCATTGATATCTCCAGTTGTTACTCACGAGACTGCACCGCTACACATGTACACAGGGGTTCTACACTATGAAACCATTCGGTTCCAGGTCATCACCTCTCCCTCTTCACAGTTGGTGTTAGGGTATCCAAGGTTACGTGCCCACAATCCCATTTTTGACTGGGAGACAGGGCAGATAAAATCATGGAGTGAAGCCTGCCATGAGTCATGTACTATTGAAGTCACGCCTGTGAATTCTATTAATGTTCCTACCATTCCTCCTTTGTCTACGGCTATACCCTCTCAGTATTTATCTTTAAAGACTGTCTTTGATAAAAGAGAGGCTGACAAATTACCGCCTCACAGACCCTACGATTGTGCTATTGACTTGTTACCTGGCACTATACCTCCCAAGGGCAGTGTGTACCCTCTATCGGTTCAAGAAAACCGTGTCATGGAGGAGTACATTAAAGAATCATTAGACGGGGGGCGTGGCTACCGGGCGCATGGAGTAGACGCACGAAGTGAGAGCTCCGCGACCACCGAGCATACAGCTATACAGACAGAGCCGAAATCACATATCAGCACCTACCTACCGGGTGATACACCCTCTCTGATATCCATGGCACCGTCCAAGCAGCTCAAGTTAACGGATCCGATCCGCACAAGTAAGAAAGAGAAAGAGCGCCCGCGGCAAAAACAAGATGGCGCCGAATCAGAATTACACACGCAAGGAGCAGACGACATCATAGAGGAAGATGTAGTCCAGCTATCCCAAGGTGATGCCCCAGTCACTAACCATAGCCTGCACATCATGTTACAAGCACTGAAGGAGTCTCTGAGAACTGACTTCAGGCAGATAACAAAAGAAGTCCGTGAGGAAATCCAGGACTTAGGTGAACGCACAAATCGATTGGAAAACAAAATGGAGGAGCTGTGCTCAGCTCATAATGATGTTGTGGATCAGCTACACAAACTGGAAGAAGAACAACTGAATATGAAAGTAAAGGTAGCTGACATGGAGGACAGGGCAAGGAGGAATAACCTCAGGTTCAGGGGCATCCCGGACACAATTTCCACGGAGGCGCTGCCACAATATTTGAAGACCATGTGCGCCGCCATTGCACCGCAGCTGGAGGCCTCAGACACTAGATAGAGTCCACAGACTCCCCAGGCCAGCCAGATTCACAGCAGACACACCTAAGGACGTGATAGCCCGCTTTCATTATTATACCTCGAAAGAAACTATCCTCACCTCTACAAGGAAAATGGAACATCTGCCAGACCCCTTTCAAAACATCAGCATCTACGCTGACCTGTCTGCGACAACCATGGCAAAGCGCAGAGAGTTCATTAATGTCACCAAAACACTGCGAAATCATCAAATACCGTACAGATGGGGATATCCAACCAAACTGCTGGTATGGTACAAAGGCAGAACGGAAGCGATCTTGGAAGCAGAAGTCGGTATGGCGAAACTCAAGGACTGGGGCCTACACCACAACATGGTCCGCAGCTCCCCGCAGAAAGCACAACCGAAAAAGATGAGACCCGAATGGACCATGATAGGCGCCCCCATGAAACCGAACTCGCAAAACGCGGACTGAATCAATATGTTCACCACATCTCGTCGGATCCGCTGAATCCACTTAAGTATCGCCTCTATTGTTTGCCTTCTGCTGCCCTAAATTAACCATGCTAATGTTATGCAACTGTATTACTGAAATTCATACTGCACATATGCCCACACTTGCATGTACTACCGTTGCTTAATTTACCAAGCATTACTGTGTCTAACGCTACCACGATAGTACTGAGACAAACATTGTGGGTGATTAACCACCGCTATGTCATTTTTACCACACACCCTAATGCAGGCTCTAACAACTGACCTCGCATAGCAATAATGGGTATAACACGACCTATGAAGGCGCTGTAATGTAACATGCCTTTAGCAGTGCGTACAGAAGCACGCGCACATAAGCACCCACAAAGGCCTCAAACCAATTATTTGTCAGTTGGATACAGGTCCAGTTCTAATTACGGATAATGTTATATGTACAAATCTCTTCAGAAGGTCCACATTCTATCTATGTTTGAAAATAATCGTTAGCAGCCGCACGAGGCTTTATTGCATAATCAATTGGACACAAAATAGATGTCAGGTTTTTTTATAATTAATTTCCAGATACGTAAAAAGCATGTCATGCACTGTACAGCCAGAAACTGAACAGATAGATATGTGCAGGAATATTAGGTACCGTTAATGATTTATTATTGGTGTTTCTCAGTATTAATTTGTTTTTTTTCTTATTATTAGCCTTCTATAATATGCTTCTCCTAGCTATAACAAATGTAATGTAAGATTCACACGTACACAAACAACATTAAATGCCCTCACGCAATGCTAGTGTGCGGATGATGTAACACAACAGATTCACCCAAACTTCAGCTGATGACGACACAATACTACAGGGCACGCAACATTTACTAGTGGTCGGTGGGCTATCCACGAGATGACACTTGATTACTAACCTCAGTAGGAACGCCACACCTTTATAAAACAAGGTGGCTCGATAGCACAACTTTTTCACGCATACCTGTCGGTGGCCACTCTCACACCACCCCCCAGTGCACACATGATGAGAGGAGTAATCTTCCATCTGAGGCACAATCTACCCCTGCACTTTATGCAGGTTGGTTTCAGTTCCCCCCTCCTGACTTTCACCCCTGCCCCCATCCCCCAGTTATTACGTCATATGTTTCGCTTAAACGATATGGGAAAAACTATGTCTCACCCCCGTGACATACCTGCAACATATATGCATAACTTGCAATCTCAGCCTAGGTGCCAATGCTATACCGATACCAATGTAATGAGTGGTGCAGTGTTCATGAAACACTATGTAAGAACTAACTCTATCCGCACCTACTATGACAGACACAACATTTAAAATATTTTCCTTAAATGTGAAAGGATTGAATAGCCCTCATAAGAGACGTCTGGCAGTCCAAACCATGCATACGTCAAAAGCTGCTGTTGTATGCCTCCAGGAAACCCATTTTTGTATCCGCAACCCTCCCCGACTCAGCTCACCCCACTACCCTCAAACATTCCACGCATACTCCCCCCACAAGTCTAGGGGAGTAGCCGTTTTCTTCCACCGAGATTGGGTATTCCAGGAAACCAAATCTTATGTAGACCCATCAGGTAGACTCCTGATCTTGGTTGGAAGCCTTAATGGAATGCAGGTTACCATTGTATCCATGTATGTACCAAACGAAGCCCAAATTTCCTTCATCCGTAAAGCTATGAAACGCATAGACTCCATGAAACAAGGCCACACAATAATATGCGGGGACTTTAATTGCACACTAGATCCAGACCTAGATATTAAAAGGGAACACAACAAACGACCCACTGCATATGCTGCTTCCAATTGCACTGAATTTAGCAAAATCCTATTTACCTATAATCTCTATGACACCTGGAGAACCACGTATCCTAAAGAAAAAGACTACACATATCTATCACAAGTGCACAACACTTACACAAGGATCGATATGTGCCTGGTGGATAAGGCCTCTTTGGCTAATGTCGACGAGGTTCAGATCGGTCAGCGTACATGGTCGGATCATGCACTGCTGTACATCACCTTCCGAACCCTGTACCAAGCGAGGGGCAGAGGGAAATGGAGACTCAATGAGAGCCTACTCGATAACCAGCAGGTCCTTGATACGACCATAAGGGAAGCAAGAAATTACTTTTTAAATAACGAGACTGACCTCATCCCTATTCAAACCATATGGACAGCTCATAAAGCAGTCATGCGAGGCATATTCATCAGAGAAGGTTCGACACAAAAAAAACGTGTCGCTGATACCAGTAATACCCTTCAATTACACCTAAGGTCTTTAGAGGCTCTAAACAAAACAAACCCAACCAAAAGTGTCACCGCACAAATAACCGACATCCAGAAGAAACTACAAGCTCTAGACCTAGTGACCACAGAACGGTGGCTACGAACGCTAAAACTTAAACACTACACATATGGTAATAAAGCGGGCAAAGTGCTAGCTAACAGACTTAAAACTAAACAGTTACAATCCAAAATCCCGTACATAGACTCCCCTACCAAAGGTAAATTATACAACCCCCTAGATATTGTGAATGAGCTCTCTTTATATTATAACAAATTATATAATCTAAAAACCGATCCCAACATCCCGCAACCCAATGCCACACACATAGAAGATTTCTTGAACAATATACTCTTGCCCCGACTAACGCAACAAGCAAGTGCACAGCTAGATGACCCGTTCACTGAGGAAGAAATACGGCAGGCCATTAAGTCCTTGCCCAAACATAAAGCCCCAGGCCCAGACGGGTTATCTAACTATTATTATCATAAAGCGGCGGACATACTTGCACCCCATTTAACCAAACTCTTTAACGCTATCAAACAATCCGGAGACCTCCCCCAGGAGATGCTAGAAGCCCATGTGGTCACATTACCCAAACCAGGAAAACCACCGACACAATGCGAAAACCTCAGACCCATTTCTCTTTTGAATGCAGATATCAAACTCTATGCTAAACTTTGGGCAACCAAGCTGAAAGTGCATCTGCCAGCCCTGATCTCAGAGGAGCAGGCAGGATTTGTCCCCGGTAGACAGGCGGGAGACAACACTAGGCACTTCATTAATCTGATTAACTGGGCTAAAGTAAGTAGACAAGCAGGCATAGTGCTAGCTCTCGACGCCGAAAAGGCGTTCGATCGCCTGGGCTGGGACTATATGTGCACTACACTACTAAAAATGGGCCTCACGAGAAAGACTCTACAGGGTATATTGGCCCTATATAACTCCCCATCAGCAAAAGTATTTAACTCAGGCTTCCTCTCTGAATCCTTTCATATTAGCAATGGTACGCGGCAAGGCTGCCCATTATCCCCTCTTCTATTCATACTCTGTTTAGAGCCGCTCATTCTACACATCAAACAACATCAAGACATAGAGGGCATCAACACCCCAGTAGGAAAACAGAAATTAGCGCTCTTTGCTGACGATGTGCTCCTGTTCCTCAGAAACCCGACTAAATCTATCCCGTCCCTGATGGAACTCCTCACGCTCTATGGAAGCGTATCATACTATAAAAATAACCTCAAAAAGACACAGGCACTTTCAATAGGTATACCTGCGCACACAGTCCAACACCTCAAATCGCAGCACCCCTTTGATTGGAGGAAAACCTCTCTAAAATACTTGGGAATAAACCTGACCAAATCGACCTCACACTTAGTTCGAGAAAACCATACCCCGCTTATAGGTAAATTGCGAGAAAAACTGGATAGTTGGCAAAACCTAGAAATCTCATGGCTAGGTAGGATAAATACCATTAAAATGATGGCGCTTCCCCATGTCTTATACCTGTTCCGAACTGTACCCATTGCTTTAGGAGACAAATTGTTACGCGCATTTCAAACTCTATTTAATACATACATTTGGAAAAAAAAGCCCCCGAGAATAGCTAACAGGCTCACTTGGCTTCCACCTACCAAAGGAGGGTTGGGAATGCCAAACATTAGAGCTTATTATAGAGCAGCTGCCTTGACTCACGGCCTAGATGTACTCTCCCGCCCCACCCCACCTATATGGGTACATTTGGAAAATGCATGTCTACGCACATACACATTAAACTCATTGTTGACTTTGTTTACAAAATGGGATAACAAAAAGGGTAGACCCCTGATATGCACGAGATTCCTATTAGACAGCTGGAGGAAATGGGCGAAAAACCTCACGGGCACACACAACACACTATATTTTGCCCCCATGCAAACGATCTCTGAGCTCTCAGAGAATTTACACTTGGACTCATGGATCCAAAAAGGTCTCACATCAATAATGCAGCTATACACAGAAAAGGGCATTAAATCTTTCCCGGACCTTCAACAGGAATTTATGTTATCCCCTAGAGAGTTGTATACCTATCTCAGGCTCAAGCATATCCTTCACTCGTTACAAGTCAAACAGTGTGATGTTTCCCAACTTACGCAACTCGGTCTATGCTGTATAGGCAAGCGACCATCTGTGAAACACCTATCCCTCTGCTATAGAGCACTAAATGATGTAGACCCTCTAAACAAACACAAGTACATGGAGCAATGGGAAAAAGACTTGCACATCAATATTCCCACTCCGACCTGGCTACAAGCCATGCAGACAACGAAAAAAGCGTCCCATAGCTTGTCTCATTGGGAAACATATAATAAATTGTTGATGCGATGGTACTTAGTGCCGTCCAGGTTAGCGACCATGTATCCATCTATCCCACACACTTGTTGGAGATGTGAGCTACACAAGGGCAGCATTCTACACATATTTTGGGAGTGCCCACGATTGGAGAAGTTTTGGCACACAATACAAAAAGCAGTCAGACTAATAGCGTCCCATGTAATACCATTTACGCTGGAATGTTATCTGCTACATTTAGCCCCGGAGCTGTTCTCTGACGGGAACAACCATGTCCTGATAAATATATTGACAGCGGCGAAAACTAGCATAGCCGCACATTGGCGAACCAAGCACGCCCCATCCATCAAGGAGGTGTGGAGTAGACTCGAGACCATAGCAGAGTTCGAGCAAATGGCATATAGACTGAGTGGTCAACCTCACACATACGCTAAAAAATGGGCGAAATGGCAAACCCATAGTGTAGACATTACACGCCTAACATGTACCGACGAAATCGGAACAGTAGACGCACACTAACAGGTACCAAATACGACCCAATAGCCCAGCACCGTGCTGATTGCAACCCATCATACAATTAGATCACAACCTCCATACACCATGGCAATTTCCATGTCACGTGGGTGACTGCCAGGGCACATGCTAAACTATAACCTTAAATCGGTAAATGCATACAGTGTCACAACAACAGCGGAGGGCCACAAGTTTACGCACTAGGCAACACCAATATACATTTGCTGCTCCCTTACCATTACCATTCCAGTAATATAATAAATGCATTAAATACCTATGTATGATGCCTGTTTACCGTATGTACTTCTTGATGTACCACCTATGTAAATTTTTGCATACATATGTACGCGTACCCCCCCTTCCCTCCCATTTTTCCTTTCTGTATCCCACCCCTATTTTTCATCTGTAAATCAATAAAAAGTAAACATGGAAAAAAAAAAAAGAATCATTAGACAAGGGATTTATTAGGAGATCCTCTTCTCCGGCTGGAGCGGGGTTCTTCTTTGTATCAAAGAAAGAAGGTGATTTAAGACCTTGCATTGATTATAGAGGTCTTAATAAAATCACCATCAAAAATGCTTACCCTATACCATTAATAACAGAATTGTTTGACAGGCTCAAACATGCTACGGTATTCACCAAATTAGATCTTAGAGGAGCATACAATTTGATACGTATAAAAAAGGACCACGAATGGAAGACAGCCTTTAACACTAGGTCAGGTCATTATGAGTATACCATCATGCCATTTGGGCTTTGCAATGCCCCAGCAGTATTCCAAGAATTTATTAATGATGTCTTAAGGGACTTTATTCACTCATTTGTTATTGTGTACTTGGATGACATTTTAATATATTCTACAGACTTACACACTCATCACAGACATGTTACGACAGTTCTGAAGACCCTTCTTGCTAATGGTCTTTATTGCAAACTAGAAAAATGTCTATTCGACCAATCCGAGGTCCAGTTTTTAGGGTATTTGATTTCCGCTAAGGGTTTTCGGATGGATCCCCAGAAGCTCGCTGCGGTCATAGAATGGCCTCTGCCGCAAGGTCTGAAAGCCATCCAGCGTTTTCTGGGTTTCTCTAATTATTATAGACGTTTTATCAAAGGTTTTTGGTCTATCGTAGCACCTATTACTCGTATGACTAAAAAGGATGGCAATACACGTGCCTGGTCTACCGAGGCACTTCAGGCTTTTGACTTTCTTAAGACTACGTTCGCCTCTGCACCTATTTTACAGCATCCTGTCCCCTCATTGCCATATATACTTGAGGTTGATGCTTCCGATATAGGGGTAGGTGCTGTCTTATCCCAAAGAGAGTCTCCTGACAAGCCATTGCATCCTTGTGGCTTCTTTTCTAAACAAATGTCCAAAGCAGAAAGGAATTATGATGTGGGTAATCGCGAACTCCTTGCTATCATTTTAGCACTCAAAGAATGGAGACATTTGTTAGAGGGCACTAAGGATCCTATCCTCATATTTACGGATCATAAGAACCTATCCTACCTTAGCGAAGCTAAAAGATTGTCTTCAAGGCAGGCTAGGTGGTCACTGTTCTTGTCTCATTTTAATTATATAATCACCTATAGGCCAGGTGATCGGAACACTAAAGCGGACGCTCTGTCCAGACAGTTCGAGACTATTGACAAACAGGAGATTGATGTCACTCCTGTCATTCCCCCAGACAGGATAATAGCAACTACTATATTGTCTATTTCCTCGTCCCTCTTGCAGGCCATACAAGCAAAACAAAGCATGGCACCTAGCGAGAGGCCTAATGATAAATTGTTCGTTGACGTTCCCGAGAGACGGGATATTCTGTCACTGTATCATGATACTAAGACTGCTGGACATCCTGGTATTTCCAAAATGGTGTCAGCTGTTTCTCGGTATTTCTGGTGGGATACCTTAGGTAAGGACAATTGGTCTGACCTGCTTCCTTGGGCTGAATTTGCTCGGAATAACGCCACTCATGATTCTTCCGGCAAAAGCCCTTTTTACGTTGTCTATGGCCAGCATCCCGTGGTTCTTCCGGCTGCATTTTCCTCACAGGGCATGCCAGTTCTGGATGAGCATTTGGCTGGTTTGCATAATACTTGGGAGCAGGTTCAGCGCTCTTTGGTGGACTCTGCTGCCCGCCAGAAGGCTCAGGCTGACAAGCATCGCAGAGCGGCTCCTTCCTATGTTGTGGGGGACAGGGTTTTGCTTTCCACACGGAATATTCGCCTCCGGGTGCCTTCTATGAAATTGGCTCCCCGCTTCATTGGTCCTAATCGCATTATACATAAGGTTAATCCCATTTCTTATGCCTTGGGTCTGCCTAAGAATCTGCGTATACCTAATGTATTTCACACCTCGTTGTTGAAGCCTTACGTACGCAACCGCTATACTCGGCATACTCCCCCTCCCCCTCCTGTCTCTGTGGAAGGTCATGAGGAGTTCGAAGTGTCTGCTGTTATTGACTCTCGTTTCCTTAGGGGTCGGCTTCAGTACTTGGTACATTGGAAGGGTTATGGGCCTGAGGAGCGCAGTTGGATTTCTGCGGATGCTGTTCATGCTCCCCGCCTTGTACGTTCTTTCCATTCGCGTTTTCCTGCCAGGCCTGGTCCTGCCCGCCCGGAGGGCGTGTCCTCTGGGGGGGTACTGTAGCGTTACTTACCTTATCCGGGGGCCGGCCGCGGTCCTCTCTTCAAGCCGCGCGCGGTCCTGCGGCTGCACAAGCCGCGCGCGGCTCATCCGACTCTCCTAACAGGAAGACGGGCAGTGACCGCGAGATGCGGTCACGTGTCCCGCCTGCAGCTAAGAGCGCGCCACGAGTCTCGGGCGCGCTCTTAAAGAGACAGTGGGAGCCTAAATTGCAAAAAGGCTCCCATTGGCTCCTGTCATGCCAATCACCCCATACACTTACCTGTTGGGGGTGTGGAAGTGACAGGAGCCAATCACATTAGTTTGAAGGCTACTTATACTCACCCTTTTCCCTTAGTTCCTTGCCCTATCGTGGTTTCTGCTACAGTTCCCTATAGTGCTTGTTGTGTTCAGTTGTGTTTCTCCGTATTTGACCTTGGCTTTGTATTCTGACTTCGTTTTCGCTTTATCCTTGTCTGTACTGTTTGCCGGCTTGCTGATTCCTGTGTACCAGACCCCGGCTAGTTCTCGTTTACGCTGTCTCTTTGTGCCCTTGACCTCGGATCGTTCCTGACTCTGTACTTCTCCTATTACGTCGAGTCCGGCCACTCTAAGGTCCGGTAGACGTATCTCTCCTCTGTGCTGTCTTCTGTTTGGCTGGATCCTGCGTGTAGGGGTATATACTCGTTACAGTAGGGCATTGTGATGTCAATGGGGGGTGGGGGGCGGCAAATCTTTCTTTTGCCTAGGGCGGCAAAAATCCTTGCACCGGCCCTGCTGACGCCCCACACCCATACACAGACTGACCCATACACTCACAGACTGACCCATACATACACAGACTGACCCCCCCCCACACCCATACACTCACTGGCTGACCCATACACTCACAGACTGCCCCCCCCCCCCACACAGACTGACCCATACATACACAGACTGATCCATACATATACAGACTGACCCCCCTACACACAGACTGATCCATACATACACAGACTGATCCATACATACACAGACTGATCCATACATATACAGACTGACCCCCCCTACACACAGACTGATCCATACATACACAGACTGATCCATACATATACAGACTGACCCCCCCACACACAGACTGACCCATACATACACAGACTGATCCATACATCTACAGACTGACCCCCCTACACACAGACTGATCCATACATACACAGACTGATCCATACAGATACAGACTGACCCCCCCCCACACACAGACTGATCCATACATACACAGACTGATCCATACATACACAGACTGATCCATACATACACAGACTGACCCATACACACAGACTGATCCATACATACACAGACTGATCCATACACACCCCCTCCCCCCCACAGACTGAGTAACACTTACCAGTAGCTGCCTGGATGCCTCTGTGCAGAGCTGATCTTCCTGTCCCTATCTCTCCCCGGCGCTGCTCTCTATGATCCTGGAGGAAGTCCTCCCAGCACACAGCGCCCCCTCTGGCCGCTTGTGGGAAAAGTCCACCAGTTACAGTGCTGCTGCAGCGTGAGAAGGGAGACGCAGAGCTCCCGACTTCAATTTGAATTGGGAGGGCACAAGGGGGGGCACTGCATAATGTAGGGGGGGCCATGGCCCCCTCTGCCACCCCCTAGTGACGCCACTGCCTGTTGTGTCCCCCTCCGATTCGTTGTCCGCCCTCATCTCTGCTTTGTCCGCTCATCTCCCACGCCCAACCCAGACTGCCCCTGCTCCCTCCATGGCCCTCGTCCCTTACTCTCCCGATGTTGCCTCTAATTATCCACTCATGGTGGTTGGTACGGACGAGTCCAACGCCTCGGGACAACCATTTGCTATGAGTGTCTCTCCTGCAGCATTAGGCTTTCATCCTACTACTTCACAGTTGGTTACCCCCCCAAATATTGCCGCCGGCCTCCCTGCCCCTGTTACCCCGGCTGCCCAAGGTCCGGCCTCCCTTGATGTTGTTTCTTACCATGGTCTCCCATTCCCTGTCCCTCCCGAGGATGATAATGTGCAAGGGCCTAGCCCATTCCACGCTCAGGATAATAGGCTCCCTCAAAGACAAGCCGCTTCAGGCCTGCACGTACAAGTACCCCCCGTAACCGAAGGGGCTCCACCTATGTATGTCACGTTTAACCCTTCACAAGCTGCTACCCTGGTCACCTCCCTCCCTTACCCAGAGAAACAGCCCATGTCCTTCTTCCGCAGAATGGCTCAAATCCGTAAGACATATTCCGCTGCTTGGCGGGATCTTTATAGTTTGTTTGAAATTAAAGCTGGTGATGCTTATTGGCCAATCATGGAAAGGAGTTTCAATGATGCTCCTCTCACCACTGACATGGGCTTCCAGTCAGGTATTACCTTTTGTGAACAAATCCGCGCCTGGGCCCAGGACAAATTGCTACCTGTATAAATGACATTGTTCAAGACAAGCTTGAATCCGTAGAGAAATATCACTCACGGTTAATTCAGACTTTCTCTGACTTTGGGTTCAGTGTACACAAAACATACGTAAAGGGTTGATTCTCTCTCGCCCGGAATATAGAATAATCCCTTTAGATACTCTTTTGTTAGTTGACTAAAAAAGGGAAGAAAATAGCCCCAGAGCAGGGATAGATTCAGTGTGTCCAGATCATATCACAATAGGGGATAACCCTTATACTGTATGCAAAAACGAAGGAAAAAAGTAAAGTGTAAACCTAGGACAGAATGTCCAGGAAACACTAGTGAGATATAGATCTCAGTTGTCTGTTAACATTTAAATATTGTTTAATCGGTATACAAGATCATGAACAAAAAAAGATAATGAACATAAATAATAATAACTACAAATAACCAAATAACCTACTCAGAAAGGGAGAGAGGAGATATAAGAAGCTCAGGGAGCTTTGGGAAGAGTTGAACAGGGGTTAATGAAATGGGTCAGGGGTACATAGCTGTATAGATGTCCACTCTGCCAATGGATATATAAATGAGAGAGATAGATATCTCTCAATGGAAGGCGGACAAAAACTATAAAAACAGCTAGTACTTAAGGAGACACTCAAACCCTAGTGAAGGCTGTAATAGAGGATACTTGTAACTAACACTGACTAATACATGCAGATAAATCCTCAGTACTAAATTGCCAATTGTAATAAAGAGACATTAAAGCCCCAATAATGGCTATACTAAAGGATACTGCTTAGATCAGTGTTGCATAATGACACATACTGACAATACAAGTGAATCCTCAATGGAACAGTCTCTCAATAAGGGGTAATTACAGCTGGTACTGAAGAGACACTTAAACACTGATGAAGGCTGTAGTAGAGGATACTAGTAATAATCACTGACTAAAATATGCAAAAAAATCCTCAGTATAAAGTTGCCAACTAGATAATAAAGAGACATAAAAGTCCCAATAGTGGCTACACTGAAGGATACTGCTTAGATCATTGTTACCTAGTGACTCATACTGATTAATAAGTGCAAATGAATCCTCACTGAAAAAGCCCAGCTAGTTATGAAAAATAAATAAAGTCCAGCCCCAGTAATGGCTACACTAAAGGATATTGCTTAGACCAGTGTGGCAACTGTCTCACACTGACTACTCTCAACAGGTGAATCCTTAGTAAAACATAGCCATAAGTACGCTCACTCATTCCCTATAGATTACTCCATACAGGCTCGAACTCCTCTTTCCCTAACTAGACACCCCACACAGTGTAAACGAAAAATAAGGTGAAGTGATTATAAAATCATTATCTGCCTAACGCGTTTCGGCGCTATGAAAAGCGCCTTTCTCAAAGGCTATCAACGAGCAAATGCCCGTGTACTCGTGTTTAAATACGTGCCGCGGCGTTTTTTGAGCCAATCAGCAACGAATATGGGCGGCGCTCTATGTGTGTGCGCCTGCCATCTCGGATTCGTGCATGAACCGTCAATCATGTGGGTTCGCACCAATCAGAGGGTGGAAGGGCGGAGCTGAGTGCCGGTCCTGGAATGCATGTGTACTGGTTACCAGGGGCACCGGCTCTAACACCCATTCGTGTCCAAAGCAAAAAAAGGAGGTTACTGAGACACAGGGGGAAAAAAGTCCAATAGTGCAAAGCCAGCCCAATTCCTAGAGTATGAACTCACATACTCTAGGGTAAACTTGGGAATGAATGGCCGCACGCATTTAAAGAGATATTCCCAACCTGTGCTAATGTAGAAGCATTGGTATAATATATTGTCTCTCCTATGAAAAAACAATTGGGGACTTAGAAATTAAGATGATATATGCTTCAAACGTAGTTTCAATGGCTGCTGAATGGCTGTAATATAAAATGACCGCTTGTTAAGTGGTTCATGAAAGTGACATATTAACATATGATGAATACAATAAATGTATATAGTAACAAACAACTAGTATATATCCAAAAGAAGGGTAGTAATTAGGCAATGAAAGGGGTGAAAGTGAAGCCTTCATTAAGGCCATTTGGGGACAGGGTGTTTAATGTCTGGATCCAATAGCATTCTCTCCTCTTGAGGATTAGATCTAGATCACCCCCTCTTTTCCCCACATAAACTTTTTCCACCCCTGCAAACTTGAAGCATCTAGATGTGTCGCTGTGGTGTGCTCTGGCATGTCTAGCTACCGGGGTATCTCTGTCTGATGAAACCGAATGGACATGTTCCATCATGCGCCTCTTAAATAAACATTTTGATTGAAAAAGTTTGCTGGTGTTTATTTATTTATTTATGTTTCACTTTGATTGCAACATTCAAACCTCATGTGGGTGTCAGGATTCCAGATATGCACCACTGTCAGGCTGCATTTGTAGTCACTGCATATGGATTCTTGCTTGAATCCTTGTGCAATGACTAGAAGTTAGCCAGCCCTAAAAAGCCTGAGGCACAAATATACAGACTTCCAATATGTGAGTGCCTGAAGCAGTTCTCCGTGAAATACAGTTCTTTGTTTGTTTACACCATGTGAGAGCTCAGAGGGCAGGGCAATCTGTCCTGTGTGTGTGTTGCTACGTCTCCACGGTAACCGTTTCTTGATGAAGCAGCCTAGAGAAGAGACTGAACATTCCTTTGGTTGGAACATATAAGGTACTGAATTTTCATAACTGCAAACAAGATACTAAGTACATGTTAGTAGTAATATGCTAAATTATATATCAGTGCCATAAACCACACTAGTGGCATTGTTATGTTATGGCTGTAGTTATGTATTATTTTTAAGTCTGCCATACATAACTAAATGTATGTCATTGCATCAGATACTATGTGAAGTAGATCCAGAAATCAGAGGCCCCAGAAGGGACAGGCAGGTCAACTTACATTAAATGTGCTAAATGCCTTTATCTTACATGTTGTTTTTTTCACGTATTACGTTAAGCATAAAAACTGTATTGACTGTGATGAAGCGAATGCAGAGACGGCTCAGAGTAATACACATTAGCCATACTAGGAAAATTGGGCTGATCACTATACATATTAGGATGTCGATAAGTTCACCTCTTGATTCTTCTTCTGGAAAATGTCTGCATTTTCATGTCAATACAAAAATAAAGAATTAAAAAACAATAAAAAATAAAAACATTACTTACTTAACCCATAGGTTTAAGTAAGTAATGTGTTGAAATGGATATATTATCAATATTGTTTTAAGAAGGGAAATGTGCCCTTCATTCATCATTTGTCAACAGATGATATATTAAGCATACAAAAAACGAAATGGAAAAATTAGTCAGTTCTCAATTCATTACAAGTGACTGTTTAGTTAATGAGATCATTGGAGTTCTATTGCCAAATATGGAAGAGCAGATGTGAAGTTCTGTATGTGGAATAATGTAATCTCAAATTAGAGCTTTTAAACTATTTTTGCACTTTGACTGATCACACATAAAATATACACATTTTATAACACACTATTTAGTGTAACATGATATTTACTGTGCAATTTTATACACTTTATTCCCAGTAAGATATACAAATAAGGATAATTAGACAAAACATTCATTATTGCGATTTTTAAAAATTCCGAAACCTTAATTTTATTTCAGTAACCCCCCCTCCCCATCATAGGCGTGCGCAGTCTGTTGCATTAGGGTGTGCACCCTAAAGCACAAACACACACACGCCGCGTGTATATGTATTTTTATATACACATACACATACACACACACACACACACATATATATACATATATATATATATATATATATATATATATATATACAAATAAACATAGGTGCAGTGTGTGATTGTGAGCGGTGCAGCGTGTAAGGGGTGCAGTGTGTGTGATTGGGAGGAGTGCAGTGTGGTGTAATTGTGAAGGGTGCAGTGTGTGATTGTGAGGGGTACAGTGTATGTAATTGTAAGGGGTACAGTTTGTGTAATTGTGAGGGATTCAGTGTGTGTGGGGTACAGTGTGTATGATTGTGAGGGGTGCACTGTGTGGGCGACAGGGGTTAGGAGGGTGGAGGGGCAAAGACAGGGGTTGGGGGTAGAGGGACAGGAGGTAGGGGGGTGAAGGGGCAGTGACAGGAGGTAGCGGGAGTAGACGGTTAGTGACAGGGGTTAGGGGGTAGAGGGGGAGTAACGGGTTAGGGAGATAGAGGAGTAGTGACAGGGGTTAGGGGGATAGAGGGGTAGTGACAGGGGGTGGGGGAGTGGAAGGGCAGTAACTGGGGTTAAGGGGGTGGAGAGGCAGTGACATGGGTTAGGGAGGTAGAGGGGCAGTGACAGGTGTTAGGGGTAGAGGGGTAGTGACAGGGGGTGGGGGGAGTGGAGAGGCAGTGACAGGGGTTAGGGGGTAGAGGGGCAGTGAGAGGGATTAGGGGGGTTGAGGGGTAGTGACAGGGGTTAGGGGGGTAGTGACAGGGGTTAGGGGGTTAGAGGGGTAGTGACAGGGGTTAGGGGGTAGTGACAGGGGTTAGGGGGTTAGAGGGGTAGTGACAGGGGTTATAGGGGTAGTGACAGGGGTTAGGGGGGTAGTGACAGGGGTTAGGGGGTAGTGACAGGGGTTAGGGGGGTAGTGACAGGGGTTAGGGGGTTAGAGGGGTAGTGACAGGGGTTAGAGGGGTAGTGACAGGGGTTAGAGGGGTAGTGACAGGGGTTAGAGGGGTAGAGGGGTAGTGACAGGGGTTAGAGGGCTAGGGACATGGGTTAGGGGGGTATGGGGGCAGAGGCAGGGTGGGGGGGCAGTGAGTGACAGGGGACAGAGGGGGGTGGAGGGGCAGTGATTAGAAGGGCATGAGTGAATGGGGTGGGGGGGCAGTGAGTAGAAGGGGGAGGGGGGGCAGTGAGTGACAGGGGGTTGAAGGGGGGTTTCTAAATACCTGCCCTGTGGGCGCCCTCTCTCTTCAGTCTGCAGCTCCGCCGGGAGTGAGCTGCAGACCACACGGTGAGTCTCGCGATCTCCAGACAGAGCGTTGCCGCGGCAACGCTCTGACAGGCTGGAGATCGCGAGACACCTCAGTCTGCAGCTCACTCCCAGCGGAGCTGCAGACTAAGGCTGAATCTCCATCAGGGCAGACGGACAGGAGGGGCCTCTCACCCGGCGGCATTGTGGGCAAGCCTCCGGGCCCCCTCCTGTGTCGGGTCCTCGGGCCCCCTCCTGTGTCGGGTCGCAGCACGGAGGTGTGATTAGGGTGTGCCCAGGCACACCCGGCACACTCCGTGCGCACGCCTATGCTCCCCATTATGAATGTTAAATTGATGCTGCTAACATTGTGAAAAGAACACAGAAGTACATGCTCAGATCAGCAAACATACTTAAATAAGAAGTTAACACTTCAACAGCCTGTCACATGGGGGGGGGGGGAGGGGGGGGAATCAATTGAAACTTTTGTGCAAAGCTGCACAGGAGGGTACAATTAGTCTATTGCCACTGCCCTGGTACTCCTATGCAAAGCTGCTCATGAGGGCAAAAAACACATGGATTTCAAGATCAGAGACAACATATGTTTACTTCAGGGAGATCATGCCAAACTAATCTTATTGATTTTTTTTATTGGGTAACTAAAATTTTAGATCAGGGTGGTGCAGTAGACATTGCTTACCTAGATTTCAGTAAGGCTTTTGACACTGTTGCACATAGAAGGCTTATCAATAAACTGCACTCTTTAAGTTTGGATTCCAATATTGTTGAATGGGTAAGGCAGTGGCTGAGTGACAGGCAACAGAGGGTTGTAGTCAATGGAGTATATTCGAAGCTTGGGCTTGTCACCAGCGGGGTACCTCAGGGATCTGTACTTGGACCCATTCTCTTTAATATTTTTATTAGTGATATTGCAGAAGGTCTTGATGGTAAGGTATGTCTTTTTGCTGATGATACTAAGATATGTAACAGGGTTGATGTTCCAGGAGGGATAAGCCAAATGGTTAATGGTTTAGGTAAACTAGAAAAATGGTCAGAATTGTGGCAACTGACATTTAATGTGGATAAGTACAAGATAATGCATCTTGGACGTAAAAACCCAAGGGTAGAGTACAGAATATTTTATAGAGTCCTAACCTCAAAATCTGAGGAAAGGGATTTAAGGGTGATTATTTCTGATGACTTAAAGGTAGGCAGACAATGTATTAGAGCAGCAGGAAATGCTAGCAGAATGCTTGGTTGTATAGGGAGAGTTATTAGCAGTAGAAAGAGGGAAGTGCTCATGCCATTGTACAGAACATTGGTGAGACCTCACTTGGAGTATTGTACGCAGTACTGGAGACCGTATCTTCAGAAGGATATTGATACCTTAGAGAGAGTTCAGAGAAGGGCTACTAAACTGGTTCATGGATTTCAGGATAAAACTTACCAGGAAAGGTTAAAGGATCTTAACATGTATAGCTTGGAGGAAAGACGAGACAGGGGGAATATGATTTATATGATGAAACATTTAAATACATAAAGGGAATCAACACTGTAAAGGAGGAGACTATATTTAAAAGAAGAAAAACTACCACAACAAGAGGACATAGTCTTAAATTAGAGGGACAAAGGTTTAAAAATAATATCAGGAAGTATTACTTTACTGAGAGGGTAGTGGATGCATGGAATAGCCTTCCAGCTGAAGTGGTAGAGGTTAACACAGTAAAGGAGCTTAAGCATGCGTGGGATAGGCATAAGGCTATCCTAACTATAAGATAAGGCCAGGATGAAAGTATTTAAAAAAAGGGCAGATTAGATGGGTCGAATGGTTCTTATCTGCCGTCACATTCTATGTTTCTATGTAAAATAGGAGCTCTTTTTCATATATCCCCAAAGAAAACCTGCAGAAACAAATACCTAGCTAAATTCATGAAAGAGAATGTGCTATGAATGTGAAGCTTGCAAGGGATTTGCTAACCCCTGTTCACAAAGAGGTTACAATTTACTTTTTATCTGTGTATGCTTGTCTGTATTCATGTACTGTTATTTTTATCTTTATTCAGGATTGCGGCATGTCACGTTTTACTGGTCAGTTTTTCATGTAAAAATTGGATCACTTTATAAACATACAGTTGTACACAATGCTTGAAAATAAACAGCAAAAAAGGATGATAAAACTTGATAAACTGTTGGATGGAATCGAAAGAGCAAATAAACATGATACTGAAGCTTACACTTCTGGTCACTTAAACCATAACCATCTATTCAAGCCACAGGTCCTGGAAAAAAAAGTGTTCTGGAAAAATACAAAGAAATCAGATCATCTCCATCTCAGTGAACTACAATGTGGCCACAATAACAAGTTCATGAAGATGAGAGTTGCTCCAACAAATTTTACATTAAAGACAAAAGTGGTACAAGATCAGAATGTTGAATCAAAATCCCTGTTTTCACCTCGTATACAACTGTCTGGTTCTGTTACGTTAACAAAGACTCCAATTGCTAGTGGTTTCACTAGCAACCAAGAATATAATGTACCATTGCAGAGTGAAGGAATAGACCTCCCTGATTTAAAACAGTTGAAGTCTGAAAACTGTATTAACAGAACATCATTCCAAGACTTTAACCATGAATATAATTTTGTGCCTGCTTTCTTTGCTGGTGTGACCAAAGCAGATCAATTTAGCATATTTCAAACGCTTGAAAAAGATATCCTTGAAAAAGAAGATCTAACTAAGGATTTCTTCAAGCATGCTTCAGCTGAAAAGTACAAGACAGAATTAGAAAAGGTATGAAATAACAAAATGTTAATACAATGTAATGTTTAAATGTCTGTATTACTAACACTTTAGTGCTCCTGTCCCTAGTTACATACAGCCACCCCCCATTTGAAATAAAATGAATATAATAAAGGTTTTCTTTTCCCTTGTCCAGTGCCGAGACCCTTCAATGTTTTACATAGCAGAGTTAAAAGGACAGGGCCACTGCATTCATACCACTTCATTGAGATGAAGTGGTCTGGATGACCTAAATGTCACTTTAAGCAGTGAAGATTTCAATATGTATTGACTGGAATATTATTTTTGAATAACTTAATCATTAGGAAAACTAATAAAAATAATTGAAAAAAGTCTACATGATTCATATAACAAAATGTACAGTGTCACATTGCAGTGTTTATTGCGCTAAGTCAGTAGGAGGTTTCAAGTGCACATCTGTCCAATCTGGACTGTAATGATAAGCTGAAAGAGCAGGGCTAACCCACTCCGATTCCCAAACCGTATTTAAATTCCAAGGGGTTCACTAAGCTGTGTGTGAGGGGTGCAGTGTGTGCAAGGGGACAATGTGTGTGGGGGGAGGGTGCAGTGTATATCAATGGTTCAGTATGTGTATGTGGGGTGCAGTGTGTGTGTGAGGGGTACAATGTGTATTAGGGGTGCAGTGTGTGTGTTTGTGTGAGGGGTGCATGTGTGTGAGGGATGCAGTGTGCAATTGCCCTGTTGCTCCACCTCCCCCGGATCCACCACTGATTCATGGTCATAGAACCACTGACAGAACTTGATTGTATTACACAAAGGCTGGTTAGCAAGGGATTGCCTCATTTCGAAATTAAAGGGACTCTATAGTCACCAAAACAACTATAGCTTATTCATAGGCGTGCGCAGCCTATTGCATTAGGGTGTGCACCCTAAAGCACAAACACACGCCGCATGTGTATATATGTAATATATATATATATATATACACACACACACACATACACTGCTGTGTGTGCTGCTAGTGTGCTGTGAGGGTGCTGTTAGTGTGTGATGTGGGTGCTGTTAGTGTGTGTGTGAGGGTGCTGTTAGTGTGATGTGTGTGTGAGCGTGCTGGTAGTGTGATGTGTGTGTGAGGGTGCTGGCAGTGTGCTATGTGGGTGAGGGTGTTTGTGTGGGTGCTGTTTGTGTGTGAGGGTGCTGGTAGTGTGCTGTGTGTGAGGGTGTTTGTCTGTTTGTTAGGGTCCTGTTACTGTGCTGTGTGAGGGTGCTGTGTGTGTGTGAGGGTGCTGTGTGTGTTTGTGAGGGTGCTGTTAGTGTGCTGTGTGTGAGGGTGTTGTGTGTTTGTAAAGGTGCTGTGTGTATTTGTGAGGGTGCGGTTAGTGTATGGTGTGTGTGAGCGTGCTGTATGTGTCTAGGTGCTGTGTGTGTGTGGGCTGTATGTTTGGAGGGATTGTGGAGGTGAGGGCAGATTAGTAAATACCCCCCTCCCTACCTTATGTAGGGAGGGGGGATCCTTTCTGCCATGTGCCATCCCTTGTGGTCCAGTGGAGAGTGAACTCTAGCCTGCGGAGCTAGAGTTAACTCTCACGAGATCTGAGTGTTGCCTTGGCAATGCTCAGATCTCGTGAGAGGAACCTGGCAGAGCTGCTGTCTAGAGCTCCCCGGGTCCTCTCCTGCCTCCCTCCATGTTGCTGTGGGTTGGTGAGGTAGATCTTTGATCTCCTCGCCAGCCCATGAAGGCTAAGAGCAGAGCCGGCACTCAGATAGTGCCGCCTCTGCGTGAGCCGACAGGGGAGATCCAGAGATCTCTGGAGAAGTCCTGGGGAATAAAGTGTGGGAACTCTTTTCCCACCCCCCCAAAAAAATAATATACGTGTGTGTGTGTGTATATATATACTGACACACATACACAGACACACACACATATATATATATATGTAACGGATCACCTGGCACCCCGACTGGGTACCTCCGTTAATGGATGCTCCTAGCGCTTCCAGAGGACTCCAAGCACTCCACCAGACACCATAAGCACCGCAGGCTGCAGCTATCTCCCTTCAGAATGAAGCAGGAACAAGCTCTTACAAGAGCTCAGTGATTATAGCAAGGGAATATGCCTAGCATAGCAATCCCTTGTAGCAGATTCCCCCAATAAGAGACAGGACTCAAGTTGAGGGTAAAAATAGATCTCTCTGGCTGCTAGCTTGCAGCCCTTTTTATTAGGTGCTCCCATGAAGGGGAGGGACACACACAGTAACGTACATTAACCAATCACACAATAGTTACATCCCACACATAGCCCTCCCCTCTACCTGTAAACTAATTATCTGTACACACAGGAAAATACAATTATCATAGGTAGGGAAAATACAGTTTTTACACAACATTCATAACTCCCAAAATATACATCACATTCGCATAAAAATACATATTCACAATCAATCCATTCGGGGGAACAACATACTCAAAAATCATACAATCAATTGGACCAGGGGTTCAAAAGTTAGTACAAATGTGCATTTGACCTTCTGGAAGCATGGTTTTACAGGGCCCTCTATCCTGGAGACAATGGGGGGACTAGAGGCAGACTCCATTAACCACATGGTTGCAAAACGACATAAAACACTTTAAAATACATAAAGTCACATTTTACACATAACACACAGACATTTCACATATCCCCAGATAGCTCAGGTCTGAGTGCACATTATTAGGTGAATGGCACTCAGACCAACCGAATACAGTTTAATCGCCATGGAGCCAAAGTCTTTAATCACACGAATAGGCTCCATGGCATAGCTATCTGGGTTACCACAGCTCACACAGGGCAAGTACCAAATGACCCCACTGTATTTAAAGGGCCAGAATGAGTGACATACACTCTGGTATGGCCGAATACTGTTTTTAAAGGGCCATAGTCCAAAGGCAGCAGGCGGGCAGCCAGGCTTCTCCAATGCAATGTGGCGAGATGTGCACACACATACTCCCACACACTCAGACAGACACACACATTCACAGACTCACTTACAGACACACACACACACACTCATACATTCACAGGCACACACTCAGACACACACACATACATTCACAGACACACACTCAGACACACACATACATTCACAGACTTACAGACACACACACACACATTCACAGACACATACATTCACAGACACACACACATACATTCACAGACACACACATACATTCACAGACACACACACATACTAATTATTATTTATTTTTTTAATTAAAAAAATGTCCACCCAGCCTCCCTACCTGGAGTGCTGGCGTGGACCTGTCCCTGGGGTCCAGTGGGTCGGGTGCCTGTCTTCATCTCAGCCGCGGCGAGGGAGCTGTGTGCACTCTGCTCCCTCTCACCGCGCGGGCTGTCTGCTGTAGCTGGGAGCCGGAATATGACGTCATATTCCGTCTCCTAGCATCAGCAAACGGCGCGCGGCGAGAGGGAGCAGAGAGCACACAGCTCCCTCGCCGCGGCTGAGATGACACCCGACCGGGTGGGTTGGGGGGGGGGGGGGGTTGGGGTCCATCACCTCTTGCCCCCCCCCCCATGATAGGGGGAACATGGGGGCCGGAAGGGGGCATTTGGGGGCTATGAGTGCCTGCAGGAACAGCGTTCCTGCTCAAATAAAAGTGCAGGAACGCTGTTCCTGCAGGACTCAATACATAGGCGTGCCACGGGGATTAGGGTGTGCCCAGGCACACCCGGCACACCCCGTGCGCACGCCTATGAGCTTATTGTATTTGTTCAGGTGAACTTAATCATTCCATTCAGGCTTTTTGCAGTAAACACTGTTTGTTTTAAAGGAAAGGCAGTGTTTACATTACAGCCTAGGAATACCTCCACTGGCCACTTATCAGATGGCTACTAGAGGTGCTTCCTGGGGCAAGAGTTCCTCCTTTACTCTATGAGGAGATATTGATTGGCCAAGGTTGTGTTTGGCCTGTGCTGGCTCTGCCCCTGATCTGCCTCCTTGACAACCTCAGCCAATCAAATGAATTCCTTTCCTATGGATGAAAGAATAACTTTTGATGTCAGCCAAGCAGGCAGATCAGGGGCGGAGAGGTATAAGGGAGGGTGGGGATAAAGGGAGGGGGGTGGGGGAGGATTGCGCTAGATGGTGTTTTTAACACTATAGGGCCAGAAATACATGTTTGTGTTCATTACCCTATAGTGTTCCTTTAAATCTGCTATGAATATGAACACCCAAATTCAGAAAGTTCAGTACTGACTGAATGTTAAAGTTGTTTAAGACCACTGCAAAATCCCATGGTCACTACTCTCCTATCCTAATTCTCTTCAACCCTTCTGCTGCTTTTGACATTGTTGATCATCAACGGATTCTTCTTATCCTCCATAATCTCGGTCTACGAGATACTCTCTCTCTCCTGGTGCTCTTCCTACCTCTCCCTACATTCTTTCAATGTTTCTTTCTCTGGCTCTACCTCTTCTCATCAATCGCTTTCTGTTGGTTTTCCCCAAGGATGTGTCATTGGTCCCCTATTGTTCTCAATCTACACTGCCTCCCTTGGTAAACTCATCAGCTTCTTCAGCATCCAGTATCATTTCCATATCAGTTCTAAAGACAATTTATCTGTCCTCCCCTGATTTCTCACCACCCCTCTAGACTTGTGTCTCTAATTGCCTCTCTGCTATCTCCAACTGGATGCCTGCTCATTTCCTTAAACTTAACCTGTCCAAAACAAAACTTCTGGTCTTCCCTCCCTCAAGTGTTGCTACTCCTTTGTCTGTTTCCCTCCAAGTCAATGGCGCTACTATCCACTCTTCTCTGCAGGCTCGCTGCCAGGTGTTCGCCATATCCTGCCGCTCCCATCTGAAAAACATTGCACGCATTGGACCCTATTTAACACCTGTTACGGCTAAGGTGCTTGTCCATGCCACTGTCTTCTCTTGCCTTGACTACTGTAATCCGCTTCTCAGTGGTCTTACGTGTTCCCGACTTGCCCCGTTACAGTCTATAATGAATGCCACGGCAAGGCTCATCTTCCTGTTTGTCCTCATCTTCCTGTTTGTCTGCACCTCCCATGCCTCCCCCTCTGTCAGTCCATACATTGGCTTCCCGTAAGATATAGGACTCAATTTAAGAACCTGATACTTGCTTACAAATCTCTACACAATGCTGCTCCAACCTATTTATCCTCACTAGTACACAAATATGTTCCATCTAGACCCCTACGCTCTGCCGGAGACCTACATCTAACCTCTGTTCATACTCCTACCGGCCGCCTGGGCCCCACGTGTAGTATCAGCTTCACTGACGCCGGTGCATCTGCACCGGGGCCCACACGCTGATGGGGCCCATCAAGTGGCCCAAGCATTTAGGACCTATTGTCCTCCCCCCTGACCCCACCCCTGAGCGGCGGGTGGGGGCCCTAAACACCAATAAGGGGGGGGACCTATTGTCCTTCCCCCTGGCCCCCACCCCTGAGTGGCGGGTGGGGGCCCTAAATAAATATTTAACCCTCCCCCCAGGTGACTAGGGGTCCCCAAACCCCTAGTCACCCTCTACCAAAAAAATGGACCCCTACCTACCCCTACCTACCCTAAAAATAACGAGGGGGGACCATTAACTAAGTACCTGTAAAATAAGAAAAATAAAACTTACAATTTGATGTCTTCTTTTTTCTAAAATCTTTTTTTTCAGCCCAAAAAAGGGCAAAAAAAAATCCATAATGACCGTCGCAATAAAAAATATAAAACAAATCCTGAGCGCAAAAAAAAATAATCCATCTTCACCCATGGAAGGCTCCGTGCAGACTGAGCTCTGCAGGGCGGGGAAAGGGTTATAAAGCCTTGCCCCGCCCTCACCCTGCAATTAGGCTCAGAGCACTCTGATTGGTGGGTTTAAGCCATCCAATCAGAGTGCTCTGACAGGTAAATGAAGAGACTGTAAAATAACACAGAGTACTCTGACTGGCTTAAACCAACCAATCAGAGTGTCCTTATCCTAATTCCTGGGCAGCGCAAGGCTTTATAAGCCTTCCCCTGCCCTGCACAGCTCAGTCTGCGCGGAGCCCTCCATGGGAGACAATAGGTCCCCCCTTAATGATATTTAGGGCCCCCACCCACCACTCAGGGGTGGGGACCAGGGGGAGGACAATAGGTCCCCCCCTTATTGTTATTTAGGGCCCCCACCCGCCGCTCAGGGGTGGGGGCCAGGACAATAGGTCCCCCCCTTTCAAGTATTTTAGGGCCCCCACCCACCACTCAGGGGTGGGGGCGGGGGGGAGGACAATAGGTTCTGCACCCCTTTCAAGTAATTTAGGGCCCCCACCCACAGCTCAGGAGTGGGGGCCGAGGGGGGGACAATAGGTCCCCCCCACTTTTCTTTTACTTTAGGGCCCTCACATGCCGCTCAGGGGTGGGGGCCAGGAGGGAGGAAAATAGGCCCCCCCTTTCAAGTATTTTAGGGTCTCCACCCACTGCTCAGGGGTGGGGGCCGGGGGGAGGACAATAGGTCCCCCCTCTTTGAAGTATTTTACGGGTTCCCCCTCCCGAGTCCACCCCTGAGCGGCGGTTGGGGCCGGGGGGAGGACAATAGGTCCCCCCTTAAATTTAAAAGCCCCCACTCATGGCACGGGTGTGGACTCGGGAGTGGACCCTGTTTTTTTTTATAAATAGTGAGCAGCCACATAGATCTAGTTTATGACATAAAATCCAAGTCAATTACAAAACGAACTAGACTAATATTGATCCAATGAGCATCTAAAAATAATAGGTAAAGGTATGTAGCGGAGAGCTGATATTCCACAGCTAATCTCCACTTAAGATCCCAGTGACGCTCAGGAACAAGTATTATAAGTCCATAGAGTAGTAATTCCAGCAGGCAAAATAATCCAACAATATCCCAACAGCAATCCCAATGACTGGACGACACACAGCATCAGGAGCAGAACTGACGTTTATTCCCACAGCTTCCTTTTAAGACATTCTCCCATGCAAGGGAGGGATTTCCAATCATTAAGACATTAACCAATACAGCAATAGTTAACTCCCACACATCTCCACCCCTCAGAGTGACTCATAATCCCCTTAACTGTACTGTACATTTACCCCAAACCTGGATGTACCCTAAAATAAGCAGATAGCCTAATATTTAGGGTACCGCCTGGTAGCCCTGATCTGGGTGACTAACATATCTAAAATTCACCCAGATCGGACCAGGGGTTCGGGAGTTAGGTGGAGGGTGAAGTTTGACCGACCGCATATGAGGTGGTATCCGAAAAAGGTTCCATGTGTTTTGGCCCTGCGGTCGGTTGAGTTCCAGACACTCGGCGACCAAACACCACTGAGATTTCTGTGCGTAAGATGGCCGCCGCGCGTGGTTCGTATCCCGAACAGCAGCCACATAGAAACATAGAAACATAGAATGTGATGGCAGATAAGAACCATTCAGCCAATCTAGTCTGCCCAATTTTCTAAATACTTTCATTAGTCTATGGCCTTATCTTATAGTTAGGATAGCCTTATGCCCATCCCACGCATGCTTAAACTCCTTTACTGTGTTAACCTCTACCTCTTCAGCTGGAAAGCTATTCCATGCATCAACTACCCTTTCAGTAAAGTAATACTTCCTGATATTATTTTAATATGCCACCCAGGCACTTAACCCACATCAATTAACCTGCGGTTTTGAGAAGTGTGAACACCTAACGAGGCGCACACTTCTCACTAGGGTGGTCTGGGGGTTCGGTAGTTTCCTTCGTATGAAAACTACCGAACCCTCATACGAAAATAAATACAGTTTTACAATACATAGCGATACAATTAAACTAATGCAGTTTTAACATCAATTATACAGGACAGGCTGAATACAATCCGCTACAAGGTACTTAATATGTACAAACACAGTTCCAAAATGGGAATATATACTAAGTGGTTATTTGGTAAATGGAAAATACTAACCTAAACCGTGGAAAGATAAATGTAAATAGTAAATGCATAGCAAGACTACTACTGTGAGATGTTCAAAAAGTATGCATTAGTTATGTGTAGTAACCCATAGAACTTGATGTAAATCTTAAATGGAAAACTTTACCTAGAGTTAAATATAGTGCGAAAAAACGATCCAATACTATAAGGTGTCAGAAAAATGGGGAAAACAAGTTGAGATTTCCTAATAGGAAAATGAGTGTATGACAATGTATTAAAAATAAAATAAATATACATATAGGAAAACTATTATGTTAATGAACCATTTTTAAGTGAAAAAAATCTGAGCAGTGTAATTAATATAGGATAAGGTAATTAAAAATTGAAGATTATGCTAGCTTTAGTGTACTAATAATCTTAATTTTAATAATGACAGGAGGTGAGTATTTTGCATATCTCTCTTTACTAACTCCATACAGCAGTAAAGAAACACATAGAAAAAAAGAACCAATGACAAGAGAGTAGGATGTACAATGCAACGTGACCTCATAATTTCCTCTTACAGAAAGCAACATCAAGCGGAAGTAAATATATATCAAGTAAAAACTAATAATAACTCCAAAGTCACACGTGTGAAGGAGCAAACTTCCAAGGAATTCTATACGAACGAAAAAGAGATCGGGTTGAGTCAAATCCGAAGGATAAAAATTCCCAATAGGTTCACACGAACCGCCAAATGTCTTCAAAGAATCATACTGAAAAGAGAATGTGAGACAGGTTTAGACATATAGTCATGAACATGTAAATCCCAGTAACATACCATGTATATAATCCCATCGGAGAATATAGTAAACTATAAATCTGATAACTAAGAACTGTAAACTCTAATGAGGATTCCAGATTAATGGAAGGACAATCATTAATATAAGCACAAACATGAGAGGCAAACCTACCTGAGCCCCTGATACCTACAAAAACAAACAAATAGAAAGGGTGGGCAGTGAAGCAAGGAGGGAAAATACTCACCTCCTGTCATTATTAAAATTAAGATTATTAATACACTAAAGCTAGCATAATCTTCTATTTTACAACATGACATGAGGCTTCGTATTTTGCATTTTTTTTTTAATTCTTTATTTTTCTTGTGCATAGTTTGACATCAAGCGTGCAGAGCCACAACAGCATCTTCACGCATTTCCATGACATATCAAGGTGTGACAGTTTATACGGCACATTTTTATATTACATGAAGGTATCAGACTATTAGACATCGCTTTTGTGGTATAACATGCTTTGTACATATCTAGCTGCGCTTAAGGTGATAAGTATGTAATTTAGGTGTAGTGTGACATATAGGCATTAAGAACACCATGAGTCAGTTAATTAGATGTGAAGCTAGTAGAGGTAACAGTGCATCATGTGAGGCAGACTAGTCGTTTAAATGTATGCCCATATTACGCCTTAACAATAATACTAAAAGAAGGCATACACCTGTATAAAACAGTAGCTTATTTTAAGTCGAGTATTCAAAATATATATATTATACCACCAGACAGGTTGTGGCTAGCTAGGTTGTTAACTGTTCTATGGCATCAGACCAATAGTAACTACAGTCTCCATTTTAGTACCAGTAACGGATATGTCCATTTGGGAGTACCCACAGCCAGGATTCATGTTGGGGAGGCTGTCAGCGACAGGTCCAGCGGATGCTGCTTTAGGTACCGTCTGTCATAAGGAGCTGGGGTACCTGTCGGTTTTGACATCAGGGACTGTGGTGGTCAGTGTCCTTTGCTCCAGCATATACACAGTCCTCCTATGGTATTTATTCCTCTGCCGGTATGCGAGTGTGGGTATGATGTTTTGCAGGTCTCGGTAACCAGGTGTGGTCACGTTGTAATTGGTTATTTGGACACTGCCTCGGTGTTGGTCTGCGGTAGCTTTACTGCGATAGGAAGCTCTAGTGAGGTGGCTAGGTCAATGTAGGTGCTGGGTTTTCTGCTGGTGAGGAGGTCTGCTTGCAGTCTGGTAGACGGCAGAATCACAGGTCTCCGCCGCTGCCCCATCGTGGTCGCATTAAAGTGCCCTGGGTGGTCGTGGCTCTGTTCGTGGGGGCTCTCGCTCAGCGCGCCGTCTTTGGTGGTTTGCTGGTTAGGTGCATCTGTCGGCCATTTTTTCAGGGCCGCTTGGTAGCTGCTGGCGCTGAGTCGCCCATTAGCACTGCCATGAGGTCGCCTGCCCGGTGGGGGCCGGGATAACCCCCGCCGGCCCAGAGGGGGGGTAGGCAGGGCCGGGGACCCCGGGTTTGAAGCGGTTCTCAGTCGTTGCCGGGAAGGAGAGCGGGGCAGCGGCCGTCCGTCCCCCTCCCCACCCGGCTAGGCCTCAGTCCTCCCAGCCCCGGAGCATCTCACCAGGACCCGGTCCACCCGATATCAGGGGTTCCAGCTACACCGGGACACTCCAGGACCAGGTATCTCGCACTCTCAGGGGGTTCCAAGCTGAGTTTCATGGGTGTTTTACCCTTTTTTTAGATGAGTTTCCCTGGAGCTGTATTAACTTGCAGCCTGCTGGCATGGCCGCCCGGCCCCGCCCCCCGTATTTTGCATTTTTAACGCTGAGAAAATAATATAAAATCCTAAGGTGCGTCGAGAGACCCAGCACTTCGGCGTTGCGGAGAAGACCTTCCCGTTGAACACCCGCACATCCGCTATCTGACGGGAAACTACATAAGACCAAGCCTGAAAGTCTGTCAGCAGTATGTCTAGTCCCCCAGAGGGACAGGAGAACGACCTCCCCATCCAATAAGCTGGAGGTGCATGTCATTGGGTAGTTGGTATCACAGAGGATCCTAGTCCATAGGGAGTCCTCAGGTTGGGATATGGGCCGTTGTTCCATCCCAATCCTCAAATAAGGCATCAAGATACCGTTCCGAACACCAAACAGGCCAGGAATGTCCAGATGTAGGGGTAGGGTCATCGCAGCCCTGGGTCCCTAGCAGCCTGCAATAGTCCACCGACCTGCCAAGAACCCCCAAAATGGGTCCAGGCCCCCAGGTAGCCGCCCCTCCCGGAATAGAAGATGTGAGTTCCCTTTGGGTCCATGAGTGTTCTGTGTCATTTTACACAGCGTGGGAAAGTTCTTTGGAAGCCCACCCATTCATTCAGAAATACAAATTAGGATCAGAAGATGTTGATTCCTCCTCCTATAAAACAAGAATTGAACTGGTGGAAAAAAAACAAGAATCTGAGTCAGGGATACCCCCTTGAAGAACCGAGATGGCATATAATAACTACGGATGCAAGTTCATGCAATGTGGAAACGGGGGAAGTGGAATTACAGAGAAAGTAATCTACACTCAAACCTGAGGGAATTAAGAGCAAATTACCAGGCTCTTCTAGAATTCCTTCCATTCATATGGGTTCCCTCCCCTACCCATGTTTCATTGATTTTCCTTTATAAATTTATGTTACAGCAACATTACTCTAGTTAGTAAATAGCAGTTTTGGTGTAAGTTTGCTGCAACACCCCCACAAATGGCAATTGGGCAATTTTGTTAGCGTGGAGTACTTAAAACTATTTGTAAGCATCTTCTCCTCTAGGTCAACTTAGTGAACCCTTTGACTTTTTGCTTTCCAAGCTATGTTAAACTACGTACATGAAAAAAAATAACACAACATATCTCTGTATAAGTGTGAATACTAATAGATAGTATAATAAATGTACACATCCATGTAAACCAGAGCTCTTGTCCTATGTCTCGTTTTGGTACCCTGATGTCAGTATAGTTGAAACATCACTCAGCAAGTTGCAGATATTCAGAGAGGAATAGAGATGCGAGATGCATATTAGATATAATTACATTTATGGAGTAACAATACAAATATTATTGTATTATAATATATTATTTATTGAAATTTAATAAACATAGCCTGGACCAAAACAAAGTGAACTGATAAACTGTCCTCAGTACAATATAAGCTATAGAAGTATCCAGTTTGTGCTAAAAAAAATACTTCTGTGTCCTCTAAAATACATTTCACTGTATTACAAGTTTTTTTCAAATGAGAAAAAAATATTGTTTAATTTCTCTTATTTTCATTTCAGGATCTCATGAAAGTTGCTCATATTAAGCCTCCACATTTTGCTCGATTACAGATCTTCAGTGAAACATTTGGAAATTTATGCAGAGACTCTTCCATATTTGGAAATATATTAAGTGAAATTAAGGTACTTTGCCATTTAATATATTCACTAATGTATATGTATGACACCATTTTTGTAGGAATTATCAACTTGAAACATAACTGCAACAGAGGATATTGAGGCTTAATAAGTTTCTATTATAATAATCTAATCTAATCTATACAAAATTTATTCAAATAGTATCTAGTAAATTTGACATTAGAGAGACTCTGTCACCTTGATTTGTGTCAGTGTGCATCCAACACCATCCATCAGAGTGACAATAGCAGTCTTTGGCCATGCAGGAGCTTGCCCCTAGTGAACAGCATGTGTAAGCCCCTTTCATACAACACGCTATGTTTCTCAAGAGCCAGGATGTGTAACATATGCTTTTTGATTGAGTAAGCTATAAAGTCCTTTTGTACCAGTTTGACAAATATGTCAAACTTACTGGTAAAGGGGCAGGGTCCTGACACCATAACCATGCCAACAAGCTACAGTGATTATGGTGCTTACGGTATCCCCATAATTTCTATTGAATCATGTTAGGTAGAGTTTTAGCAGAGCTTTGCATTAAAAACCAATGAGAAAAAAAGATAACCGTCTGAATGCTAGCGACCAACAATATTATTATTACACTTTATAAAGCGCAAACACAATCTGCAGTGCTGTACATGGTTGACATGGGTACAATACATCTGAGACAATGTGTGACCAACAAATACAGTAGTTGGGGCCATATTCCCTTTGAACTTACAAACTAGATGTATAGTGAGAAATTGGAGGTGTGCTTCTGCAGTACAAAAATAAATTAAAATAAACATATTAAGCCTTTGATGCTCAGCCCATCTGCTCAAACCATCCCAACATTTGATGCTCAACTCAACTAGATGTTTAGTGAGAAATTGGAGGTGTGCTTCTGCAGTACAAAAATAAATTAAAATAAACATTTTAAGCCTTTGATGCTCAACCCATCTGCTCAAACCATCCTAACATTTGATGCTCAACCCAACTAGATGTATAGTGAGAAATTGGAGGTGTGCTTCTGCAGTACAAAAATAAATTAATATAAACATATTACGCCCTTGATGCTCAACCCATCTGCTAAAATAACTAGCAGGGACCCTTCATTCCCTTAATTATCTAGAGCTCAGGGATAAAGAAGTAATAAGGGCAATGATAATCCTAATGACGTCAGGCTGTAGATAGACCTCCCAACAAATACAGGGATTCCCTAGTCATAAGTCGGTTATATCCATCTACACTCTCTTTCAAGCCATTGGCTTGGAAATGCATCAGTCTAGAAAAATCTAGGGCATGATGTTTCATAAATGTGAAACAGCATCTGTGTTCTATTTTCTATTACCAACAGTCTTTGTTAACTTCTAACTCAACACTAACTACTTCTTGGAAAATAATTACATGCAATTTCTTTCATCTAGAATGCATATGATCTGTACATTGAACATCTTTTGGATACTCAGTCTTCAACACAATTTGAGGTAATTGCATAAATGCTAATTAACCATTTCATTGGCAACTTTTGTGAAGGAAAGTCAGGATTGTGTTAGATAGAATGCATGTATTATGTTTATTGTTTCTTTAGCTAAATGTTAAAGGGTTTGTCTAAGTACATTTTGACCCAATATTTTTTTTAAGTTAATGTGTAATGCTTTTTGTGAGAAAACCCACCGGGAGATCAGGGTTTTCTCTGAACATTCATCTGTTTAGCATTCGGTTAGTTTATGCCACGTTGGTTCGGTAGATTGAAACTACCGAACACAGACCACCCTCCTGGCTCATTGACTTCAAAAGAGCCCGTCAATTAAGCGCTTTCTCAGGGTGGCCGCAATTCATATATACGAATGCCATGTGGCGGAGAAAACGGCGGCCATCTTGTTTGTTCGGGACAAAGGCAGCGGGACTTGGTCGTCGAGTGTCTGGAACTAAAATCAGACACTCGACTTCCCGAACACTGGTCTCAAGCATACGAACGTTGGAACTGTATTTCCCGAACAGCTAGGAGAGCGCTTTTCGGTACTTTGATGTATTCACAGGAGGGGAACAATCGCTCCTATGAGCCAGGAGGCTCCATTCGTGGATTTTAGAGTTATTTAACATTGTCAGAATTGACCGACCGCACACGCTGAATTCGTGGAACTATATTGGGCAAGAGCTTCGTGTGCGGTCGGTAACTTAAGACTTCCACACTTTTTAAAAACCCCTGAACCGATCTGGGTGAAATTTGAATATGTTGCTCCCCCAGATCGGGGCTATCAGGGGATGTGACATTTGTGGGGATACCTTAAGCATAAAGGGGTGTTCTGAGTTTTGGGGAAAATGTGTGCACTTCGCCTGGAGATAATTGGGTTATTCCTTAACTTATCTCATTATCTCACAGGCGGAGACAGGGAGTGTTTAAGTGTAACTATACCTTATGATTGGCTATTTGATTTATGTACTGTAGGAGGTCCTCCTGCAAGGGGACCTCCATAAAAGCCTGTGTGGTCTCATTAAACTTGAGTCTTGTTACACCCTTCATCATGTTTCGGCTGGTTTTTGGGTACCTGATTGCTACTTGGGGAAAGCTGTACTAGAGGATTTCGTTTCTTGGGAATTTAACTACTGACCAGAAGTACCGAACGGCGAGCTATAATCACCCTGGCTCTCAGCCGTTCGGCTAAAATCATACGAACCCATAGCTACCACTTCAGGGTTCGTTACAATTTTAAATAATGTTTTAAGCCACAAACTCATTGTTAATGTATTTTCTATGCACATATTCAACTATAATACCAAGAACTATAAAACAAATCTTAATGTTTTACTTATTTTTTAATCAGTGTATATTAATTAAAATATTAATATATTTAAGCCATGGCCACAACATAATGTTAGATAGATAGATGATAGATAGATAGATAGATAGATAGATAGATAGATTTACTGATTGCCAGAACAATTTTGGCAAAAATGTAAGTAAAAAAAAAACTCTTACAAAGTGTACATACTTTTTCAACTGTACCTTCTCTAGATGATCTGTCACAGCTGAAGTCAAACTACTCCCATACATTCTGGTATGGAATGTACTTCACTGTGTGCTAACTACACTTGGAGATTCGTTTCAGGGCTAACCGCAATTGAGCTGAATTCCAAGACATGACAGTCAGAATCTTGGGGGAAGCAACTTACGCAAGCCCGAACATATTAATTTGTGATTCAGAGTGCCATTCTTGGCATCAAAATAAGTGAATGGAATGGAAAGAGGTTGCTTGTTTTAGGTGGGAGCAAAACAGCAGCTTTGTTTCCAGTGATGAATAAGAGGTCTGCCCTTCAAGAGTTGGCAAAAAAAAAAAGATGAATGATTGGTGGGGGACAGCCACTAAATGCCAGTTTTATTTACAGATCAAGTGAACTGATCAATACAGGGAAAAATGAGGAGCAGTAAATCACACTGCTTCTTCTGAGGGAGATAGATCAACAGTTATACATGGTCTTTTAACCTTGCTGTACATTGAGTGGGATATAATTTATTGATTCTAGTGTGAAAGTAAGTTTAGCTTATTTTTATTTTCAATTTGACAGTTTTGATTGAGACATAAAAGATAATTGTAATGGGGTACAGAATTAAAGAGGGGTTACATCGGGTCACAACACTGTACAGCATTTGTCTAACACTTTTATTGCAAGCACCCCCCCCCCCCATTCCCTTGTTACACTCATGTTGGTTTTCCCTGGGTCTGTAGTTTGAACATACAATGGGCACATGGTTGTGATATAGGGAGTCAGTCATCAAGTGTCATGTTACTAGGAGATGTAGTCTATTCATGGCGTCTCGAGTAGTTTAGTTCCATGGCTTTTCTTAGACTCCCCGTTTGTAGCATTGGCTCGTTCACACTGTGCCCCTCTAGGTCGCACCCTTCCTTCTTAATCTGTGTCTCGAATGTAATATATATACAGTAAATGATAATGCAGAAAAGAGCTTATAGGGAATAGAAACAGGTAAGGATGCAATATCTCTTTGGTTTGTTGTGGAAGAGTTTACTTCGATATCATTAACTCGTAAGAACTATATACATTGTGGGTTTATTGCAAGTAGTACTATACGACTGTATAGTCGGCTGTCCTAAGGTTGTGATGGTAAATTGCGTTGTATATTAGGTTGTGCCCTTGAGAGCGCTGTTTTTCAGGATGTCATATCTATCTCCCTGTGCAAAATTTGTGGAGTTTTAGTTCCAATGCCCCTTCCTCCCCCCCCCTGTTTTTGTTTTTTTTGTTTTTTAATTATGGTCATGTGAGGATCCTTCATGTGTTGGTTCCTAGTTATTGGAAATATAGTCATTCCACTTAGTATGGGCCTCCACTAGATGCATTCCTATTCAGAATACAAGTTCAAGGTTATTTGCTGTTTCAAGTCCACTAGAAGTGGCAATTTGGTAGATTTTCACATCCTTGCTATTAGGAGGCTTGCAGTGATGAAGATGTAGAAAATAAGGCTTGAGTCGGTTTAGGAGAGTCTGTCCCAAGCCATAAATAAAAGGCACATTTCAGGTGTAAGCGTTACATTCTTTCATCTAATATTCAATATGTTTTCTACTACTTGCCAAAAAGGGCGGGTGTTAGCACAGCACCACCAAGTGTGGTACATTGTTCCTCTCTCACTCAGGCACCTCCAGCACATACTCAACGTTGGGGTACATGTACGCCAGGCGATTCGGCACCATGTTTAGCCAGCTAGTTGCAGGGGCACTTGAAACAACTTTGAGATACTAGCTTGACATTTTGTCATTGATCCTAGTGTTTGACTAGGTTACCAATATACAGTCGTTAAAATATTTTTTTGTTTACTATTTGGAGAAAGAAAATTCAATTTTAATAAAAAAAAAGTCTGCCCTGTGAACTCCCGAAACACCTGCCAAGAACCATGCTTTTAGGTGGAGATCTGTCGAGTATAGTTGCAGTGTTGACAGCAGGGCCACCAGCAACCTTTTGTATGCTTGTCACCAGGGCCGGTGCAAGGATTTCTGCCGCTCTAGGCAAAGATCCATTTTGCTGCCCCCTTATGTCACTCACTCACTGACAGACACACACTAGCAGAGGCACACACTCATGGACAGACACACAGACACTCACTGACACACAGACACACGCTCACTGACATACATACACTCACTCACTGGCACACACACACATAGACACACACACACAGAAAATCACTGACAGACATACACACACACACACACTTACTGACAGACATACACTCACTCACTGACCGACCTACACTCACTTACTGACAGACAGACACACACACACACAGACACTCACTGACCAAACATGCACTCACTCACTGACATACATACACACACACACACACTCACTGACAGTCAAACACTCACACACTCACTAACACACAGACTCAGACCTACCTCCTGGGGGAGCCTGTGTGGGGCAGCTTCTCACTCCTCCAGTGAGCTGTTTAGTATGCTGGGGCTGGAATTATGTCATATGTCATATACCTAGTTCGCCTCACGGTTGCGCCGGCCCTGTATGTCACGTGGATAGAGAGAATTTAGTTGTTTAGAACAATTTAGGGAAAGAGGGGTGTAGATATGGAGCAGCTCACAGAAGTGTAAAATGGACTTAAGAAGCAGTCTTTCAGACTCTGTAAAGACAGCTATATGCAACAGAAATGGTGAGTGACTAGGTTAATGTTATTCCCTGATCTCCAGGGTGGGCATCAAAACAGATAATAGGTTTGCTAAAAATTGAGCCGGAATTCTAAGCAGATAATGGTATTTTAAACTTAAACATAATGCGGTATTATATATTAATGGAGCAATATCTCAAAAGAATGTGAAACCTACTAATAGGATGTGCCATAGGGTAGATCCAACTATAAACCACTTTATGGGGCCACAAGCTTTTGGTGATGTAGACAAAATCTCCCCATTATGGCAGCAGAGAGATCCCCCAAAAATGGATAGTGGAGGTCCTCAAAAATGGATAGTGGAGGGTGGGCGTGTCTGGGACTTCAGAGAGTGCGGTCGCATATGCTGCCAAGGCCATAAATAGCTGACAATAGTGACCCAACCAAGGGACACCCGATACCTACCATCATGTCCCAGCCTAAACAACATCACCAGATGCAGAGAGGTGACAAAACCAATTTTTTTGGGGTAAAAGCCGGAGCCTTCTCTGCAGGCACACGCGAGGTCTAAGCCGCATGAGGAGACCCAAGATGGCGGCGAGGAAGATCCCAATCCACCCCATGGGACAGCGGTGGCTGACCTGCCTGTCACACAGGGGATTCTCCAGACTATGCTTGATGCTCTGTCGGACAAGCTCCAACTTACATTTCATGACTCCCCTGAAAGCCTGCGCTCTGACCTCTGAGAACTGGGGGATAGAACGTCCTCGATTGAGGACAAGATGGTGGAAGATGAAGAGGCCCACAATAATCTGGCGGCAAGAGTGGTGGGTCTCCTAGCCAGAATATTCCTGCGTGGTCTGGTTGTTCGGTAGTTTCACTCAATATAATGAATGGAGTGATTCTACCAAACAATCAGGTGAATGCTGCATACATATAACCCAGGTTAACCGAACACATAAATACATACATAATATTAAAGGCAGTATACTGTAATATGCTCCACAGTCTTAAAGGGACAGTATTCCCAAAAGTCCCAATATGTCCACGGATGATTCTAAAAGGGCCAGCAGCAGCAATACAGAATACAACATGCCCAAATATAGTCCAAACGTACCAATTTTCCAGGGGCCATAGTCAGCAGGTAGGAGGCAGGCAAACAGGCTTATCCAATGCCCAGTGGCGAGGTTGGTTTCGCCACATTTCTTCCCTTTTCCAAATGTGGATGGAGACCGACTGTCTCTGCTCCCAATACAGTGTCCTGCTGCTGGGGAAAGGAGGCTGGGCTCTCTATTCCCTGCTGGACACTCTGCTGCTGGGGAATAGAGACTGGGCTCCCAATTCCCGGCACATCACTCGGCCGCTGGGGAATGGAGACTGGGCTCCCAATTCCCGGCACCTTCAGCTCGCTGGGACACACACTGTCGCTGGAGATCTGGGTTGGTTGCCCAGCATCCCTGTAGGGCCGGTAGAGAGACCTCGGTCCCATCTCTACCTGCCATCTGGAGGTCATCGCAGGACCAGTCAGTGAGGTCTGGTTCTGCTTGTAGGGTAGGTTGGGGCTGCACAAAGCTGAGCAGGTGTTGGTAGTCCTGCTCCAGCTCCCACTCCCTTGTTACCAGGTGGGTCATGTCTTTGCTCACCTCGCGTTCGTCAGCCCAGACATACATGCCCATCCGGTAGTCGTAGATGTCCCAAAACCTAGACCCCTCCGTGCTGCCAAGATCAATGTCGTCCTCCAAGGCATCCCATAATAAACCCGGGCCATCATAGTCATCCCCCTCTGGTAGGTCGTGCTCGGCCGTCCAGGGGGTAAGTCGAATGGTATGCCACCAGAGGGCCTGGTATGCGTTGTCTAGCCAGATCTCTCGCCATACCAGGGTCTCTAGTCTTGTCACCCACTCATCCAGGGGCTGCTCTCCCAATAGATACATCCGCATCGCCACACACTTCTGTAGCTGCTGCTCATCACTGGGGAGACTCTCACCTCGCCGCCACTGGGCGTCTTCCAGGGCATCATACCAGAGTTCCTTTCTGTCTGCATCCCTGTAGTCCGCGTCCGCCTCCTCCTCCTCATCATGGAACGCTGTCCGAAAACTAGCTGATTCCATCCTGCTGTAGCCAGGGGCGCTGTACGGATACTAGCGTTGCCCTCAATTTGTAATTGCAAACGTTACAAGTGTCTCCGAGCTGCTTCTCCTCGCACTAGGACGCCATCCCACCGCTACCACCAATGTAACGGATCGCCTGGCACCCCGACTGGGTACCTCCGTTAAAGGATGCTCCTAGCGCTCCTGAGGACTTCAAGCACTGCAGCAGACACCACAACCACCGAATCTGAGAAGCCTAGGAATCCTCTCTAGCATATGAATGCTGTATACAGCCGAATAGGAAAAACCATGCGAATAGGTTTACACTCCTAGCAGTCAAACTGGAACAGCATACAATAAATCCTCCCCCAATAATGAGACGACACTTCACTTTGAGGGTAAAACAGGAACTCTGGACTGGCCCACCCAGCCTGGCTTTTATTTCCATCTTACACATATAAGACTGCCCACAGGGGAGGTGTAAAATATCCAATAGCATAAATGTTACCTCCCACACATCTCCTCCCCTTAGATTAACATTTAACACAATTATACAGTACATACTTTTCCACAATTCCTGGATGTACCCCAAATACATATGATACACCTCTAAATCAGGTATCCCCTGATAGCCCTGATCTGGGTGAGCAACATACTCAAAAATCACCCAGATCGGACCAGGGGTTGGGGAGTTAGGAGCAGGCAAAGATTTGACCGACCGCATGGGTAAAGTATCCGAAAACAGTTCCATGCATTTTAGCCCTGCGGTCGGTCACAGAAAAGGGAATAAAAACAAACGAATTGCCTGGGTTATGGAGCCTAAGGGGGATTCAAATGAATCTCCTAGTTTGTGGGGTTCTTTCCACACGACATACTGGAAGTCTGGAGGTCTCAGCGGTGTTTGCCTAGTCGAGTGTCCGATTTTAGTTCCAGACACTCGACGGCAAAACACCGCTGTTCGGGAGTTTAAGATGGCCGCCGCCACGTGTTCGTTTCCCGAATGGCGGCCACCCAGAGGACAAAGACCACACTGTACTGATTGCCAATTACCCGTTTGCAACATAAATACATACATAATATTAAAGGCAGTATACTGTAATATGCTCCACAGTCTTAAAGGGACAGTATTCCCAAAAGTCCCAATATGTCCACGGATGATTCTAAAAGGGCCAGCAGCAGCAATACAGAATACAACATGCCCAAATATAGTCCAAACGTACCAATTTTCCAGGGGCCATAGTCAGCAGGTAGGAGGCAGGCAAACAGGCTTCTCCAATGCTCAGTGGCGAGGTTGGTTTCGCCACAGATGGTACATGGTCTAGACTACAACTATCTAGAATATACCCAGGGGCCCCGAAAGAGTGCTGGAGAGGGTGTGAGGACCAGGGTGGTCATGCCCGGTTCTCGCTCCCTATTGGGAAATGGTGGAAGAAGTCATTGCCAATACACTAGGACAACTTTACAAGCTGACACCAGAACAAGGACACCTCACCTCTAGGCCCAAAATAGAGAGACAACTGATATTTCAAGTACTCATAGCAGCAGTAACGCTGATTGTTAGAGGGTGGAAACAGCCTCACCCGCCAACGTAACAAGCTCTAATGAACCAAATTTCACTGAATTCAGAATACAGATGCATGGTTAGTACATTTATCAAATCAAACCCCATAGCAGTTGAGGCTAAACATAGATGGACTGCATTTGTGGAGAGGCACACATAGCTGTATTAAACTCAACCGAGAGTGCTCACACAGGGACGATTAAGGGTCCAACTACATAGCTGTGTCCTCATGGACAACCAAGGACAATCCACACAGTACCAAGGTGCAAAGAAATAAGTGGAACCACCGTTCCGAGAGACATGGTTTTAGAATGTACATAGAATGACTCCGTTTAGGCCTAGAACATGTTCACACCCATGACAGTTTCTTTTTATCTTTTTTCTCCTTTGTTACGATACTGTTCAAATGGCCAGAACACAGTCTTGCACTTCCCGCCAGATGCGAGTTGCACACAAGCACCCAGGGCACTCAATCAGTCTGTAGCATATACCCACGAGATGTCGAAGCGACAACACCTTAGGACAGGACGCTAACCTTGACAGCGACCTCATGGAGCCTAACACTAGGAACTTCACGGGACACCCGGGAAGCTCAGCTATGTGCACTGGGGGACTATAATACAACCTAAGATACAACTCACATAGCCTCTATAACTGCAATGGTGGCAGACACACTCAGGGGCTAACCCGAGCACCTGAACTTCATGCACATTGCGCAGGTATGCCACCATAGACCCGCAGCAGTGGGGACACACTGACGCACTAGGGAGGAAACAGGAAGATGCTGGGCTACCATAGGAAAATGATTGGGGCAAGGAAGGTGCTGTGTGGTGGTTGTGTAATGTATATAGCTGTTTATGGGCATGTGAAAAATAAATAAATAATAATGAATACGAAACGCATGCCCGGGCTGAACTGTGAATTGAGTTAATGAGTTGCAAGTGACATCTACGATTGTCTGTTTTAACCCCCCTCCCCCTTTCTTCCCCATTTCTCTTCTGTACCCCCAAAACAATAAAAATTGTCAAATTGGAACAAAAATGGATAGTTGTGTGGATGGATTGTAGAAGAGAGTTCATCTTCCGCTCCGTGATAGTGGAGTCTTCCGAGTGAGAAAGTTAAAAGTTGCATCTGATGTTAGTGATTGAAATGCCGAGCAGGAGCCATCTTGCTCCAAGTGTAATCTCTCCTTTTTCATTTATCTCTGGACCTTCTGGAAATAGCACTAAAGGGCTCTTACAGTTCAAAACCGCCAAAACAGCCACGCCCCCTCTTCTTGATAGATTTCATGCCAGAGGCATGTCAAAACAGCAGGTTATCAGAATAATTCAGACTGATTGTCCAGCTAATTGCTGTAGAAGAAACATTATTTTCTTTAAGCAGCTGATACTACACAATATATACTCTCCCCGCAATTCAGTTTCAGCAAAGAAATAATATCATCAGTGTACTGTTCCTGCATTCTACTATTGAAATAGCTGCTGGGTAAGGTTGTAGGTCAGTGAATGCACTTCATTACAGCTTTATGGAGCCCTCCTAGTGTCCAGCATGCCTTCCTCTGCTTGACAGCACACTGGTGGTGGCAATGAGGAGGTACAAGCATAGCAGTATGCCAGGCTGGGAGTGCATCTGTAGGGCAGCAGGGCTATTCTGCTACATGCAGAAGCATGGATGAAAAGTACACTTCAGCAAACAGCTTGCATTCAGTCAGATTAATGATGTCAAATTGGTTGCAAAAACAGCCACTTTAGGTTTGTGGTCACTGACATTCACCAGCATGGTCAAAGCTCTTCAAGATACTTCTTTTGTATGTGTGCTCTGTTCTACACACATCCTACATCTTATAGTAATGGGTGCAATTCAGGAAGCCAACACAAAGTATTGTCTGTCATTGCCTCTGCAGTGTGAGGGATAGCCAACTCTTGAGGCTTGAGCAAGAGAAAAGGGGGCTTCCTGTACATTTACAAGAGGAAGCTCAGCAACCAAATACCAATTTAACAAACATGTGACCTTTGTGATAGAGGACGCTCAGAAACTAATACAAAGTGTGTGAACTCTAAGAAGCATGAAGCTCAGTAACAAATATCAATTTGGCAATCGTTTGTAGTGAATGCTTCGTAACAAATACCAATTTGATGAGCGCGTGACCTCTGCGAAGAAGGAAACTCAGTAACCAAACACCAATTTGATGACCTTGTGACCTCATAGAATGATGAAGCTCTGTAACAACTATCAACTGGATGAGCAGGTAACATCTGTGATACTGGATTCTCAATAATAAATACTGACCTGATGAGCATGTGGCCTCTGTGAAAGATTCATCACTGTAACAAATACCAATTTGATGAGCACGTGTCATATGTGAACGAAAAAGCTCAGTCACAAACATTTTTTTATGAGTTCATGACCTTTGTGAAGAGGAAGCTAGTAACAAATACTAGTTTTATGAATGCATGCCCTCTGTGAAAGAGGAAGCTCAGTCACAAATAATTTAATGAGAGTGTGACCTGCAAAAGAGGAAGTTCAGTAAATAAATACCAATTTGATGGGTGCATGACCTATATGAAAGAGGATGTGAGATAACAATTATTGATTTTGACAAGCTCCAAAATAAATAGCAATATGATGCACGTGTGACCTCCGCAAAAGAGGCAGCTCAGTCAAAAAATTATTTGATGACCGTGTGTCCTCAGTGAGAGAGGAATCTCAGTAACCAAATATCAATTTGATGAGCACAAGACCTCTGCAAAGGAAGTAGCTCAGTAACAAATGTATATATAAAGATCTTGTATCCTATTTGAAAGAGGAAATTCAGTAACCAAACACCACCTTTGCAAAAGAGGAAGTTTGGTAACAAACATCAATTTTTACATGAACGTATCCTCTGTTACAAGGAAGCTCAGTAACCAAATATAAATGTGATGAGCACAAGACCTCTGCAAAGGAAGTAGCTCAGTAACAAATGTATATATAAAGATCTTGTAACCTATTTGAAAGAGGAAACTCGGTAACCAAACACCACCTTTGCAATAGAGGAAGTTTGGTAACAAATATGAATTTGATGAGCGAATGTCCTCTTAGAAATGAGGAAGCTCAGTATTCAAATAATTAGATGACTATGTGACCTCTGCGATTGAGGAAGTTCAGTAACAAATATGACATTTATTGAGTGTGTGTCCTCTGTGAAGAAGGCTCAGTAATTAAAACCAGTTTGATGAGCGTGTGTCATTTGTGATAGAGTAAACAAAGTAACCAAATACCAAACTGGTGAGTGTGTGACCACTGGAAGCTCAGTAACAAATATGACATTTGATGAGTGTGTGTCCTCTCTCATAGAGAAAGCTTAGTAACCAATTGCCAAACTAATAAGTGTGAGACCTCTACTTGATATGCTGCAATTTTCATCAAATGTTATGCATTGAGACAATTGAATTTCTTAGTGAACAACTCCCTTAGGGAGATATGTGGGTGTAGGACACCAGCAAAGTATATTGAATTAGTTTTCCTGGCACTGGAAATTGCCACCCACCAATCCCCAGTTGCTGAAGGGGTGAAAACTCCTTCAGTCACTTAACTGAGGCAGCGGCGATGTCCCTTTGCCGCTGTCTCCTCCTCCGCGACGCTCCTCCTCTCCATTGCTGATCCCGCCCACCGGCCGAGAAGACCTAATGCGCATGCGCGGGAATGCTACGCATGCACATTAGGTCTCCCCGTAGGAAAGCATTGAAAACTAATTTCAATGCTTTCCTATGGGGATTTGAGTGACGCTGGAGGTCCTCACACAGCGTGAGGACGTCCAGCGACGCTCTAGCACAGGCTCTTCCTGTGCTATAGAGCAGGAAGAGACCTCTAGTGGCTGTCTAGTAGACAGCCACTAGAGGTGGAGTTAACCCTGCAAGGTAATTATTGTAGTTTATCAAAAACTGCAATAATTACACTTGCAGGGTTAAGAGTAGTGGGAGTTGGCACCCAGACCACTCCAATGGGCAGAAGTGGTCTGGGTGCCTGGAGTGTCCCTTTAAGTTTCTAATTTTTTTTAATAGAATTTGCAAATTGTGAAAATGTATTAATAATCATATTGTAGTAAAATACTAAATCCAATTGTAGCCTAAATAGTCAAAAATCGGTAAAATCTGTGATTTTCCAGATCACGTATTCTAGCCTAATTTTGAATTTTAGTTTACTAAAAAATCGGAGGTTGACATGTGTTTATAGCCTATGTTATGGTGTTTGAAATATAGAAATACCAATACTTATAGACTGTTCATTTTATGCCACAAGTCAATAAATTCTGTTTCTATATATGTAAATAATAGAACACAATTCATATTGTAATACATTGCTGATTTTTTAGCATCCTTATTTATTGATTTTTTTTTTAATTGGACAGGTGTTGATGTCTGATATAAATGGCTTGAGAAAAAGAGCTGTTAAGACTGAAGATGTGCAAGAAACTTTCCTCTCGGTGCAGAAGCTTGAATATAAAGCTCAGACTGTTTTAGAATGTAATGAGCAGTAAGTGTAATGACATACAGTTTTGTTTATCTCCATGTGCAAAGTTATATTTATTTGGATTGTGACTTTCAGGCTGCTTGCATTGAAACAAAACACTATTTGTTATACCGGTATATTTACACTAATCAGCCACAACATGAAAACCACATGCGTGTCAGTCCCCGTTGTGCTGCCAAAACAGCTCTAATTTGTTGAGGCATAGACTCCAAAAGTCCTCTGAACATGATGTCCTGTAGTATCTGGCACCAAGACATTAGCAAAGATCATTTAAATGGATTCTATAGTGTTAGGAATACAAAGTTTTATTCTTAACACCTCTGGTTCACACCCGCCCTGGTGGCTCCCCCACATGGCCAATATAGTGTTAAACACCCTTTAGTCATTTATTCATGTCCCTTGGTGCTGGGTTTTCTGACGTCATCCACCACCGAGACCTAATGTGACGGGACCCTCCCAATAAGACAGCATTGCCTTGATTTTACTGATGCTGAATGTCCTCATGTGGTGCATGAGGATGCTCAGCATAATTTAGGGGACCTAGTAAATTCCTGGAAGTGTCTCTAGTGGCTATCTCGTAGACAGCCTATAGAGGGTGTCTTAGTACTGCAATATAAAACTGCAATGTTTTACATTGCAGGACTAAGTGGGACAAGGGTGCTATACTCAGACTACTTTAAAGAGCTTAAAGGGATACTCCAGGCACCCAGACCTCTTCTGCCCATTGGAGTGGTCTAGGTGCCAACTCCCACTACCCTTAACCCTGCAAGTGTAATTATTGCAGTTTTCATAAACTGTGATATTTACCTTGTAGGGTTAAGTCCTCCTCTAGTGGCTGCCACTAGAGGGACTTGCGTGTTCTTACAACACAAAACGTGTTTTAAGCAATGCTGGACATCCTTACGCTATGTGAGGACCTCCAGCATCACTGAAATCACCATCCCCGGGGGAGGAGAGTAGGTGCGGAGTAGGTCGGCGCTGGACTCCTGGGTTTTAACTCCTTCAGCAACTTTGGATGGGTGGTGGGAGGGAGAGGGGCACTACAGGGTACAGGGTCCTGCAGTGCCAGGAAAACTAATATGTTTTCCTGGCACCGGAGAATCCCTTTAAGAGGTCTCCGTGCCTATAGTGTACCTTTGCAAGTTACCTCCAAGGATCAGATTTGTTGTGTTCCTGCACATCGAGCAAACGCTCAATCGGATTGAGATCTATGGAATTTGAAACCTTGAAGTCTTTGTCATATTCTCAAACCATTCCTTAGAATTTTTGCAGTGTGACATTGTGCATAATCCTTCTAAAAGAGGCCACTGCCATCAGGGAACACCACTGTGATGAAGGGATGTATGTGGTCTTCAACAATCTTTAGATCGGTGGTACATGTTAAAGTAACATGAACATGAATGCCAGGACTGTAGGATTCCTAGCAGAACATCTGCCTTGTTCCCATAGCACCTTCTGCTGCCATCTCTTCCTTAGGTAAACAACGCACACACACATGACTATCCACCTGATCTGAAAACAAATGTGACCTCCTTCCATTGCTCCAAGTTTTGACATTCATGTCCCCACTGAAGGCTCTTTTGGTAGTGGTCAGGGGTTATCATGGACACTCTGACCTGTAGCTGGTCTGCAGCTACACAGCCTAATAATCTGCAAAATGGGATGCACTGCGTGTTCTGACATATTTTTATCATGTTGAGCATTACAATGGTATAGCAATTTGAGCAATTTGAGCTACAGTATCTTTTTTGTGTGATTGGCGAGCCTTAGCACCCATTAACTTTGGGCGCCCATGACCCTCTAGCCCTTACTATTTGATCATGTTTGGCCCTTGCCCAAATTTTTATATATATGTTTGTCTATGTATGTGGCAGTGTATATCTTGGTGTACTGTGCAGATATGTGTATCCATATGTGTGTATCTATATGTGTCACTGACCTGGTTTGCCAGTTCGCAGCTGAAACCGTATAGCAAAGAGACAACACAGCTTTAGAGGAATAACCTTTAGGAGGACCTGGAATTGTGTACAGGATCATGTGAGGTCTGTTGTGGCACGGACAGGTACTTAAATACAAAAAGTCCAAAAAACGAGTTCTAATGATCAGAGGTCAGGAGGAGACACAAAGTTAATGAATGGGTAAAATCCAAATCCAAGTAGCTTGGAGATTCAAATATTCTGGGGGCAGGGTAAAAGCAGGAACATGTACAGAACCAGCACACCAGGTGATTGTAGCCAAAGCTAAGAGCTTTTTTTATGAGTTTCCTTTTCACAAAGATGGCCTCTTCTTGAGTGTGATGTGACACCAGACTCTATAAATAATGCCTTCGGTGACAGCTTCATCTTAGCACATACTTGCAGCAGAGACTAAGGCCAGAACTCTTACCCCAGAAGTGTGTTCAGCAACAGCATGGTTTCAGGGACACAAAAACGGTGGAACAAAGCTGTTCGGAACTTTCCCATAGTTCTTTCGGCAGTGTGGCAGTGTATCTATGTGTGTGGTAGTGTGTTTCTGTTTGTATTTGTGTGTGTGGCAGTGTGCATTTGTGTATATATCACTTCTTTAGGAAAGCATATCAGTAAACTGTTAATAGCTTTCCCTTCCTTCAAGTGTGTCATCAAATAAACTAACACTTTATTGTGACAGTTGGAAGTGTGTTTGTTTTGCTTCTGTTGGAGACGACGCTCCGTTGTTAAGTATGGGTGCGTCGGATTCAAAGATTAATGATCCCTTAGGATGTATGTTAAAAAACTTTAAGAAGGGATATAATGTGTATGATTTTGGGGTAAAGATGTCTCCAACACGCCTGACTACTTTATGTAGTAGGGAATGGCCTACTTTGGTGGCTGCATGGCCACCACGTGGTAGTTTTGATCCTAATCTGGTGCAGCGTGTACACGTGGCTGTATCAGGTAGGCCTGAACTTTACAGCCAGTTTCCGTATATTGATTGTTGGAAGCGGGCCGTAAATGACTTGCCAAAATGGATCCAGGTATGCCACGAGGAGCAATGTCGCCTCATGGTGGCCAGAACTCGTTTGTCCACTAAGGCCGTGACCACGCCCATTTTGGACATGCCCCCTGAGAGAGAGATCCCTATGCCGCCCCCTTACTCCTCCTCTACAGGAAGAGGAAGAGGAGGTGCTGTTGGTAACACTACTCCCCTTGCCCCCTCCTCTAGCTTAGAGCCTAGCCCTCTTGTTGTAAACCCTCCCCTTCCGGTACCTACCTCAATTAACCCCACCTATCCGGATTTGACGTCATTCCTAGTTCCTGGTCAGGCTCCTCCCAGCCCGGCCCGGAACATTCTACTTACTGAACTCCCCTTCAGTAAAGAGAAAGTGTCCCCTTCTCCTTGTCTCACTACCCCTCGACCGGAACCCGTAACCGACATCCCCCAACGAAGCCCCATACTAACCCGACGACTGACCGGTACTCTCCAACCCGGACATTATCAAATGCCTCTCCGACTGACACCAGGCCCGACACATATTAACGGTGATGGCCAGTTACAACACGCTGATCCCGTATTTCTTTATGTTCCCTTCACTACAACTGATCTATTTAACTGGAAGACCCATAATTCCTCCTACACCGATAAACCTCAAGCCATGACAGATTTAATTACCTCCATAATCCAGACACATAATCCCACTTGGGCTGATTGCCAGCAATTGCTTATGACATTGTTTAATAACGAGGAAAGAGCACGGATAAATCAGGCAGCAATTAAAGCGCTGGAAGAAGTGGCCCACACTCAGAATCAGGCCAACCCGGCAGCATGGGCCGCAGCTCATTATCCAAATACTGATCCGAATTGGAATGTCAATGGCGCAGACATGGCCCATTTAAAAGCTTACAGGGACGCTATTATTGCTGGCATGAAAGCCGGAGGGAAAAAGGCGATTAATATGTCGAAGACGGCTGAGGTATTGCAGAAATGTGATGAGTCGCCCAGTGCCTTTTATGATCGATTATTGGAGGCATACCGGGTGTATACCCCCTTTAATCCAGAGGCTCCTGAGAATTCCCGGATGGTTAACTCTGCCTTTGTCAGCCAGGCCTACGGAGATATAAAAAGAAAGTTGCAAAAGTTAGAAGGGTTTGTAGGGATGTCTATTACTCAATTAATGGAGATAGCGAATAAGGTATATATGAATAGGGAGACAGAGACGAAAAAGGAAGAGGAGCGAAAGATGAGAAGGAAAGCAGACATGCTAGCAGTAGCTATCGCAGGCGTAGATAGAAGGGAAAAGGAAGTGTATAGGGGAACCGAGAAAGGCGAGAATAAGTGGAATAGGGAGCCGTTAAGTAGGAACCAATGCGCGTATTGTAGAGAAGAAGGGCATTGGAGAAGTGAGTGTCCACATAGGGAACAACATGAGAGAGAGAGATAGACCCAGGACAGGGTATAGCAATAATTATAGAGGCAGAGCGAGAGGGAGAGGAGGCCCTGGAGGAAATAGTGGGAATAACAGAGGTAGCGTTAGCGGAGATAGGTATTACCCAGCAGCACAGAGACCCAGAGAGAGAGAAGATAAGGACTTTGTGGGTTTGGCTGACACTGTCATGGAGGACTATTGACACCGACCGGGCTCCATCCCCCTTGGCCGAGCGGAGCCTATGGTCGATGTAGCAATAGGGGGAAAAAGGAGTTCTTTCATGATCGACACTGGTGCCGAACATTCTGTGGTGACTGACCTAGTCGCTCGTCCTTCAGGAAGAACTATCACCGTAATAGGAGAAACTGGAAGGAGTGCCGCTAAACCGGTTCTTAAAAGTCGACTCTGTACACTGGGAGGCCATGTAGTAAAACATCAGTTCCTTTACATGCCTGAATGTCCAGTCCAACTGCTAGGGCGAGATTTGTTGTCAAAATTACAAGCACAGATAACATTTCTGCCTAACGGAACGACGTCCTTGAAGTTTAATGGACCCTCAGGTATAATGACAATATCAGTACCAAAGGAAGAAGAGTAGTGACTTTATACAGTGTTGACTAGCCAAAACCCTAAGATTGATGAATCCTTGTTTAATGTACCAGGAGTATGGGCAGAGAATAACCCACCAGGACTTGCTCGCCATATCCCACCTATTCGGATTGAATTAAAGCTAGGGGTTTATCCAGTGAGCTTAAGACAATATCACATTCCACAAAAGGCAAAGAAGAACATACAGTCTTATTTGGATAAGTTCATAAGGTATGGTATCCTAAAATTCTGTACTTCCCCCTGGAACACCCCATTGTTGCCTGTTCAAAAGCCCGGGACAGATGAGTATCGCCCTGTGCAGGACTTGAGAGCAGTCAATGATGCAGTAGTAAGTATACATCCAGTTGTGCCCAATCCCTATAACCTGCTTGCTTTAATTCCGGGCGGGGCTACATACTTCACAGTTTTAGACCTCAAAGATGCCTTCTTTTGCCTTCGAATTGCTACAGAAAGCCAGTATATCTTCGCATTCCAATGGGAAAATGCTGTAATGGGCTCGAAACGCCAGATGACTTGGACAAGATTGCCCCAAGGGTTTAAGAATTCACCTACCCTATTTGGCTCAGCATTAAGTCAGGACTTACTAGATTTCAAGTCCATCCCAGGAGAATGTGTACTATTACAATACGTAGATGATTTGTTGATAGCGGCAGTTACAAGAGAGATATGTCAGCAAGCAACACATGATCTACTGGACATCCTTTGGAAGGCAGGATATAAGGTGTCCAGGAAGAAAGCCCAGTTGTGTCAGCCAACTGTCAAGTATCTGGGATTCCATATCTCTGAAGGTCAAAGGATAATGGGGCCAGAGAGAAAAGAAGCTGTTTGCCAAATACCAACACCCAAGAATAGAAGACAAGTGCGAGAGTTCTTGGGGGCAGCAGGCTTCTGTAGGATATGGATTCCCAGTTATGCGATATTGGCGAAACCCCTTTATGCAGCCATAAAAGGCACAGAACACGATCCCTTCCTGTGGACTATTGAACAGCAGAAAGCATTTGAGGATGTGAAGAAGGCATTGATGAGCGCCCCAGCATTAGGTCTACACGATCATACACGTCCATTCTACTTATACGTACACGAGCAAAGAAGAATGGCTGTGGGAGTATTGACACAGTACTTGGGATCATGGCAACGACCTGTTGCATATATGTCTAAACAACTGGATGCAGTGGCCAGTGGCCTTCCACCTTGTCTAAGAGCCGTAGCTGCCGCCGCCCTGCTGGTAGCCGAAGCTGACAAGCTCACTCTGGGTCAGGAACTCTACGTGCGAGTCCCGCACGCAGTACAGACGTTGCTAGATTATAAAGGCAATCATTGGTTCAGCAATAGCCGCATGACTAAGTATCAAGCTATGTTATGTGAGAACCCGAGAGTGCATCTTGAGACTGTTAACACCTTTAATCCAGCTACCCTTTTGCCACAACCTACTGAGAGTCAACATGATTGCCTGGAGGTGATGGATGAAGTGTTCTCAAGCAGACCGGACCTTCGTGATTTTCCCATCCAGAACCCCGATGTCCAGTACTATACGGACGGCAGTAGTTACGTGAAGGAAGGGATTCACTACGCAGGATATGCAGTGACAACTATAGACAAGGTGATAGAAGCTCGGCCGCCACTGTCAAAAGGAACATCGGCACAGAAGGCAGAACTAATTGCACTCATATGAGCGTTACAATTGGCTGAAGGATTGAGGGTGAACATCTATACGGACTCAAAGTATGCGTTTTTAACCACTCATGCCCATGGAGCCTTGTATAAAGAAAGAGGACTACTGAACTCAGAGGGTAAAGAAAGTACGCAGCTGAGATATTACAACTCTTGGAAGCCGTGTGGGAACCGAAAGAAGTTGGTATCATACATTGTCGAGCGCATCTGAAAGGTGATGGTGATGTGGTTAAAGGGAATTGGATGGCAGATAATGCAGCTAAGCATGCCACTGAATCAGTACAACAGAAGTATGTGGAGTGTATAGCTGCTCTCATACCGACCCCTCTGTCTCAATGGACTCCAATTTATACATCTCAAGAAGACGAGTGGTTAAAGACTGAAGCTGGGAAATACTTGGAGAATAAGTGGTATCAGTTAGAAGATGGAAGGATAGTTATTCCAGCATCGCTAGCCGTAGAAATTGTCCAGAATTATCACAATGGGACACATTCCGGGAGAGATAGTATGGAAGAATCTCTTAGGAAGCATTTCTACATACCAAGATTGGCCAATGTGACTCAAGCCATTGTACGAAGATGTGTGTTGTGTGCCAAAAATAACGCAAGGCAAGGTCCAGTGAAACCACCGGGAGTCCAGTATATGGGAGGACTCCCTATGTCCGATCTTCAAATAGACTACACGGTAATGCCTAAATCCGGTGGACATCGTTACCTACTAGTAGTTGTGTGTACCTACTCAGGATGGGTAGAAGCATGTCCCACTCGTACAGAGAAAGCAGGAGAAGTTGTGCGATTTCTGTTACGGGAAATAATACCCCGATATGGACTACCATGTTCTATAGGATCGGATAATGGTCCAGCCTTTGTTCACCAGTGCCTACAACAACTGACTCATATGCTCGGTATTAAGTGGAAACTTCAAACGGCATATAGGCCTCAGAGTTCTGGAAAAGTGGAAAGAATGAACAGAACTATTAAGAACCAATTGGCAAAGATGTGTCAAGAAACTCAACTTAAATGGAATGTTCTTTTGCCAATAGCTCTGTTGCGCCTTTGTAGTACACCTACCAGCAGGATGGGTCTCTCACCTTTTGAAATTATGTATGGGCGTCCACCTCCCGTACTTGGTAACTTAAGGGGGGATTTAAGTCAGTTGGGAGAAGGAATTACCCGGCAGCAGGTTGTAGAGTTGAGTAAAACAATGGGGGAGGTACAGAAATGGGTACAATATAGGTTACCTGTGAATATTTATCCACCTGTCCATTCTTATCATCCAGGAGATCAAGTTTGGATAAAGGAGTGGAACAGTGTACCGTTGGGGCCAAAGTGGAGGGGTCCTTATGTTGTTCTTTTGTCTACCCCAACAGCTATAAAGGTGGCCAAAGTGACTCAGTGGATTCATCACTCCAGGGTTAAACCAGCAGCAGTAGATTCTTGGCAAGTTACACCAGATCCTGAGAATCCCTGCAAGATCCGGTTGAAGCGTACAACTCAGTCGGAGTGACAAGGAACTATTGGGACTTTTAGAGCAGTCATAAAGATCAGCAAGTAGGTGTTTTGACGGCCATAATAAAGCCTGACCACCTACCTATGTTACATAGTCAGAGTGTCCTGAAGGGATCTCTGTGAAGAAGAGTGAGGATCGGGAAGGACTCCATTCCCTGCAGCCCTCACATCCTGGAAGCTGAGGTGCCATCGCACGGTCGAAGAATTAGGACAAAGATGTCAGGAGTGATGTGTTTGATAATGTGTATATTTGTGTTTTTGATTAATCAGGAAGGTAGAGGTGCCGACACACCAGGCTGTGAGGTTTGCATTAAGACTACAAAAACAGGTAATCATATTTCTCAGACCCTTATTTGGCATTCACAATATGAGTGTAAAGGACATGTATCTAAGTGTAGATACTTGGGTATAGATTATAGTGTATGCCATCTAAGAACAGGAGAACCTAAATGTTTCAGTCCAGAGTATCAACCCCGTACAATTTGGTTGACTATTCGGAATGGAGACTCACAGGGGACCCTGATAAATAAGACCATACTAGAAACCATACATTCTTCAGGTGTTTTGCTATTTGATGCATGTAAGGCGATATCAGGTGGTAGAAAACCGTGGAATGTATGTGGGGATCTTAAATGGGAAAGAACTTATGGGTCTAACGATAAGTATATTTGCCCCAGTAGTAAGAACAAATACATAGATCCAAAATGCCCAAATAAAGATTATAATTATTGTCCGTATTGGTCCTGTGTAGGGTGGGCAACCTGGGGACAGACAGTAGATAAGGATATGATTGTTACTAAGTTGCCTACCAAACCATATTGTAAGTCTATGGAGTGTAACCCAGTCCATATACTTATCAATGACCCAGAACTTATTTGGGTTCCAGATATATGGAACAGGTTTGGATCCTGGGACAATATTATTTATAGGGATAGAGACCGATACTGTGGCAACCCAGACTAATCAGGTCTTCCATTCCTTCTATGAGGAGATGAGTGTGGAAAATAAGATCCCCCATAACGCGAAGAACTTATTTATTGATTTAGCCGAAAGTATTGCTGGTAGTCTTAATGTAACCAACTGCTATGTGTGTGGAGGTACTAATATGGGAGACCAATGGCCTTCGGAAGCAAAGGAGGTAATGTATTCCGGTTCTGAGACAATTGAACAATTAATAGATTCTCAAACTGATTATCAAATGAGTGTTAGAGGTAAATCTGAGTGGCGATTAAAGACCTCCATTATAGGTTATGTTTGCATAGCAAGAAAAGGAATAATGTTTACTGCTTTATCTGTAGGAGAATTGACTTGTCTAGGGCAAAGAGCTTATGATGATGATACAAAAGATACAACTTGGTGGTCAGCTTCAAATGTCTCAGAACCACCTAATCCGTTTGCAAGTTATACCAATTTAAAGGATGTGTGGTTTGACTTATCTGCTACATCTAGTTGGAAAGCTCCGGCAAATTTGTACTGGATCTGTGGTAAGAAAGCCTATTCGGAGTTACCACAGGACTGGGAAGGGGCATGTGTATTAGGTATGCTCAAACCATCCTTCTTCTTGTTGCCAATTGAAACAGGAGAGACTTTGGGAGTTAAAGTATATGATGTGAATCATAGAAAGAAAAGAGGACCCCTAGAGATAGGTACCTGGGAGGATAATGAGTGGCCCCCCCAGCGTATTATAGATTATTATGGGCCAGCTACGTGGGCAGAGCATGGTACTTTTGGATATAGAACCCCAATATATATACTCAACCGTATCATAAGGTTACAGGCAGTGGTTGAGATAATTACCAATGAAGCATCGGAAGCGCTCAATCTCCTAGCAAAGCATAACACTAGGATGAGGACAGCAGTCTACCAAAATAGATTAGCCTTGGATTACCTATTGGCAGTAGAGGGAGGTTTATGTGGGAAGTTTAATTTAAGCAATTGTTGTCTTCAAATAGATGATGAAGGGCAAGCAATAGCTGAGCTTACTAGCCATATGGTTAAACTAGCACATGTGCCTACTCAAGTATGGAAAGGGTATAATCCGAGTAGTTGGTTTGGTAACTGGTATGAGCAGCTTGGAGGACTCAAGGCATTGGTAGGTGGAGTCATACTAATCTTGATGTTGTGCCGTCTCCTGCCATGTGCGATTCCTTTGGTAGTTAGGTCTGTGCAGAGCATTATAGAGAATATAGCAGAGAGAAAGGCCGCTGCACAGATAATGGCTGTTTATAGGTATGAGGCTCTAAATCAAGGCGAACATGTACAGGAAGAGGAATGCTGAGGGATTCGTATCTTTAGAGAGTCGCAAAGTCTGGTCTGGTTTATAGCAACTTGAGGTGTAAGCAAACTCAGATTAAGTGATGCATCTGGAATTATCTCTATACCCTCTGTTCCTGTGTGTCCAACTGCTCTTGTTGCAAATACTTGTCTGTTATACAGCGCTGCAGAATTTGTTGGTTGTTTATAAATAATAATAATAATAATAGGTTTAGCAGTGTGGAGCTGTATGTTTAAATTTGTATCTGTGAGGAATGCATGAGAGTGGGAAAGTGCATCTGTGTGTGTGTATTAGTATGTATCTGTATGAATGTTTGTATATGCATTAGTGTCTCCTGGCCATTGGAAGGGGGAGCCTGGCAAATGATTTTACATGGTGCCCCAAGAGTTCTCATGGCACCCATGCTTGCATTTACTTGGACTGCATCATTCTATTCTGCAGAGAGCTTTCTAGAATGCCTAACTTAATATCAGGCCAATTTCACACCGATTGTGTGTGGTGTGTACTTGTGACTGTGTTGTATTTGACAGTGAATGTGGCAATGACTGTAAGTGAATGTGTGCTGTTAACTGTGTGTGTCAGCATGTGTGACTGTATGTGACATAGCGTGTATGACTGTGCGTATGTGACTGTGTGTCAGGAACTGTGTGTGAATGTGTGTATGTGACTACTTATCCATGTTTGGTGTGAGTATGATTTTATGTCACTGTGTATGAATGTGGTAGGGGGAAGGGGAGGGGGCAAAAAATGTAAAAGGGTTAAGAAACAGCCATGAGGTGACATAAGTTAAGAGGCATAATAGATGGCAAAAGCAGCACAGAGAGACAAAAGGATGAATGAAGAATTTAGAGAAACACACAAGTGATTGGGTGAACACAAAATAAAAAACATTCTACCCCAGGGTGAGGGTGACAAGCCTTATGTATGTATTTCAATCTTCCTTTCTAGATGTTAATTGGATTTGTTATTTATGCACACCAGAACACCCAAGGGTAAACCTTTATGTGCTTAAAACAGCAAATTTGAATGTAGAATTTTGTTGTTTAAAACTTGAACTAATTTTAGAGTGGAATTTTGATAAGTTCCCATTAGGACTTTCAATAAGTAAACATTACATGCAGTATTTCTTGGGAAGATGTTCTATAATATATCGTAATTTCTCTCTTGTAGGCTTAGACATTTTTTGAAGAAAACACTTCAAACCTCATCAACCAAGGAAACAGAAAAATGTGAAGGTAAGAAGAGAACAGTTAAATATACTTTAATTCATAGTAAATAAACAATAAAACTTGCAGATAACTGGATTTAATGCTACTGTGTTGCTCTAACATCTAGGGAACTAGATTTTCATACTGTTGTCATTCCTTACAGGGTTATACACTAGACGTCGGATTTTGTCCTTGTAGCAGTACTTACCCTTTCCAGGGGCCGGCCGGGGTCCTCTGTTCAAGCCGCGCGCAGCCCTGCTGCTGCACAAGCCGCGCGCGGCTCATCCGACGGCTACAACAGGAAGGCGGGCAGTGACCGCGAGAAGCGGTCACGTGTCCCGCATGACTCTAAGTGCGCGCCGCGGGTCTCGGGCGCGCTCGTAAAGGGAAAGTGGGAGCATAAATTGACATAGGCCTCCCATTGGTCCCTGTCATGCCACACTCCCCATACACTTACCTTTTGGGGGCGTGGATGTGACAGGGACCAATCAAAATAGATGTTAAGATATATATACTCACCTCTTTCCCTTAGTTCCTTGCCCTATCGTGGTTTCTGTTTCAGTTCCCTTTAGCGCTTGTTGTATTCAGTTGTGTTCCTTCGTACTTGACCTTGGCTTTGTTTTCTGACTACGTTATCTCTTTATCCTTATCTGTTCTGTTTGCCGGCTTGCTGTTTACTGTGTACCAGACCCCGGCTAGTCTTAGTTTACGCTGTCTCTTTGTGCCCTTGACCTCGGATCGCTCCTGACTCTGTACTTCTCCTATATATAGGTCCGGTCCGGTAGACGTATCTCCCCTCTGTGTTGTCTTCTGTTTAGTTGAATCCTGCGTGTTGGGGTATATTTTCGTTACATTACGATAGGGCCATGGACCACGCAGATTTAGCTCAGCAGATGGCGTCTCATGAGGCTAGATTTGTAGAGCAGGATCACCGTATGGATCAGATAGCCCAGGCTCTCCAGACGCTCTTATCTAGAACTATTCCAGCAACCACACCTAACCCTCCTACAACTCTTCTTCCTGAAGTATCTACTTTGCCCAATACTTCGGCCCATTTAACACCTCCTCCTAGGTATGGAGGGGACTCTAAGACATGCAGAGGTTTCATTAATCAAATAGAATTCCACTTTGAGATGTATCCACGTTCCTTTCCCACAGAAAGGTCTAAGGTGGGGTTCCTTATGCACCAACTTACCGATAAAGCACTTGAGTGTGCAAATCCTATTTGGGAGGCTAATGGACCTATGGTGCATGATTTCAATAGTTTTCTTACGGCTTTTCGTAGAACTTTTGACACAACGAAAAGGTCAAAAAATGCCGCAAGAGCATTAATGAGAATTAAACAGGGTTCTAGGTCTGTGGCTGACTATGCTATTCAGTTTCGTACCCTTGCTTCACAGGTAGATTGGACCAACAATGGGTTAACTACTGCATTCATGGAAGGTTTATCTGACATTATATTGGATGAGGTAGCAGCTAAGGAGCTTCCTGTTGCATTAGAGGACCTTATTGACTACCTCATTGATATAGATAATAGGATTCGTGACAGGCTCTATACTAAGAACAGGAATAGACGTTTGGTTACACCTATTAACCCCATAGTTGATAAACCTGAGAGTGTTAAAGTATCTGAGGAGGAACCCATGCAATTAGGGGTTGCCAAACTCTCTGATACTGAAAAATTACATAGGAGAAGGGACGGACTCTGCCTATACTGTGGTAGGAGAGACCATATGGCAAAGGAATGTCCTTTGCTTCCGGAAAACTCTCGCACCTAAGACCTTATAGGGGACTGGCCTTGGGTGTGATATCTAAGTCTCCTAAATTGCCTCCTAACCGTTTGCTTCTCCCTGTTTCTTTACATATGGGAGAGAGCTGCATAGCTGAGCACATATACGCTCTGGTTGACTCCGGGGCAGCTGAAAATTTCATAGACTCTGGTTTTGTCAAGAAAAACAACATTCCCATCAGAGAGAAGGAGATACCTTTGCCCGTTGAGGCCATAGATGGTAGACCATTAAGTTGCACAGTTACACATGTATACAGGGGTTTTACACTTTGAAACCATTCGGTTCCAGGTCATCACCTCTCCCTCTTCTCACGTCGTGTTAGGGTACCCATGGTTACGTGCTCACAATCCCATTTTCGACTGGGAGTCAGGGCAAATAAAATCATGGAGCGAAGCCTGCCACGAGTCTTGTAATATTGAAATCACCGCTTTGTATTCTATTAATGTTCCAACTACTCCTCCTTTGTCTACTGTAATACCCCCTCAGTACTTATTTCTCAAGACTGTCTTCGATAAAAGGGAGGCTGACAAATTACCACCTCACAGACCCTACGATTGTGCTATCGATTTATTGCCTGGCACTATACCTCCAAAGGGCAGGGTGTTCAAGAAAACCGTGTCATGGAAGAATATATTAAGGAATCACTAGAAAAGGGGTTTATTAGGAGATCCTCTTCTCCGGCTGGAGCGGGGTTCTTCTTTGTATCAAAGAAAGAAGGTGATTTAAGACCGTGTATCGATTATAGAGGTCTAAATAAAATCACCATCAAAAATGCATACCCTATACCTTTAATCACGGAATTATTTGACAGGTTAAAACATGCTACTGTATTCAGTAAATTGGATCTTAGAGGTGCATACAATTTAATACGTATTAAGAAAGACCACGAATGGAAGATGGCATTCAACACTAGATCTGGCCATTACGAGTATACTGTGATGCCATTTGGTCTATGTAATGCTCCAGCAGTATTTCAAGAATTTATTAATGACGTCCTAAGAGACTTTATTCACACATTTGTAATCGTGTACTTGGACGACATATTAATATACTCTACAGATTTACACACTCATCACAGACATGTTACAACAGTTCTGAAGACCCTTCTTGCTAATGGTCTTTATTGTAAACTGGAAAAATGTCTATTCGACCAATCTGAAGTCCAGTTTTTGGGATATTTGATTTCTGCTACAGGTTTTCATATGGATCCCCAGAAGCTTTCTGCTGTCATAGAATGGCCTCTACCACAAGGTTTGAAAGCCATTCAACGTTTTCTTGGTTTCTCTAACTATTATAGACACTTTATTAAAGGTTTTTCCTCTATTGTAGCGCCTATCACCCGTATGACAAAAAAGGATGGCAATACTTGTGTCTGGTCTCCTGAGGCACTTCAGGCTTTTGAATTTCTTAAAACTACGTTCGCATCTGCACCTATTTTACAGCATCCTGTCCCTTCACTGCCCTACATTCTTGAAGTTGATGCTTCCGATATCGGGGTAGGTGCTGTCTTATCCCAAAGAGAGTCGCCTGAAAAGCCATTGCATCCTTGTGGCTTATTTTCCAAACAAATGTCCAAGGCAGAAAAGAATTATGATGTGGGTAATCGCGAACTCCTTGCTATTATTTTAGCACTTAAAGAATGGAGAAATTTTTTAGAAGGAAATAAGGATCCCATCCTCATATTTACGGATCACAAGAACCTATCCTACCTTAGTGAGGCTAAAAGATTGTCTTCTAGGCAGGCTAGGTGGTCACTGTTTTGTCCCATTTCAATTATATTATCACCTATATGCCAGGTGATCGTAACACTAAAGCAGACGCTCTGTCCAGACAGTTCGAAACTGCTGACAAACAGGAGATTGATGTTACTCCTGTCATTCCCCCAGACAGGATAATAGCTACTACTATTTTGTCTATTTCCTCGTCCCTCTTACAGACCATACAAGCGAAACAAAGCATGGCACCTAGCGAGAAGCCTACTGATAAACTATTTGTTGATGTTCCCGAGAGACGGGATATTCTGTCGTTGTATCATGACACTAAGACTGCTGGACATCCTGGTATTTCCAAAATGGTGTCAGCTGTTTCTCAGTATTTTTGGTGGGATTCTTTGCGCAAGGATGTCACCGACTATATAGGTGCTTGTACTACTTGTGCCTGTATGAAATCTTCTCGTAGAGTTCCTTGTGGGCTCTTGCATCCGTTACCCGTTCCCGAGAGACCTTGGTCTAACCTGTCCATGGATTTTATTGTTGAATTACTCCCTTCGAATGGTAACACAGTTATCCTAATGATAGCTCAGATGGCTCACTTTGTGTCTCTTCGCAAGCTGCCCACGTCTAAGGAACTGGCACTTATCTTCACTAGAGAGGTGTTTCGGTTGCATGGCATTCCCGTATCTATTGTGTCCGATAGGGGTAGCCAATTTATTTCCAGGTTCTGGAAAGCCTTTTGTTCGGAAATGGGTATTACTCTCTCATTTTCTTCCGCTTACCACCCCCAGTCTAATGGAGCTGCTGAACGTGCCAATACATCTCTGGAGCAGTACCTTCGTTGTTTCGTATCCCACCATCAGAACAATTGGGCTGACCTTCTTCCTTGGGCTAAGTTTGCTCGGAATAACGCTACTCATGATTCTTCCAGCAAAAGTCCTTTTTTACGTTGTCTATGGCCAGCATCCCGTTGTTCTTCCGGCTGCTTTCTCCTCACAGGGCATGCCAGTTCTGGATGAGCATTTGGCTGGTTTGCGTAACACTTGGGAGCAGGTTCAGTGTTCTTTGGTGGATTCCGCTGCTCGCCAGAAGGTGCAGGCTGTCAAGCATCGCAGGGCGGCTCCTTCTTATGTCGTGGGGGACAGGGTTTTGCTTTCCACGCGTAATATTCGCCTCCGGGTGCCTTCTATGAAATTGGCTCCCCGCTTGATTGGTCCTTATCGTGTTTTGCATAAGGTTAATCCTGTTTCGTATGCCTTGGGTCTTCCTAAAAATCTGCGTATTCCTAATGTCTTTCACACTTAATTGTTGAAGCCTTACGTACGCAACCGCTATACTCGGCATACTCCTCCTCCCCCTCCTGTCTCTGTGGAGGGTCATGAGGAGTTTGAAGTTTCTGCCGTTCTTGACTCTCGTTTCCTTAGAGGTCGACTTCAATACCTTGTGCATTGGAAGGGCTATGGGCCTGAGGAGCACAGTTGGATTTCCGCTGACGCTGTTCACGTTCCTCACCTTGTGCGTTCCTTCCATTCTCGTTTTCCTGCCAGGCCTGGCCCTCCCCGCTCGGAGGGCGTGTCCTCGGGGGGGGGGGTACTGTAGCGGTACTTACCCTTTCCAGGGGCCGGCCGGGGTCCTCTGTTCAAGCCGCGCGCGACCCTGCTGCAACACGCGCGCGGCTCATCCGACGGCTACAACAGGAAGGCGGTCAGTGACCGCGAGAAGTGGTCACGTGTCCCGCCTGACTCTAAGAGCGTGCCGCGGGTCTCGGGCGCGCTCTTAAAGGGACAGTGGGAGCCTAAATTGGCAAAGGCCTCCCATTGGTCCCTGTCATGCCACACTACCCATACACTTACCTTTTGGGGGTGTGCAAGTGACAGGGACCAATCAAAATAGATGTTAAGATATATATACTCACCTCTTTCCCTTAGTTCCTTGCCCTATCGTGGTTTCTGTTTCAGTTCCCTTTAGCGCTTGTTGTATTCAGTTGTGTTCCTTCGTACTTGACCTTGGCTTTGTTTTCTGACTACGTTATCTCTTTATCCTTATCTGTTCTGTTTGCCGGCTTGCTGTTTACTGTGTACCAGACCCCGGCTAGTCCTAGTTTACGCTGTCTCTTTGTGCCCTTGACCTCGGATCGCTCCTGACTCTGTACTTCTCCTATATACGTCAAGTCCGGCCACTCTAGGTCCGGTAGACGTATCTCCCCTCTGTGTTGTCTTCTATTTAGTTGAATCCTGCGTGTTGGGGTATATTTTCGTTACAGTCCTAAATTCTACCAAATTCCGTCTGCATTGGCAATTCTCATATTTACTAAAGCTAAATGGGGTCAGGATTCAGTGAGTCTGACAGATTCTGTAACACTGGTTCAGATGAATTCAGAAAATCATTCATTTTTGCATCTCAACCAATCTACAGCACACAAGAAGCATTGCCTGATGTGAATGATGCCTCGCACAAAAGAGCTCTTAGAAGACCTACAATTAAGAATTGTTGACTTGCATAAAGCTGGAAAGAGTTATAAAAGTATCTTCAAAAGACTTGCTGTTCATCAGTCCACGGTAAGACAAATTGTCTATAAATGGAGAAAGTTCAGCACTGCTACTACTCTCCCTAAGAGTGGCCGTCCTGTAAAGATGACTGCAAGAGCACAGCGCAGACTGCTCAATGAGGTGAAGAAGAATCCTAGAGTGTCAGCTAAAGACTTACAAAAGTCACTGGCAAATGCTAACATCCCTGTTAGCGAATCTACAATATGTAAAACACTAAACAAGAATGGATTTCATGGGAGGATACCACAGAGGAAGCCACTGCTGTCCAAACAAAACATTGCTGCACGTTTACAGTTTGCACAAGAGCACCTGGATGTTCCACAGCAGTACTGGCAAAATATTCTGTGGACAGATGAAACCAAAGTTGATTTGTTGGGAATAAACACACAACACTACGTGTGGCGAAAAAGAGGCACAGCACACCAACATCAAAACCTCATCCCAACTGTGAAGTATGGTGGTGGGGGCATCATGGTTTGGGGCTGCTTTGCTGCGTCAGGGCCTGGACGGATTGCTATCATCAAAGGAAAAATGAATTCCCAAGTTTATCAAGACATTTTTCAGGAGAACTTAAGGCCATCTGTCTACCAGCTGAAGCTCAACAGAAGATGAGTGTTGCAACAGGACAATGACCCAAAGCATAGAAGTAAATCAACAACAGAATGGCTTAAGCAGAAGAAAACACGCCTTCTGAAGTGACCCAGTCAGAGTCCTGACCTTAACCCGATTGAGATGCTGTGGCATGACCTCAAGAAAGTGATTCACAACAGACATCCTAAGAATATTGCTGAACTGAAACAGTTCTGTAAAGAGGAATGGTCAAGAATTACTCCTGACCGTTGTGCACGTCTGATCTGCAACTACAGGAAACGTTTGGTTAAAGTTATTGCTGCCAAAAGAGGTTCAACCAGTTATTAAATCCAAGGGCTCACATACTTTTTCCACCAGCACTGTGAATGTTTACATGGTGTGTTCAATAAAAACATGGCAACATTTCATTCTTTGTGTGTTATTAGTTTAAGCAGACTGTGATTGTCTATTTTTGTGACTTAGATGATGATGATCAGATCACATTTTATGGTAGGGTGTGGAACTGCACTCTATCCCTTTAAGCAGTATGTAGCTGGGTGCAACTCAGACAGTCTCAGTACCAGAGACCAAAATGCTGAATAACAAAATAGAAAAGTCGAGGCAATCCAAGGTGGAGTGGGTTCAATAAAATTGCCAGATCACATTTTATGACCAATTTGTGCAGAAATCCATATCATTCCAAAGGGTTCACATACTTTTTCTTGCAACTGTATATATAATAACTATATGTATTGTATATAAATATTATTATAACATACAAATAATAAGTAATTTAAATTAAATAAAAACGTAAAAATAATAATACATTTTTAAAAATATATATATATATCTATATGACATTTTATTCTAACTGTATTTTGATAGTAATATATATATATATTTATTTCAAAATACACTTAGAATGAAATTGTATATATATCTATGTATACATAAATAAAAATAATATGAAATATACATACCGTATGTCCATATACAAAATGACATAAATAATTATATAAATATACATGTAGACTTCAAATATATAACTATGCATATATATTTAAATTTTATGTGCGTATTTATGTAATATTTTTATATAATTAAGTAATTTTATTGATTGCAATTTGAGGTAACTGCCTGCCAACCCAGGCCGAAAGTCCAGAGAATTTAATTTGCTAGCACTATATTTTACCCTGTAACTTTCTATGACACCCTAAAACCTGTACATGGGGGGTAATGTTTTACTCGGGAGACTTCGCTGAACACAAATATTAGTGATTCAAAACAGTAAAACATATCACAGCGATGATATTGTCAGTGAAAGTGACTTGTTTTTGCATTTTTCACACACAAACAGCACTTTTACTGATGATATAATTGTTGTGATATGTTTTCCTCTTTTGAAACACTAATATTTGTGTTCATCAAAGTCTCGCGAGTATAACAGTACCCCCCATGTACAGGTTTTATAGCGTTTTTGAAAGTTACAGGGTCAAATATATGGGTCAAATATTTTTACATTGAAAAAGGCCAGGTTGGTTACGTTGCTTTTGAGAGCGTATGGTAGCCCAGGAATGAGAATTACCCCCATGATGGCATACCATTTGTAAAATAAAACAACCCAAGGTATTGCAAATGGGGTATGTTCAGCCTTTTTATAGTAGCCACTTAGTCACAAACACTGGCCAAAATTAGCGTTCAATTTAGTTTTTTACTTTTTTCACACACAAACAAATATGAATGCTAACTTTGGCCACTGTTTTCGACTAAGTGGCTACTAAAAAAGACCGGACATACGCCATATTAAATACCCTGGGTTGTCTACTTTAAAAATATATACATGTGGGATATTATTCAGAGATTTATGACAGATAATAGTGTTACAATGTAACTATTGATACATTTAAAAAATGTATGTTTTGAAACCGCAATATCCCACTTGTACCTATAGCCCTATAACTTGCATAGATCACCTTTGTAGATGAGTAAAAGATTTTTCAAGTAAAAGTCAAAAAACATGTATTTTTTTATTTATTTTTTATCATTTTTTTTATTTATTTTTAATTAAATTATATGAGATTATATAAATAATGGTATGTAAAGAAAGCCCCTTTTGTCCTGAAAAAAACAATATATAATTTGTATGGGAACAGTAAATGAGAGAGTGGAAAATTACAGCTAAACACAAACACCACAAAAGTGTAAAAAGAGGCCTGGTCGCAAATGTACAACATTGCAAAACAGTCCAGTCCTTAAGGGGTTAAACAACATTGATAATTATATATGCCATTTAATTTAATATTTTTTATATTTTATACACATAAATAATTGAATAACCCGATGATATGCACAGTAGTGCATAACAATGAAAATGTTATATGTCATACATTAATAGTATTACTTAACTACCATGTTTTGTGTATATTTTTACACATTTTTTAGAGCCACCGATAGATATCACATCAAAAATGTCAAGAAATGAGTATTATTTTACAAAAGATATGCAACTTCTTCCCTCAAAACGAAGAGAAGTACTAGCACTATGCAAGGAAGTTCAATATTTGGAAGAAAAAATCTACAAAAACATGAGTCATGCAGTAAATTCTGAGACAACAGCACAATATATCAAAGATATACAGGTACAGTCCTAACACTATGGGATTTACCACAGTACAGTCAAATGTAGAACATGCCAATAGGAATCATTTTGGGTATGATGTGTGTGTTTCTGAAACTTGTGCTGCACAGTAGACTTGGAGATTTTTTTTTTTAACGGAACTGCAATTGTTTGAATTTGGGATGATCACAAAATGCAAGAACCTCAGGGAAATCAAGCCCGAACATGTTAATTTTTATTCATAGAAACATAGAAACCTAGAATGTGACAGCAGATAAGAACCATTGGCCCACCTAGGCTTCCCGATTTTCTAAATACTTTCATTAGTCCCTAGCCTTATCTTAAAGGGATGCTCTGATGCCAGGAAAACAAATCCCTCCCTCCCACCGTCCCACGTCACTGAAGGGGTTCAAACCCCTTCAGCCACTTACCTAAATCCACGCCAATGCTCCTCGGCGCTGGGTCAGGCTCCCCCCCCTCTCCTCGCCCGCCAACTATAGAAACATAGAATATGACGGCAGATAACCATTCGGCCCATCTAGTCTGCCCAATTTTTAAATACTTTCCTTATTCCCTGGCCTTATCTTATAGTTAGGATAGCCTTATGCATATCCCACGCATGCTTAAACTCCTTTATTGTGTTAACCTCTACCACTTCAGCTGGAAGGATATTCCATGCATCCACTACCCTCTCAGTAAAGTAATACTTCCTGATATTATTTTTAAACCTTTGCCCCTCTAATTTAAAACGATGTCCTCTTGTTGTGGGAGTTTTTCTACTTTTAAATATAGTCTCCTCCTTTACTGTGTTGATTCCCTTTATGTATTTAAATGTTTCTATCATATCCCCCCTGTCTCGTCTTTCCTCCAAGCTATACATGTTAAGTTCCTTTAACCTTTCCTTGTAAGTGTTGTCCTGTAATCCATGAACCAGCTTAATAGCCCTTCTCTGAACTCTCTCTGTAGCGGAATGCAGTAAGCCTGTCCTGCAAAATGCCTGTGTGACTATATTCGTTATAATTTTGCCTGTGTTGAATTGCTATTCGTCTATTTAAAGTGTGAATTGTATGTTATTCGGTAGTTTCCATCCGTACTATATGCTTATGGAAACTACCGAATGGAGGGACCACCCCGGAGAGAAGTGTGCCAGCAATTAAGGTTCACATTCCTTCCAAACCGCAAGTTAACCGGCTCATTAACATTGTATCTGGGTGGCCGCCATTCGGCATGCGTACACGTGGCGGCGGCCATCTTACGCTTGAAAATCTCAGCGGTGTTTGGTCGTCGAGTGTCTGGAACTCAAATCGGACACTCAAACAACCAAACACCGCTGAGACCTCCAGAGCTCCGTAACTGCAGAACGGAGAGACCTAACGAATCCCCATTCGGTAGTAACAAAGTACCGAATGAGGGAATCACTATCTAGGTGAATTAAAGTATGGATGGCAATTATAAATGTCTGTTTTAACTGCCGAACGGAGACCGACCACAGGGCCCATTCTCATGGAACCCTTTTCGGATACCAACTCGTGTGCGGTCGGTCAAACTTCACCTTCCTGTAACTACCGAACCACTGGTCCGATCTGGGTGAATTTTGGATATTATATTCACCCAGATCAGGGCTACCTAGCGGTACCCTAATATTAAGGATATGTGATGGTTTAGGGGTACATCCAAGTTTGGGGTAAAGTACTGTACAAGTTAAGGGGATTATGACTCACTCTGAGGGGAGGAGATGTGTGGGAGGTAACAAGCACTGTATTGGTTACTGTCATAATTACTGTAGTTCCCTCCCTTGCATGGGAGCAGGCTTTATAAGAAACCTTGGAATAAACGATTGTGAGTTCTACTCCTGAAACTGTGTGTCGTCCAGTTATTGGGAGTGCTGTGGGGATATTGCTGTACCTCTTTACCTGCTGGAAACTCTGCTGTGGATTTACTAATGACTTGTTCCTGAGCCTTCCTTGGATCTAAAGTGGAGAATAGCTGTGAGAAATCAGCTCTCCGCTACATTGGTTGGCAGCGCTGGGATCCAGACTCACAGAGGAACAAGGATTAATGGAGAGTGACCTTTCTACGCTAAAGAGAACCACATTGAAAGACCTTCTGGAAGCGAAAGGTGTTTCTGCCAGCAGCAAATCCAAAGCAACGCTTATCACCGAAGTAATGGCAGAGTACAGAGCAGAAGAGGTCCAGGCCACGGAACAAAGACCTGAAACAGAACAGGAGGAGTTCCAAAGGCATTTACAATTCAGACTGGCCTTTTATGGGGAAAACCCACCAACAGAGATCATCTCTAAAACAATGACAGAGGTGCAAGAGTTTGTGATGAGAAACAGGAGACCACAAACACCGGAAAGAAGTGCAGCAGGAGCTGTGACACAAGAGGGTAAGCCCAAAATTCCCTATCAAGCTTTTAAAGCGTATGTCGAAGCAGAGGAGGATATAGATGCCTTCCTCCAAGACTTTGAAAGACTGTGTACGCTGCATAACATACCAAGGGAAGAGTGGGTACCCATATTAGCAGGACGGCTGTCAGGAAGGGCAGCTGAAGCTTACCGCACTGTACCTGATGTTGAAATTAGGAACTATAGCCGGGTAAAAGAGATTATCCTGGCCCGGTATGCAATAACACCAGAGGCATACCGGAGGCGCTTCAGGGAATTGAAAAAGGCGGACAAAGATTCGCACGCAGAGTGGGCTTGCCGACTAGAAAGGGCAGCTCTTGGGTGGATGCAGTCGAGTAAAGCGCGGTCCATGGAGGACTTGTTACAAATGCTGCTGTTGGAGTAGTTTTATGAGGGGATATCCTCAGAACTACAGGAATGGGTGAGGGATCGTAACCCCACCACCCTCACCGAGGCTGCCAAAAAGGCAGATGATTTTATGGACGCTCGCAGACAAACCAAGGCAGTGAGTACCAAACCTGCCATGCGGCCACTAGGGGGGAATTCCTTCTCTCCTAACCCTCAACCCCCACCAAGACAACTTCCTCCACCAGCACCAGCAGCAGCGCAGCAGAGATACCGCACACCTGCTTCTGTGCAATGCCACCGATGCCAGAAGTGGGGACATTTCCAACGAGATTGTCCGCAGTCTAGAGACCGCACCACCTGGATCCGACCAGGGCCTCCACCACCACCACCGAGAGCAGCAGCGCATCACTACCAGGACGAGGTACCACTTCCCTACAGCTCTGCCGTTCCAGTCACGACTGTGGAACAGTGGGAAGTGCTACATGAGGCCAACCCCTTACAAGCACAGGCGGATAATCGACAGCACCATAGGCAGACCGTGTATCTGGAAGGGAAGCCTATGCAGGGGCTCAGAGACTCGGGAGCCACCATCACCCTGGTGCAAAGTCATTTGGTTTCTGACAAAGCCAAACTGAATAAGACTGTGGCTGTCAGGGTTGCAGGGGGAGCCGTGTATCGGCTAGACACAGCCAGGGTACACTTGCATTGGGGTGCGGGGTTCGGGAATGTGGAAGTGGGACTAATGCCGCAATTACCTGCTGAGGTGGTCCTAGGGAATGATCTGGGCAAACTCACCTCCGCATTTGAACCACAAACTACTGAGGAAGCACACCCAGTAGTCACCAGGCAACAGGCCCGCACCCAACACAACAACGCACTGCCGGAGGTCCAGGTAAGAGATTCCTCCCCTTCCCTAGACTGTATCCCTTGGGCCCCTCCTGACGAGTTTGTAGCCGAGGTGATCACTGACCCTACCTTACAGGTATACCGAGACAAGGTCACCTCTATCCAACCGGGGGCGGAGGGGGAAAGATTTGTATGGGACCGGGAAACGAGTAAACAGATAGCTGGGTCAGACCCCATTGCTACAAGACAGCTGGTGGTACCTCAGAGGTACCGAACCGAATTACTCCGGATAGCGCACGATATTCCGCTATCCGGACATTTGGGGGTCAGCCGTACCAGATATCGGCTGACCCAAAGTTTCTTCTGGCCAGGGATTAGCCAGGAGGTGCGCAGGTATTGTAATACCTGCGATACGTGCCAGAGGGTGGGAAAGAGGGGGGATAAGCATAAGGCGAAGCTGCACCCCGTACCCATAATTGAGGAACCCTTTCATAGGGTTGCCGTAGATATTGTAGGCCCCTTCCGGAAGCCTAGCCCATCGGGCAAACGGTACATTTTGACCGTAGTGGACTACGCCACTCGCTACCCCGAGGCGGTAGCCTTAACTAATATACATGCAGAGACGGTGGCTGAGGCGCTGATGCAGATTTTCTCCCGGATGGGGTTACCCAGGGAGATCATCTCGGATCAGGGCACTCAGTTCACGGCAGAGGTCACCCAACAGCTCTGGAAGTTCTGTAAAATTAAGCCCATAATTAGTGCTCCGTACCACCCCCAGACTAATGGGCTCTGCGAACGGTTCAATGGCACCTTAAAACAGATGCTCTGAACCTTCGCAGAGACTCACCGAGACTGTGAAAAATTCCTGCCGCACTTACTGTTTGCTTACAGGGAGGTGCCGCAGGAATCTACGGGATTTTCCCCCTTTGAACTGCTATTCGGGAGGAGAGTAAGGGGACCCCTGGACTTGATTAGAGAACACTGGGAGGGAGACCGTAGCGCTGACGGCACCCCTATTGTACCCTATGTGTTGGCCCTCCGAGATCGCCTGGAAGCACTCACAAAGACGGTAAAGGAAAACCTACAGGCAGCTCAGACGCGTCAGCGCACCTGGTACGATAGAGGCGCCAGGGACCGCAGCTTTCAGGTCGGACAGAAAGTTTTAATTTTAAAACCTGTCCGACACGATAAGCTACAGGCCGCCTGGCAAGGCCCTTATAAAGTGGTAGAACAACGATGTGACACCACTTATATAATTGGCCACTGCGCAGGGAATGGGGGGCGACGCATGATCCATGTGAACATGCTGAAGCCTTACCAGGAACGTTCAGAGGAGGTGACAGCTATCTGCGCCCCCACCTCTGAAGAAGGCGACAGCCTACCCCTCCCCGATCTGTTAGAGGACGGACAGCTGGCTGGGGATTTAGGAGCAGTTGTACTGGGGGATCGGTTGAGCCCACAGGAGCGTATCGAGGTACAACAACTACTGCAAGAAAAGCAGGAGACCTTTTCTAATGTACCTGGATACACCCCTCTGGCTACCCACCGAGTAGAAACCCCTGGTCAACTTCCCATGCGCCAGACCCCGTACCGCATCCCTGAAGCGGTACGGGAGAATATGCGCAAAGAGATTGAGGAGATGATACAGTTAGGAGTAATTGAGCCCTCAGATAGCCCCTGGGCCTCTCCAGTGGTCCTCGTACCAAAGCGGGACGGCACGACCCGCTTTTGCGTGTACTACAGGAGATTGAATGAGAAGACCGTATCCGACGCATACCCGATGCCTAGGATAGATGAGTTACTGGACCGGATGGCCAGGGGTCAATACCTTACCACTATTGATTTGTGTAAAGGGTATTGGCAGATTCCCTTGGCCCCGGACGCCATCCCTAAGTCCGCCTTTGTCACCCCATTCGGCCTGTACCAATTTATGGTCATGCCGTTTGGGATGAAAAACGCGCCGGCTACCTTCCAGCGGATGGTGGACCGCCTCCTAGATGGGTTCCAAGACTATACCTGCGCATATCTCGATGATATTGCCATATTTAGCGATACCTGGCAGGAACACTTGGCCCATATAGGAGCGGTTCTAGACAGGATCAGGGAGGCTGGTTTGACCCTAAAACCAGCGAAATGTAGCATTGGGATGGCCGAGGTACAGTACCTGGGCCACAGAGTGGGCTGTGGTAAGCAAAAGCCAGAACCAGCCAAAGTAGAGGCGGTATCACAGTGGCCTACCCCGAAAACTAAAACCCAGGTGTTAGCCTTCCTAGGGACAGCAGGGTATTACCGTAAGTTTGTGCCCAATTATAGTGCCCTGGCCAAACCCCTCACTGACCTGACACGTAAAAACCTTCCCCGCCAAGTAACCTGGACCCCGGAGTGTGAGCAGGCATTCCAACACTTGAAAGATGCACTTGTTAATGCCCCTGTCTTGGCCGCTCCCAATCCAACTAAACATTTTCTTGTTCACACAGACGCTTCTATGTTTGGATTGGGGGCAGTACTGAGCCAAGTCGGGGCCGATGGCGGAGAACATCCAGTGGCTTACATCAGTCGCAAACTTTTACCCCGGGAAGTAAGCTACGCCGCCATCGAGAAGGAATGCCTGGCTGTGGTGTGGGCCTTGAAGAAATTGCAACCCTATTTGTATGGACAGGCTTTTTCTTTGCTCACGGATCACAACCCGTTAGTCTGGCTGAACCGGGTGGCTGGGGACAATGCCAGGCTGCTGCGCTGGAGTTTGGCGCTGCAGCCCTTTGACTTTAACATTCAATACCGCCCGGGTAAGCAAAATGGAAACGCCGACAGGTTGTCACGACAAACTGATCTGGAGAAATGATCCGTGAGCACCCCGGTCATCCCCAAGCCGATCCGTGTGGGATCAGACTGTGTATGCCGGCTTGTGGGCAAGGGGGAGCAGTGTAGCGGAACGCAGTAAGCCTGTCCTGCAAAATGCCTGTGTGACTATATTCGTTATAATTTTGCCTGTGTTGAATTGCTATTCGTCTATTTAAAGTGTGAATTGTATGTTATTCTGTAGTTTCCATCCGTACTATATGCTTATGGAAACTACCGAATGGAGGGACCACCCCGGAGAGAAGTGTGCCAGCAATTAAGGTTCACATTCCTTCCAAACCGCAAGTTAACCGGCTCATTAACATTGTATCTGGGTGGCCGCCATTCGGCATGCGTACACGTGGCGGCGGCCATCTTACGCTTGAAAATCTCAGCGGTGTTTGGTCGTCGAGTGTCTGGAACTCAAATCGGACACTCAAACAACCAAACACCGCTGAGACCTCCAGAGCTCCGTAACTGCCGAACGGAGAGACCTAACGAATCCCCATTCGGTAGTAACAAAGTACCGAATGAGGGAATCACTATCTAGGTGAATTAAAGTATGGATGGCAATTATAAATGTCTGTTTTAACTGCCGAACGGAGACCGACCGCAGGGCCCATTCTCATGGAACCCTTTTCGGATACCAACTCGTGTGCGGTCGGTCAAACTTCACCTTCCTGTAACTACCGAACCACTGGTCCGATCTGGGTGAATTTTGGATATTATATTCACCCAGATCAGGGCTACCTAGCGGTACCCTAATATTAAGGATATGTGATGGTTTAGGGGTACATCCAAGTTTGGGGTAAAGTACTGTACAAGTTAAGGGGATTATGACTCAATCTGAGGGGAGGAGATGTGTGGGAGGTAACAAGCACTGTATTGGTTACTGTCATAATTACTGTAGTTCCCTCCCTTGCATGGGAGCAGGCTTTATAAGAAACCTTGGAATAAACGATTGTGAGTTCTACTCCTGAAACTGTGTGTCGTCCAGTTATTGGGAGTGCTGTGGGGATATTGCTGTACCTCTTTACCTGCTGGAAACTCTGCTGTGGATTTACTAATGACTTGTTCCTGAGCCTTCCTTGGATCTAAAGTGGAGAATAGCTGTGAGAAATCAGCTCTCCGCTACACTCTCTAATGTATCAATATCCTTCTGGAGATATGGTCTCCAGTATTGTGTACACTACTCCAAGTGAGGTCTCACCAGTGCTTTATACAATGGCATGAGCACTTGCCCCTTTCTACTGCTAATACCTCTCCCTATACAACCAAGCATTCTTCTAGCATTTCCTGCTCCTCTATTACATTATATGCCACCTACCTTTAAGTCATCTGAAGTAACTCCTAAATCCCTTTCCTCAGATGTTGAAGTTTGTTGTGTATCAAATATTCTGAACTCTGCCCTTGGGATTTTATGGCCAATATGCATTATCTTGCATTTATCCACATTAAATGCCAGTTGCCACAGCTCTGATCATTTTTCTAATTTACCTAAATCATTTGCCATTTGCTTATCTCTCCTGGAACATCAACCCTGTTGCAAATCTGTATATCATCAACAATTCATGATTCAGAGTGCGGCTCCTGGAATCAAGTATAAAAAAAGGGGATGCAATGGAGAATACTTTCCTTTAGGTACAGTTGCTACTTCAGGTTCCACATGCACAGCTCTGGATGCAGTCCTTTGGATAGGTGCACATACAATCCAGGAAAGGTTTTTTTTTTTTTAGTTTTTTTTGGATTTGGAAAATGTACTTGAGAAGATTCAGAATCAATTTTACTGAACAAGAGTTCTATAGCTTTGCAAGGGGTTACTCCTCCACTGAAGCCTTGCACAGGCCTATATCTAGCCTTGCAAAGACTAACTGCACTGAGTATACCCATTTTATATACTATTTTTTCTGTATACTGCTCATATTGCCATAAATGAAACCTGTACGGCAACAGTCGCAAGGGTAATCTTTAACTGATGATTTTAGTGTACAATTGTGACCTTGAGCATTTGTAAAATAAATAATTGGATATCTTTCAGTTATGGCTAAGGCCTTGATTTAATATTGTTGAATAAGCTTTCCAAATGTTTTAATGTTTTGGGATACAATTTTGAATTGTAATAATTTTTCAACATATTAAAATTAAAAAAAAATATGTAATATACAATAAATTATATTAAGATATCAAAATATTGCAAAATGAATATATGTTTAATAAGATGAAGTCATTTTTAAATTTTCTGAATAAAAATATAAATGTTTATATAACGGTGCTAACATTTCTTAATGTGAAATTAATATTAATACATTTATTTAAGCAGCTGCTGATCAATGCCAAGTGTCTTCCCTAACACCAAAATACAAATAAAATCTAAAACGTAGTGTAGCCCTTCAAGTTAAATTTATTTTACCTTAAAGGGACACTATAGTCACTAAAACAATGTGTGCTTAATGAAGTAGTTTTAGTGTATAGATCATGCCTCTGAAGTTTTACTGCTCAATTCAGTTCCATTTAGGAGTCAATTCACTTTTGTCTCTGTTTATGCAGCCTTAGCCTTACATAGTCTTACATAGTTACAAAGCTGAAGAGACATGCACCCATCAAGTTCAGCCTTTCTCACAATTTTACTGTTGATCCAAAAGAAGGCAAAAAGCCAGTCTGATTAAATACGAAAGAGAATGCACACCAGAAACCAGAAGAAATATCTATCTGAGTTTAATAAACCAGCAATTGGTTTAAACATATACAGTACAATAACACATAAAGTGACAATAAACAGGCAAAAAAATAGTTATCAACAGTAGAGTTGAGCGGACACCTGGATGTTCGAGTTCGCCGGGTTCGGCCGTACTTAGGCAAAAAGTTTGAGTTCGGGACTCAAACTTGACCCAAACTTGACCCAGAACCCGAACCCCATTGAAGTCAATGGGGACCCGAACTTTTGGGCACTAAAATGGCTCTAAAAAAGTCCTGGAAAGGGCTAGAGGGCTGCAAAAGGAAGTAAAATGTATTGCCCAAGTACTAATATACTTACCCAGTGGAAGACAAAGAATGTTACACTGTATACAATTTTAAATAAAAAGTATACAAACATAGCCAGGATTCAGCTGGAAGCATTTGCAACACTTACAACAATCAAGTAACACACATTCATATAAAATGTCAGTTAATGTCAATGTAATGACAGTAATGAATAAGTAGATAAGTCCCTAATTCCCACGGTATTAGAGGCAAAAAAGTAATAAGCGCTCTCTTCTCAAGGGTGAGCAGCAGTTCACCAACAAGGTGTTCCCTCTACCTTGTGATAAATGGACAGATAAAATAGAAAGGTGAACAGCGCTAAAGATCAGAAAATGTACATACGTTTAGTAGAAATACTGGCCAGCGGAGTAACTTAAAAAAAGAGAAACAAAAATACAAATAATGGTACAGTATGTATGAACGATATAATTCCACAAGAACAAAGGTGTTATATTCACACTCACACTTTGAGGAGCTATATCAGCTCGGTGTTAAGAGCCTGGACGGAATAATCCCCGTCTATGGATTTCTTGAACCTCAAGAAATCCATAGACGGGGATTATTCCGTATTCGCTATACCGCGAGTAGGGACATGTCTATTAAACAGTGAGCAGCCTGAGCAGTGGGCGGGGCCCTAAATAAAAATTTGGGGGGGACCTAATGTCCTCCCCCCTGGCCCCACCCCCGAGCGGTGGATGGTGGCCCTAAATAAAAATTGGGGGTTTGGACCTAATGTCCTCCCCCTGGCCCTCACCCCTGAGCGGTGGGTCGGGGCCCTAAATTAGAATAAGGGGGGGAGACCTAATGTCCTCACACCTGGCCCCCACCCCAGAGCAGTATGTGGGGGCCCTAAACAAAAATTGGAGGGGACCTCATGTCCTCCCCCCTGGCCCCCACCCCTGAGCGGTGGGTGGGGCCCTAAATAAAAATTGGGGGGGGACCTATTGTCCTCCCCCCTGGGTGAGGCGGGTGAGGGCCCTAAATAAAAAAATTAAACCCCCTCCCCCAGGTGACTAGGGGTTCCCAAACCCCTAGTCACCCCCCTCCCTAAAAAAATTAACCCCTACCTACCCCCCCTCACCCTAAAAATAATGAGGGGGGACCATTAGCTAAGTACCTGTAAAAAAATAAAACAAAATAAAACCTAATGTCCTCCCCCTGGCCCCCACCTCTGAGCGGTAGGTGGAGGCCCTAAATAAAAATTGGGGAGGACCTAATTGGTATTTAGGGCCCCCCCTAATTGGTATTTAGGTCCCCCACCCGCCGCTCGGGGTGGTCCCCCCTTTTCAAAACGTTCCAATAAATCGCCGAACACCAAACTCGAACCCGAACTGTTACTGAAATGCTCGGGGTCAAACAATCGTAATGTTCGGTACAAACCCGAACTTTACAGTTCGGGTTCACTCAACTCTAATCAACAGTAATAATTTACCAGAATATTTACAAGCCTAATAGGGCAGAAACACAAATCCAAAATAACCCCCCAACATTTCGGCACCGACTGGCTGCCTTTATCAAGTCTGAATCACTTCCAATCATGCAACAAACTAGAAAAAAATCCTTCTTGACCCCAAAAGGGCAGTCAGATATCTCCTTGGATCAAGAAGCTATTACCCCACTAATTAAAATGTATATCCCTGTATATTATGTTTTTGCACATATTTATTAAATTGCTGTTAAAACATCTGTATAGACTCTTATAAAATTCCCTCTTTAGGCAGAGAATTTCACATCCTTATTGTTCTTACTGTAAAAAACTCTTTCCTTTGCCTTATAATAAATCTCCTTTCTTCCAGTCTAAATATGTAACCTCTTGTCCTATGTAAAGTCCTATTTATGAATAGATTTCCACACAATGGTTCGTATTGCCCCGAATATATTTTTATAATGTTATCATATCCCCCTGTGGTGCAGTTTTTCCAAACAAAAGAGATTCAAATGTGGTAACCTCTCTTCATAACTAAAATGCTGTATTCCTATTATACATTTTGTAGCCAGCCTCTAAACTTTTTCTAGTGCCAAAATAACCTTCTTTAGAGCAAGTGCCCAAAATTGCATATTTAAGGTGTGATCTTACCAGTGATTTATAAAGAGGCAAAATGATATTTTCATCACCTCCTCTGGCTGTGACTGACACAGCCTGCATGAAAACAAACGGGTTTCATTTTCAATCAGATGTTACTTTAAATTAGTAAATTAGTAAACTGAACTTGAATTACTTAAGGAGACTCATGTAGGATCTTCCAGGCTATTAACAGAGCAGGAGATTACACATTTTTAATTAAACAGAATTTACAATAAAGGAAGTGTTTAGAAAGGCTGTGTATGTCACATGCAGGAAGGTGTGCCTAGGCCTGCATAAACAAACTGACTTAAAGGACCATTATAGTGCCAGGAAAACATACTTGTTTTCCTGGCACTATAGTGCCCTGAGGGTGCCCCCACCCTCAGGGCCCCCCTCCTGCCGGACTCTAGGGGTTGGAAGGGGTTAAATGTACCTCTTTCACCAGCGCCGGGCGGAGAACTCTCCTCTTCCTCTCCTCCTCCTCTCCTCCTCCTCTCCTCCTCCTTGGCAGAATGCACATGCGCGGCATGAGCCGCGCGCGCATTCAGCCAGTCCATAGGAAAGCATTCTCAATGCTTTCCTATGGATGCTGGTGTCTTCTCACTGTGAAAATCACAGTGAGAAGTGCGGAAGCACCTCTAGCAGCTGTCAATGAGACAGCCACTAGAGGCTGGATTAACCCTATTATAAACATAGCAGTTTCTCTGAAATTGCTATGTTTATAGAAAAAAGTGTTAAACCCAGCTGGACCTGGCACCCAGACCACTTCATTAAGCTGAAGTGGTCTGGGTGCCTATAGTGGTCCTTTAACTCCTAAATGGCAGAGAATTGGGCAGTGAGTCTGCAGGTGTATAATCTATACATCAAAACTTAATTAAGGAATATTGGTGAATATAGTGTTTCTTTAATTTTAAAGTGCTTAAGTATTATTTCAGTGCAAGATAATTATTAAAATGCACAACACAGCAAAATATACACAGATATAGTTATTTGTGTATTAGTGCAGATCCTAAAATTAGAATTGCCTATAACTTTCCAATACAAAAACACAATAAATTTAATGTAAAAGAGTGCAAAAAACAGCAAATATCTATAAAAGGTTGTTTGCATATAAGTGCCAATATAGTTTAAATATCACCTTCAAAGTGCTAGTGTATAAACAAAATAAACCTTGTTAATAGAATTTGCACATCAGTTGGGACCTCAGAAAAAAAATAATACATAATAGTGCCGATTGTATAATGCAAATATTATAAATGTATGTAATGTAAACATTAAAAGCTCATCTTATGGGTGTCCACTTTCCATGAATAGAGTCTCAAATTTGTCTCTATTTATTCGCATTGGAGCCTTTTGCAGGAGACTCCTTTCCTCTTGTGGTGTAATCATCAAGGAAAAAAAGTAAGTGGGAAAGAAATAGTGTAATTTGTTTAAAAACCACATACATAACAAAGATAAAGAAAACATTTCACATGTCCAGAGCCTCAAATTAGGCTCTATTAACTCGCTGTACATCTTTCTGTCAGAGACATCCACCAATGTCAAGATGAAGGAAGTGCTCCAAGGAGTGTTGAAAACAATACTTATTAATCCAATCAAAATAATATTAACCCCTTAAGGACCGCTGACGGTTCAGGACCGTCAGCGGTAAAACGTGCGTTTGGACCGCTGACGGTCCTGAACCGTCATAATGGTTTTGGGCAACTTACCTGATCGCCGTCGGTCCCACGGCGGCGATCAGCTCTCCTCCCGGTCCAGGGGGACTGCCTGTCTGCCCGGGCAGTCCCCCCTCGGCAGATCAGGACCCCACGGCCATGTGATCACTCGATCACATGACCGCAATAGGGGTCTTTGTATCTGCCTGCAGGGGGACTGTCTGTGCTGACAGGCAGTCTCCCTGCAAGTAAAAAATCATAAAATAAAGTGTAAAAAAAAAAGAAATCAGTGTAAAAAAAATAATAATATGTGTTTATATATATGATATATATACATGTATTATATCTATATATACCTATATATAATATATGTATATATATAATATATATAATGTCACACTAAGTGTATTTTTATATTTATATATACGTATATTAATATAAAAATACACTTATATTTAAATTACACACGAATATATACAATATATATAATAACTATATATATGGTATATATATATTATTATAAAATACAAATAATATGTTAATCAAAATAAATAACAAAAAATAAAAATAATTTTTAATAATTAAAAAAAAATTATATATATATATTCAATTTTATTCTAACAGTATTTTGATATTGATATATATATATATTTATATCAAAATACACTTAGAATGTAATGATATATATATCTATGTATAAATAAATAAATAAAAATAATATGAAATATACATATGTCCACATACAAAATTACATTAATAATTTCATAAATATACACGTAGACGTCAAATATATAAATATGTATATATATTAAAATTCTACGTGCATATTTATGTAATATTTTTACCTAATTAAGTAATTTTAATGATTGCAATTTGAGGGACCTGCCTGCCAACCCAGGCCAAAAGTCCAGATAATTTAATTTGCTAGCACTGTGCTTAACCCTGTAACTTTCTATGACACCCTAAATCCTGTACATGGGGGTACTGTTTTACTCGGGAGACTTCGCTGAACACAAATATTAGTGTTTCAAAACAGTAAAACATATCACAGCGATGATATTGTCAGTGAAAGTGAAGTTTTTTGCATTTTTCACACACAAACAGCTCTTTCACTGAGGATATTATTGCTGTGATATATTTTACTGTTCTGATACACTGATATTTGTGTTCAGCGAAGTCTCCTGAGTATAACAGTACCCCACATGTAGAGGTTTTATAGTGTTTGTGAAAGTTACAGGGTCAAATATAAGGCTTGATTTTACTTTTTTTTTTTTTTATTGAAATTTGTCAGATTGGTTAGGTTGCCTTTGAGAGCGTATGGTAGCCAAGGAATGAGAATTAGCCCCATGATGGCATACCATTTGCAAAAGAAGACAACCCAAGGTATTGCAAATGGGGTATGTTCAGCCTTTTTTAGTAGCCACTTAGTCACAAACACCGGCCAAAGTTAGCGTTTTTTGCATTTTTAACACACAAACAAATATAAATGCTAACTTTGGCCAGTGTTTGTGACTAGGTGGCTACTAAAAAAGACTGGACATACCCCATTTTAAATACCCTGGGTTGTCTACTTTAAAAAATATGTACATGTTAGGTGTGTTTCGGGGATTTATGACAGATAACGGTGTAACAATGTCACTATTGATACATTTAAAATATATATATATTGAAACAGCAATTTCTTACTTGTATTTATAGGCCTATAACTTGCAAAAAAAAGCAATAAAGCATGTAAACACTGGGTGTTTTTAAACTCGGGACAAAATTTTGAATCTATTTAGCAGTTTTTTTCATTAGCTTTTGTAGATAAGTAAAAGATTTTTCAAGTAAAAGTCCAAAAACATGTTTTTTTTTTATTTTTCACCATATTTTATTATTTTTTTTTAATACAATATATGACATAATATAAATACTGGTATGTAAAGAAAGCCCTTCTTGTCATGAAAAAAACAATATATAACTTGTATGGGAACCGTAAATGAGAGAGCGGAAAATTACAGCTAAACACAAACACCACAAAAGTGTTAAAACTGCTCTGGTCCTTAACGTACAAACATCGCAAAAACAGGCCGGTCCTGAAGGGGTTAAAATAATCAATATAACTAAAAACAATAATAATATCCACAGGGTATCTTGATAGAAACATGTTTCATCTTTACCTAGGCCCCTTGGCTTCCTACACTGTTTGACCCAAGGTGCATGTGTATGGCTTAAGGAGTTCTGTCATATATTAAAGGTAGATATGAGTTTATCCTAATTTATTTTACATATACTTCATATAAAAATATGTATTATCTTTCAAAACTAAATGAAAGCATTATTATATCAAAAAAATTGCTTTGAGGTGACAGTTGTCCTCTAAACTAATATTTACTAACGCCATAGCATTTTATAGTGTTTTTAATTAAACACACATGATTGAACTAATTAAAAATGACTTTCAATTGTTGAAAACAGGCAGAAACTGTGAAACTTCAATCATCAAATGATTTTCTCCATCGGGCAAATAAGGTAAGACTAGTCAATATCAGTCAACAGAATTGTACACAGTGGAGAACTTTATATTGCAAAATATATGTTTGAAATAATTATGTATGAAAATAAGCAAATATTTGGCCGACCAAGCAACAGACTAGACGTGCTTCTGTGGAGTTCCGCTTCAACCAAAAGACTTTACCAGCAAAAAAAAAAAACGGTTTTATTAACCCCTTCAGGACGGAGTCAATAGTACACGTTCTGATCAAAACAAAACGTAAACAAAAACTGGAATTTGCGCTATATGTCTGTTCAACCGTAATTCACCTCTTTCATATTAAATGCACCCACACTTATTATATATCATTTTGTTCAGGAGAAACAGGCTTTCATTTCATATAAAATATTTATATATGAAACAATTTATTATGAATAAAATAAAATAAAAAAGAATTTTTTTTTTTTTTCAAATTTGTAGTTTCGCCTCACATTTTAGCTGTAAATGTCATAATACTGTTAGGTTTTACTGCAACAAAATGCACATATTTGTAATCAGCGATGTCTCACGAGTACAACAGTACCCCCCATTCACAGTTTTTATGGTGTTTTGGAAAGTTACAGGGTCAAATATAGAACGTTCCATTTTCAAATTGAAATTTGCAAGATGTTACCTTTGAGACGGTGTGGTAGCCCAGGAATGAGAATTACCCCCATAATGACATACCATTTGAAAAAGTAGACAACCCAAGGTATTGAACGTGGGGTATGTTTAGTCTTTTTTAGTAGCCACTTAGTCACAAACACTGGCCAAAGTTAGCGTTCATATTTGTTTTTGTGTGAAAAAAGCAAAAAACTAATATTTGGCCAGTGTTTGTGACTAAGTGGTTACTAAAAATGACTGGACATACCCCATTTGCAATACCTTGGGTTGTCTACTTTTGCAAATGGTATGCCATCATGGGGGTAATTCTTATTCCTGGGCTACCGTACGGTCTCAAAGGCAACATAACTAATCTGGCAAATTTTAATGTCACAAAAATGAAATGCAAGCCTTATATGTGACTCTCTAACTTTCCAAAACACCATAAAACCTGTACATGGGGGGTACTGTTATTCTCGGGAGATTTCACTTAACACAAATATTAGTGTTTTAAAACAGTAAAACATATTACAACAATAATATAGTCCATAAAAGTGCCGTTTGTTTGTAAAAAATGCAAAAAACTTCACTTTTACTTAAAATATCATCATTGTAATACAATTTACCAGTTTTAAACACTAATATTTGAGTTCAGCGAAGTCTCCCGAGTAAAACAGTACCCCCTATATACAGGTTTTATGGTGTCTTGGAGAGTTACAGGGTCAAATATAGTGCTTGCGAATTACATTCTCTGTACTTTCTCCCTGTGTTGTCAGGCATGTCAATCAAATTTGAATTAATCAAATGACATAATTATGTTAAAAAATTACTTAAATATACACGTAGAATTTTAATATATATGCATTTATAGGTATTTAAATTCTACGTGTATACTAATGTAATCTTTTATGTAATTATATGTATTTATCTCTATATATATATATTTGCGCTTATTTGTATTTTATATATAGATAGATATATATAGAATGTCATTCTAAGTGTATTCTTATTTCAATATATATATATTAATAACAAAATACAGTTAGAATGAAATTACATATGAATATATAATTTATTTTAAATTTTGTTTCAATATTTTATTTATTTAATTATTTTATTTATTTATTATTGTAATTATACGTATATATATATATATAATATATATATGTAGATCTATTATATATATAATATATACATATTATATATATGTAACGTCATTCTAAGTGTACTAATGTGTACATTCTAGTGTATACTAATATTTATATTAAAATACATTACGTATGACGTTACATATATAATATGTATATATATTATATATATAATATATATATATATATATATATATATATACATATATTATATATATAAAAAGGCATTTAATTTATTTTATAACATGTTAATAATTTTTATTTTACACTACCTACCAGCAGGGGGACTGTCTAATATTTTAGACAGTCCCCCTGCTGGGAGATCCATAGCCAGCTATAGGGGGCCATGTGATCGCTCTTTGAGAGCGATCATATGGCCCCCGGGGGCCTCATTTGCCAGAGGGGGGCTGCCTGGGCTCTCAGGCAGCCCCCCAGAAGAGGATCGCGGCGGAGGTGAGTACGCCGGACCTCCAGGGGATGCAAGCCATTACGGCGTTCTAAGCCCTTTAAAGCCGTGACGGCATAGAACGCCGTAACGGCGTTAAGGGGTTAAGCCGAAGAAGCCTCTCCAAGAGGCACTATGGGGCGCAAGCACCGAAAATTCTATGTGCCAGAACACCCTAAACAGAGAGATATACGGCTCTCATTTGAGCGACCTACACTGCCTGCGCCTCCTAAAATGGCACCCGTAGCGAACTACATGGAAGACACTTCAGAGGAATCAGTGGAAGAATAGGAGACACCTACCTCTCCCACCCATGGCCAACTACACCGGGCAGCGGAATCTGACGAAGATTCATCCCCTGCAACCAAAGGGGACATCAAGCAGATGCTCCTGGAAATGCGCCAGCTATGGAAGTCTGACCTCCATGTGATACAACGCGATGTGGGGGCAATGCAGACAAAGCTCCAAGAGGTGGAGGTACAGGACAAAGCCAGAGAAACAAGGCTGCAAACAGAATCCACCGTGGCAGGGCTCACAGTACAGGTCTAGAGACTGAACCGCAAGGTGGCGACTCTGGAGTCCCGACACCGGCGCTGCAATATACGCCTAAGGGGAATCCCTGAAACAGAACAGGGGGAAGCACTTCTACCATACATTCAATGGCTAATCGCAACCATAGGCCCAAAGAGGAGAACAGACCCTGGCATGATTCACACCCCGTTCCTAGTTTGAAAAGCGAGCACAGCCCCAGAATCAGCCCCAAGGGACACGATAGTGGTCACAGGAGACGTTGCCGTGAGATAGTCTATCATGGCCCGCTCCATGGCGATAGGGAATGCAAAGTTTGAAGGCACTTTCATCACCTTCTTTAGCAACATCCCATTTGCAGCACTTATGAAGCAAAGAAAACTATCTCTGATTGGGTGGGCGGTGGGTGGGGGCCCTAAACAAGAATAAGGGGGGGCCTAATGTCCTCCCCCCTGGCCCACACCCCTGAGCGGTGGGTGGGGGCCCTAAATGAAAATGTATCCCCCCTCCCTCCCAGGTGACTAGGGGTCCCCAAAACCCTAGTCACCCCCTCCCCCAAAAAATAAACTCCTACCTACCCCCCTCACGCTAAAAATAATGAGGGGGGACCGTTAGCTAAATACCTGTAAAATAAATACAAATAAACTTATCATTCAATGTTTTCTTTCTTCTAAAATCTTCTTTTTTCAGCCCCAAAAAAGGGCAAATAAATATCCATAATAACCGACGCAATAAAAAAAAAACAGCGCAAAAAAAAAAAATCCATCTTCACACGGCAATGGCTCAGCGCAGACTGAGCTCTGCAGGGCGAGAGAAGGCTTATAAAGCCTTCCCCTGCCCTGCAATTAGGCTCAGAGCACTGGGTGGGTTTAAGCCATCCAATCAGAGTGCTCTGACAGGTAAATGAAGAGACTGACAGGTAAGTCCTAATATGTATTTAGGTCCCCCACCCACCGCTCAGGGGTGGGGGCCAGGGGGGAGGACATTAGGTCCCCTTTAATTTGTATTTAAGGCCCCCACCCACCGCTCAGGGGTGGGGGCCGGTGGGGAGGACAATAGGTCCTCCCCCCTTTTTTTACTTTAGGGCCCCCACCCGCCGCTCAGGGGTGGGGGCCGGTGGGGAGGACAATTGGTCTTCCCCCCTTTTTTTACTTTAGGGCCGCCACCCGCTCAGGGAGGGGGGACCCTTTTTTATTTTTTTTGTTTTTTTTAACAGTGAGCAGCCACAGGCTGCTCACTGTTTAATAGACATGCCCCAACTCGTGGTATAGCGAGTAGGGGCATAATTTACTAATACTAAGTAATCTTTACTTAGTATTAGTAAATTTGGATGAAAGACCAATTTAGGTCTTTCAGCCTTTTAGTAGATAGCTCCCTAATACCGTGGGAATTAGGGAGTTATCTACTTATTCATTCCTGTCATTACACTGACTGGCTAAGTAACTTACATTTTATATGAATGTATGTTACTTGATTGTTGTAAGTGTTGCATTATCAGGGAGGATAATGTATAATAAACACAGGTTACTGGCTATGGGGGGGATAATGTATAATAAACACAGGTTACTGGCTATGGGGATGATAATGTATAATAAACACAGGTTACTGGCTATGGGGGGGATAATGTATAATAAACACAGGTTACTGGCTATGGGGAGGATAATGTATAATAAACACAGGTTACTGGCTATGGGGGGATAATGTATAATAAACACAGGTTACTGGCTATGGGAGGATAATGTATAATAAACACAGGTTACTGGCTATGGGAGGATAATGTATAATAAACACAGGTTACTGGCTATGGGAGGGATAATGTATAATAAACACAGGTTACTGGCTATGGGAGGGATAATGTACAGGGAGTGCAGAATTATTAGGCAAGTTGTATTTTTGAGGATTAATTTTATTATTGAACAACAACCATGTTCTCAATGAACCCAAAAAACTCATTAATATCAAAGCTGAATATTTTTGGAAGTAGTTTTTAGTTTGTTTTTAGTTATAGCTATTTTAGGGGGATATCTGTGTGTGCAGGTGACTATTACTGTGCATAATTATTAGGCAACTTAACAAAAAACAAATATATACCCATTTCAATTATTTATTTTTACCAGTGAAACCAATATAACATCTCAACATTCACAAATATACATTTCTGACATTCAAAAACATAACAAAAACACATCAGTGACCAATATAGCCACCTTTCTTTGCAAGGACACTCAAAAGCCTGCCATCCATGGATTCTGTCAGTGTTTTGATCTGTTCACCATCAACATTGCGTGCAGCAGCAAACACAGCCTCCCAGACACTGTTCAGAGAGGTGTACTGTTTTCCATCCTTGTAAATCTCACATTTGATGATGGACCACAGGCTCAAGGAGGCCATGTCATTAGATTTTCTTCTTTTATACCCTTTCTTGCCAGCCACGCTGTGGAGTACTTGGACGCGTGTGATGGAGCATTGTCCTGCATGAAAATCATGTTTTTCTTGAAGGATGCAGACTTCTTCCTGTACCACTGCTTGAAGAAGGTGTCTTCCAGAAACTGGCAGTAGGACTGGGAGTTGAGCTTGACTCCATCCTCAACCCGAAAAGGCCCCACAAGCTCATCTTTGATGATACCAGCCCAAACCAGTACTCCACCTCCACCTTGCTGGCGTCTGAGTCGGACTGGAGCTCTCTGCCCTTTACCAATCCAGCCACGGGCCCATCCATCTGGCCCATCAAGACTCACTCTCATTTCATCAGTCCATAAAACCTTAGAAAAATCAGTCTTGAGATATTTCTTGGCCCAGTCTTGACGTTTCAGCTTGTGTGTCTTGTTCAGTGGTGGTCGTCTTTCAGCCTTTCTTACCTTGGCCATGTCTCTGAGTATTGCACACCTTGTGCTTTTGGGCACTCTAGTGATGTTGCAGCTCTGAAATATGGCCAAACTGGTGGCAAGTGGCATCTTGGCAGCTGCACGCTTGACTTTTCTCAGTTCATGGGCAGTTATTTTGCGCCTTGGTTTCTCCACACGCTTCTTGCGACCCTGTTGACTATTTTGAATGAAACGCTTGATTGTTCGATGATCACGCTTCAGAAGCTTTGCAATTTTAAGAGTGCTGCATCCCTTTGCAAGATATCTCACTATTTTTGACTTTTCTGAGCCTGTCAAGTCCTTCTTTTGACCCATTTTGCCAAAGGAAAGGAAGTTGCCTAATAATTATGCACACCTGATATAGGGTGTTGATGTCATTAGACCACACCCCTTCTCATTACAGAGATGCACATCACCTAATATGCTTAATTGGTAGTAGGCTTTCGAGCCTATACAGCTTGGAGTAAGACAACATGCATAAAGAGGATGATGTGGTCAAAATACTAATTTGCCTAATAATTCTGCACTCCCTGTATAATAAACACAGGTTACTGGCTATGGGAGGATAATGTATAATAAACACAGGTTACTGGCTATGGGGGATAATGTATAATAAACACAGGTTACTGGCTATGGGGGTTAATGTATAATAAACACAGGTTACTGGATATGGGGGGATAATGTATAATAAACAAAGGTTACTGGCTGTGGGGGATAATGTATAATAAACATAGGTTACTGGCTATGGGAGGATAATGTATAATAAACACAGGTTACTGGCTATGGGGGATAATGTATAATAAACACAGGTTACTGGCTATGGGAGGATAATGTATAATAAACATAGGTTACTGGCTATGGGAGGATAATGTATAATAAACACAGGTTACTGGCTATGGGGGATAATGTATAATAAACACAGGTTACTGGCTATGGGGGTTAATGTATAATAAACACAGGTTACTGGATATGGGGGGATAATGTATAATAAACACAGGTTACTGGCTGTGGGGGATAATGTATAATAAACATAGGTTACTGGCTATGGGAGGATAATGCATAATAAACACAGGTTACTGGCTATGGGGGATAATGTATAATAAACACAGGTTACTGGCTATGGGAGGATAATGTATAATAAACACAGGTTACTGGCTATGGGGGATAATGTATAATAAACACAGGTTACTGGCTATGGGAGGATAATGTATATTAAACACAGGTTACTGGCTATGGGGGGATAATGTATAATAAACACAGGTTATTGGCTATGGGGGATAATGTATAATAAACACAGGTTACTGGCTATGGAGGATAATGTATAATAAACACAAACACACACACAACAAAAAAAATACAAAAAAAAAATGAATGCAGCTTCAGAATTAATCTAAATTGTATGCTGTCTAGGAGGTGGGAGGGTCTGGGAGGGAGGGTCTGCTGCTGATTGGCTGGAATGTCTCTGCTGACTGTGAGGTACAGGGTAAAAGTTTACTCAATGATGATGCATAGGGGCGGACCGAACATCGCATATGTATACTTAGAAGTCACAATGTGTATTTGATCTCTGATCAAAATTATAGTTCTATGGACATGTGGTTACATTTTTAAAAGTTCATTTAGACACAATGTGTTAAATTGATTATATTTTTTATTAATGTGTATATTTACTATTTTAATGAAAATCTGAAGAAAAAAAAACCAAACAGGGCAAAATATTCCAGCCTCTGATTACAGGCTTTTTTAGTATTGTTATGATAAAGAATGTGTTCTCTTTCCCTTCCACACATTACACACATTCTGATTATGGTATTTTTATTGTTACAGGACCTTCATAATGAAATAAAAAAGATTGTATTGAAACAGAAGTTGGCACTAGAAGCACAAACGTGAGTATCCATATGTATCCATATTTTTCTTGATAATTGCAATTGATAACCTCTAAATTTCACTTGATGTTTATGGAAGTAATACTTCATGACTGTGACTCGAGAACTGTCAATAAGCAGCAAAGACACAATGGTTGTATGAAAAGAGCAATCTGATTTTAAATCAATTAATTTAGACTACATCACATTTTTTGGATTCCCTTTGTTTTTATCCATAGGTATTTTTCAGGTATTTTTAAAACTATTATTTTTATGGGCTTTGAAGCTAGTTTATTTATTAGTATATTTGAGTGAGTGTGATGGATTTTGTTGTGTATTAATTGATCCCATCTGCACTCTTATAATGTACATATCTTATGTTTGATTGTATAAATGGGTAAATATAACAGGTATTTAGTAGTAAGGAAGTGCTATTTTAAACATATACCATATATTATCTCCTTGTAAGTGCAATTAATGAGCTCATATACTGCAGTGTTCTCACAACCACTGGATTTTTACTATACATTTTATTTTCAATATTAGACTTGGATGAGCATGTGTGGACGAATTTGGAAAATGTAGGTGTAAACAGAGGGTGACTGGTCCCTGACTTGAGATTCAGACATGCCTCGCTATGTGGTCCATTTCTTCTCCTCCATTACAAGGGACCACTGACTCCTTAGACAGGGCTTTCTTTAATACCCATTGGACCCTAAGCAAGCATTTGCTTGGGCCCCCTGGACCCTGCCTCCTTCCACTGCCTGGCATGTAATCACACCCTCCACCCCAACACAGTGGCAGAACTAAAATAGAAAGGACCCTTGTGCAAGAATTGTTTTTCCCCCCTTTTCGCAAGTGTGGACAAAAGGTAGATCCCTATCTGTCGTGCAACTCCAACAATGCTTTGACAGCTTGGGTTCTACCATTTTCCCATGATTGCAGGCTTGTATTTAGCACTGAGCAGTGTTTGTGTGTTTGAATGTAAGCATGTTTTTTTTGTATGGAGTATGTTTGTGTGCATGTAGGGGTGTGTTTGTATGTGGTTTTGGCATTTAAATGCAAGCATGCATTTATGTGTAGTGATGGTTTTAGAATGCATGAGTGTGTTTATATATAATTTGGGTGTTTAACCCCTTCAGGGCAGGTGACGGACGAGGTCCGTCATCCTGGGGATACCTTTAACGACGGGTGACGGACCTCGTCTGTCACACGGTAAAATTAACCCCAGATCGCGGCGATCGCGGCGATCGCGGGGTTAGTGGTGCTCCGGTCTGCCTCTGTATTAGAGGCAGACCGGGAGCACCCGATAGTACTGCCCCAGCACCAGTGCTCGCACTGACAGGCTATCAGAGCGAGCACATGTGCTGCATATACTTACCTTCTGCCTCCCTGCACTCCCGGGTTCAGTGTGAAGTGCAGGGAGACGGATCATCACTAATCTTGAGGGTTAAAAAAAAAAGTTAATTTAAAATCCCACCCCCCTTTACCCCTTTTAATAAAAAATTAACCCCTTCCCTGCCAATTGATCACTGACTACAGCGATCAATTGGCAGGGATTACATTTTACTATTTTACTGTCATCTGATTTTTTTTTAACCCCTGAGGGTTAATTCTTTTTTTTTTTTAACCCTCAGGGGTTAAATTTATTTTATTAATTAATTTAAATATTTAAAAATTATATATTTAGCTAGCTGGGGTGGGTGGAAGTTAGTGGGGAATTGGGGGATTTGGTGTTAGGCTAACTAGGGGTTAACGTTAAAAAGTTTTAAAATTAGCTTTAAGAAGTAAAAAATTACGTTTAAGAAAAGTTTTAATAAAGTTTAAGTAAAAAATAAAAAGACATCCCTCTTTACCCAGTCCAAATAAAAATTAACCCCTTCCCTGCTAGCCGATCACTGCCTACAGTGATCAAAATACAGATCACAGTATTATACTGTGGTCTCATTTTTTTTTTTAACCCCTGAGGATTAACTTTTATTTACAGGGAGTGCAGAATTATTAGGCAAGTTGTATTTTTGAGGATTAATTTTATTATTGAACAACAACCATGTTCTCAATGAACCCAAAAAACTAATTAATATCAAAGCTGAATATTTTTGGAAGTAGTTATTAGTTTGTTTTTAGTTATAGCTATTTTAGGGGGATATCTGTGTGTGCAGGTGACTATTACTGTGCATAATTATTAGGCAACTTAACAAAAAACAAATATATACCCATTTCAATTATTTATTTTTACCAGTGAAACCAATATAACATCTCAACATTCACAAATATACATTTCTGACATTCAAAAACATAACAAAAACAAATCAGTGACCAATATAGCCACCTTTCTTTGCAAGGACACTCAAAAGCCTGCCATCCATGGATTCTGTCAGTGTTTTGATCTGTTCACCATCAACATTGCGTGCAGCAGCAACCACAGCCTCCCAGACACTGTTCAGAGAGGTGTACTGTTTTCCATCCTTGTAAATCTCACATTTGATGATGGACCACAGGTTCTCAATGGGGTTCAGATCAGGTGAACAAGGAGGCCATGTCATTAGATTTTCTTCTTTTATACCCTTTCTTGCCAGCCACGCTGTGGAGTACTTGGACGCGTGTGATGGAGCATTGTCCTGCATGAAAATCATGTTTTTCTTGAAGGATGCAGACTTCTTCCTGTACCACTGCTTGAAGAAGGTGTCTTCCAGAAACTGGCAGTAGGACTGGGAGTTGAGCTTGACTTCATCCTCAACCCGAAAAGGCCCCACAAGCTCATCTTTGATGATACCAGCCCAAACCAGTACTCCACCTCCACCTTGCTGGCGTCTGAGTCGGACTGGAGCTCTCTGCCCTTTACCAATCCATCCATCTGGTCCATCAAGACTCACTCTCATTTCATCAGTCCATAAAACCTTAGAAAAATCAGTCTTGAGATATTTCTTGGCCCAGTCTTGACGTTTCAGCTTGTGTGTCTTGTTCAGTGGTGGTCGTCTTTCAGCCTTTCTTACCTTGGCCATGTCTCTGAGTATTGCACACCTTGTGCTTTTGGGCACTCCAGTAATGTTGCAGCTTTGAAATATGGCCAAACTGGTGGCAAGTGGCATCTTGGCAACTGCACGCTTGACTTTTCTCAGTTCATGGGCAGTTATTTTGTGCCTTGGTTTCTCCACACGCTTCTTGCGACCCTGTTGACTATTTTGAATGAAACGCTTGATTGTTCGATGATCACGCTTCAGAAGCTTTGCAATTTTAAGAGTGCTGCATCCCTCTGCAAGATATCTCACTATTTTTGACTTTTCTGAGCCTGTTAAGTCCTTCTTTTGACCCATTTTGCCAAAGGAAAGGAAGTTGCCTAATAATTATGCAAACCTGATATAGGGTGTTGATGTCATTAGACCACACCCCTTCTCATTACAGAGATGCACATCACCTAATATGCTTAATTGGTAGTAGGCTTTCGAGCCTATACAGCTTGGAGTAAGACAACATGCATAAAGAGGATGATGTGGTCAAAATACTAATTTGCCTAATAATTCTGCACTCCCTGTATTTCTTAACCCTCAGCGTCCCAATTTATTTAATTAATTAATTTAAATATTTTATAATTATTTATTTTGCTAGCTGAGGTGGGTGGGAGTTATGAGAAAATGGGGAATTTACAGACGACATAGCTGAGCAACATACAAAGTATTATACAGTCTTAGCACACGTAAGGTTTGCATAATATACTGTGCAAACTCACTTTGTGTGTCAAAAAGGCAGAAAAAACGCTTATTACCACTACACTTTGTACAAGCTAGCGGAAAAATGATCCCACGCTAAGGGTCAAAATATGCCTTTTGAAATACCCTGGGACGTGTTCTTTAAGAAATGGTATGCCTTTATGGTGTAGTTGTAATATGTAGCCTGCTCAAGTGCTCCAAAGTGGAACACGGACGCATCAAAACCCTCCATGAAAATTCACACTTAAAAACCTGAACTTGTCACGTCTCTTTTACAGCACTGTAACTTCACAAAATAGTGCTCAGAAGACTTAGCTGAGCATAATTTGGGGGGTTTGAACTTAGTGGCACATATGAAATATACAAAATGCCCAGCAAATATGTCCATGTAAAAAATGCCCCAAATTATTTACCACGTACTTTGGCATATATTGGTGAAACAATGGGGGCATGTTAAACTGTTATAATACTCCAAATGGAAGCCTAGGCTCATTAAATCCGTCGCTCAAAATTCTACTGTGAATACTGAAAAGGACAGGTCTCCTATATGGCACTGTAGCTTCACGAAATAGGAACAAAGACATACAATGGGGTGTTATTTTACTCAGCAGATGTAACTGAACACAAAATAAAACTTTGTACAGGAATAGCACACACCAACTTTACAAAATACACATGAAAAGTTCTTTGTTATAAGTCTGTGTGCCAAAAACCAAAAAAAAACCCCACAATTTTACTCCAATATTTAGCAGAGGTTGGCGGTGAAATGGCTACGTAGAAAATGTAAAAACAACCTTAGGTAAATAGCCTGTGATGTTTACTTTATATAAATATATACTTTTGTGTGGCAATTTTGTTTTCTTTTATGGCTATTAAGCTTACAAGACAAACATACCAAATTCTAAAATCGCTCCACATGAAAAGTTTATTTTACTCCTTGTGCTTTGTGACTTGTAACTACCAAAAAAAAAACCAGAAAATCACAGACACATTATATATTCTGTAAATCAGAACAACTCAATGAATGTATTTTTAATTACTTTCTTTAACCTGCACTAATTATGCACACATTATTATTGCAAACACTGTAAAAAAACACAACATTTTTCATTTTGTTTTGCATTTTTCTGTATTTTTTTATAATAAATAAGCATATATATATATATGTTACATCAAATTAAAGCTTTTTCTGTCCTTTAAAAAACAGTATATAATATGTGTGCAGTAAACGAGAGAGATGCAAATTGCAGTTGAACGCAAACAGCAAGAAAATTCAAAAATTGCTTGTGTCATTAAGCGTAAGACAAGCTTCTGAAGCTTAAGGGGTTAACACAGAGGTGTGTTTGTATGTAGTGTTGATGTTTCAATACAGGGGTGTATTTGTATGTAGTATTGAAGTTTGAAAGCAGGGGTGTATTTGTGTGTAGTGTTGAATCCAGAGATGTTTACACATATACACATACACTGCTGCACACACTTACACATTCCCCCCACACACATACACACACAACACACTGAAGCACATGCAAATAAACAGATATTTACACTGACACACAGACACAAATGCAGATATACAGACACATAAGCACTCACTGACACATCCAGATATAGACACACAGACTGACACAGATACAGACACATCAATACACATATATACAGACAAACAGATACACAACCTGACAAACATTCAGAAACACAGACACACAGATACAAACACTGACACACATGCAGATACACACACAGATATACATACATAGATACACATGCTGACAACATACAGATACACACAATGACAACATACAGATACACACACACATACTGACACACAGTCACATACACTGTCAGGCATACTGACACACAGACACATACACTGACAGACATACTGACACACACAGTTACATACACTAGCAGGCATATGGACACATACACTGACAGACATGCTGACACATACATTGACAAACATACTTTTTGGGTAGAATATTGGCTTAAAAATAGAGCACAGGGAGTTATCATTAAAGGACCACTATAGGCACCCAGACCACTTCAGCTTAATGAAGTGGTCTGGGTGCCAGGTCCATCTAAGATTAACCCTGTCTGCTGTAAACATAGCAGTTTCAGAGAAACTACTATGTTTAAAAAAATGGGTTAATCCAGCCTCTAGTGGCTGTCTTATTGACAGCCGCTAGAGGCGCTTCTGCACGTCTCACTGTGATTTTCACAGTGAAAGACGCCAGCGCCATAGGAAAGGATTCGCTGACAGAGATCCTGAGCCTCTGCTATAGTTAGGAGATCGGGACATCTTGTTCTGACACAGTGCCTCCACTCAGTGCAACTTCTATTTATGGGGAACCCACCCCACTGAGTAGATGAGTACCCTCCACTTAATAACTCAGAGACATGAAATAAATACAGACATGGATATACACACTGTATTGTGGTTAAAGAGATAGACATATAACAGCAGAAATAACAATGCTGTTCCTGGCTAATGTTAAACACAGTCACAAGAGTCTTTAGCAGCAGGAATGCAGACAACAAACTTCTCTTAATAACATCAATAACTACATCTGAACAGTTAAACTCCTATGTACCTGAAGGTAAATTATGTGCACAACGTTGGGGCCCCTAGGTGTAGGTAGCGCTACCTAGATACAGTTACAAGGGAGAATCCTGAAGCAATCTCTGGAGACAGTACCTTTGAGTGACTTCTGTAACTGCAAATATAATGAGAAAAATGACTGGGACATAGCAATACCAAGGTACTCGTTATTTAGAAAAGACAGGGAAGGCAAGAAAGGGGGAGAGATGGCCCTGTATGTGAAGGATAGCATTAAATCTAGCCTAATAAAAGTTAGTGAGGCGAACATAGAGTCCGTTTGGGTTACGTTAGAATTTGGTAATCACACAGTAACTCGTGTAGGGGTGATTTATAGGCCCCCAGGACAAATTGAAGAGTTAGATAATCTACTAGTTGAGGAAATAGCTAAAATGACAATGAAGGGGGAAGTTATCATCATGGGTGACTTTAATCTTCCTGATGTGAATTGGAAAACAAAAATAGCTGCTTGTGCCAGGAGCACACATATTCTAATTTCCCTACTGGGATTGTCTCTAAAACGAGTCGTTGAGGAGCCAACTCGTAAAGAGGCCATACTAGATTTAGTGTTAACAAATGGAGATTTGATATCAGATATTACTGTAGGTGAAAGTTTAGGATCCAGTGATCATCAGTCAGTGTGGTTTAATATAAGAACATTGACTGAGTCACACCACACACAAACAAAAGTTTTAGACTTTAGAAAAACAGACTTTTCTAAAATTAGAATATGTGTAAAGGAGTCATTATCAAATTGGAGCAATTTAAATGGAGTCCAAGAGAAATGGGATTATTTAAAAGTTGCACTACTGAAGGCAACAGAAAATTGCATTAGGCTTGTCAGTAAAAGCAAAAAATTCAAGAAACCACTGTGGTACTCCGCAGATGTGGCAAAATAGTAAAAAACAAAAAGTTAGCATTTAGTAATTATAAAAAAGCCCAGAGTGAGGAAGACAGAATGATCTATAAGATTAGGCAGAAAGAGGCTAAGCAAGTTATAAGAGCTTCCAAATAACACACAGAAGAGAAAATAGCACAGTCAGTAAAAAAGGGGGACAAAACTTTTTTTAGATACATAAATGAGAAAAAAAGTAAAACAAGGATTATTTAGATTAAAAACAAAAGAAGGAAGGTATGTAGAAGAGGATAAAGGTCTAGCTGACTGCCTCAATGAATATTTTTGTTCGGTATTTACAGATGAAAATGAAGGAAAGGGACCTCAGTTAAGAAAAAGGATAAACAAGTAATTTATTACACGTGAGTTTACAGAGGAAGAGGTTCTATTTCAACTGTCAAAAATAAAGACAAAAAAGTAAATGGGACCTGATGGAATACACCCAAAGCTATTAAAAGAGCTTAGTGCTGTACTAGCAAAACCATTTACAGATTTATTTAACCAATCATTATTAACAGGAGCAGTCCCAGAAGATTGGAAGTTAGCGAATGTTGTGCCCATTCACAAGAAAGGTAATACGGAGGAGTCGGGCACCTGCAGGCCAGTAAGCCTTACTTCAGTAGTAAGGAAAGTGATGAAAACCATGTTAAAGGATAGGATTGTTGAACATCTAAAAACACATGGATTTCAAGATCAGAGACAACATGGGTTTACTTCAGGGAGATCATGCCACTCTAATCTTATTGATTTTTTTGATTGGGTAACTAAAATTATAGATCAGGGTGGTGCAGTAGACATTGCTTACCTAGATTTCACTAAGGCTTTTGACACAGTTGCACATAGAAGGCATATCAATAAACTGCAATCTTTAAGTTTGGATTCCAATATTGTTGAATGGGTAAGGCAGTGGCTGAGTGACAGGCAACAGAGGGTTGTAGTCAATGGAGTATATTCGAAGCTTGGGCTTGTCACCAGTGGGGTACCTCCGGGATCTGTACTTGGACCCATTCTCTTTAATATTTTTATTAGTGATATTGCAGAAGGTCTTGATGGTAAGGTATGTCTTTTTGCTGATGATACTAATATATGTAACAGGGTTGATGTTCCAGGAGGGATAAGCCAAATGGCAAATGATTTAGGTAAACTAGAAAAATGGTCAGAGTTGTGGCAACTGACATTTAATGTGGATAAGTGCACGATAATACATCTTGGATGTAAAAACCCAAGGGCAGAGTACAGAATATTTGATAGAGTCCTAACTTCAACATCTGAGGAAAGGGATTTAGGGGTGATTATTTCTGATGACTTAAAGGTAGGTAGACAATGTAATAGAGCAGCAGGAAATGCTAGCAGAATGCTTGGTTGTATAGGGAGAGGCATTAGCAGTAGAAAGAGGGAAGTGCTCATGCCATTGTACAGAACACTGGTGAGACCTCACTTGCAGTATTGTACGCAGTACTGGAGACCGTATCTTCAGAAGGATATTGATACCTTAGAGAGAGTTCAGTGAAGGGCTACTAAACTGGTTTATGGATTGCAGGATAAAACTTACCAGGAAAGGTTAAAGGATCTTAACATGTATAGCTTGGAGGAAAGACGAGACAGGGGGGATATGATAGAAACATTTAAATACATAAAGGGAATCAACACAGTAAAGGAGGAGACTATATTTAAAAGAAGAAAAACTACCACAACAAGAGGACATAGTCTTACATTAGAGGGACAAAGGTTTAAAAAAATATCAGGAAGTATTACTTTACTGATAGGGTAGTGGATGCATGGAATAGCCTTCCGGCTGAAGTGGTAGAGGTTAACACAGTAAAGGAGTTTAAGCATGCGTGGGATAGGCATAAGGCTATCCTTACTATAAGATAAGGCCAGGGACTAATTAAAGTATTTAGAAAATTGGGCAGACTAGATGGGCCGAATGGTTCTTATCTGCCATCACATTCTAAGTTTCTATGTTTCTAAATATCTCCAGCAGAATGTAGGACAACAGCACAACAGCAATGGCAATCCTTTCTCTCCCTTCTGCTGACAGGATGCAAGAGCTCATTCACACTACTGCAGAAAGTTCCAGAATCTGCAGGGAGTTAAACATAAAATAACTGTCTTCTAATTCTCCTAGCAGAGCAGCAGACAGTCTCCAACTTCTTGTAGTAGCAGTGCATTAGCTTCCCCCTGTTATTATTTCACTGTCCCAGTCGTAATAGACCATTGAAACAGGTAGGGACACACTTTCTTTAAGCAGACTCAGAGAACATGGCTTCTCCCTGCCCTCTTCTTCCTGCCATCCTAGCCCCTCCTCCTCACATGACAGGGCAAAGGGCAAAGTTCAATATCTCAAAACTTAAAGCAAAACAGTAAAATATAGCAGTCTGTTACATCTTATGATCTTGAAAAAAACATTGAAAGTGTTTCATTGTTTGCAGATGACACAAAGCTCTGTAAAATATTACAATGTGAGCAAGATATTACCTTGCTGCAGAGGGATTTAAATAGACTGAGGTACTGGGCACTCAAATGGCAGATTAAATTAAATGTAGAAAAATGCAAAGTTATGCACTTCGGCGCAAAGAATACACAAGCAACTGAAACCTACCCTAAATGGTAGTGAATTAGACACAAAAAGGATATGGGAATTGCTATAGACGACAAACTAAGCAACAATGTGCAATATCAATCAGTAGTGGCTAAGGCCAGTAAGGTATTGTCATGCATAAAAACGGGCATTAATTCTTGGGATGAAAATATAATTTTGCCTTTTTATAAAACACTGGTAAGACCACATCTTAAACATACTGTTCAATTTTGGAAACCTGTTCTATAGAAGGATATTATGGTACTAGAAAAAGTGCATAGATGAGCTACAAATTAATGAAAGGAATGGCACATTTCAGCTTTGAAGATAGGTTAACAAATTTAAACCTCCTTAGTTTAGAAAAATGTCGCCTCGGAGGGGATATGATAACATTATACAAATATATTCCGGGCCAATACAAACCATTGTGTGGAAATCTATTCACAAACAGGACTTTACATAGGATACAAGGTCATACGTTTAGACTGGAAGAAATAAGATTTAGTCTAAGGAAAAGGAAAGGTTTTTTTTTTACCATAAGAACAAAAAGGATGTGGAATTCTCTGCCTGAAAAAGTGGTTTTATTAGAGTCCGTACAGATGTTTAAACAGCAACTAGATGCACACTTCCAAAATCATAATATTCAATGAAATCATTTTTTATAATTTTTCAATTGTAGGGTAATAGCTTCTTGATCCAAGGATAAATCTGACTGCCATTCTGGGGTCAAGAGGATTTTTTCCCCTAGTTTGTTGCAAAAAGTCCATCAAACAGTTTTTTTTTTTTTGGGGGGGGTTGCCTTCTTTTGGATCAACTGCAAAAAACTGACGTAAGGAAGGCTTAACCTGATGGACACATTTCTCTTTTCATCCTATGTAACTATACTTACACACACACAGAGATATATACACTGACAGACATACTGACACACATGCAAAATTTATATTTTTAAACCCACCGTCCATTTTCCTACCTTTCACAGGAGGGTGGCTTCCCGGTGACCAGTGTAGTGCCTGAAGCTTTTGGGAGTTAGGCTCTGGCTCTCCAGACCCTCTTCTCACTGCCTCATCTTCCCTTCTGCATGGCTCTGTGCATAGACATGTGTGCACCCTAAAGCACAAACACACACCACGTGTCTATGTGTATATATATATATATATATATATATATATATATATATATATATATATATATAAAATGTGATACAGGATGCACTCACAGGTCTTCAAATAGGTGAAAATGGTGCTTTATTAATGAATAGATTACATACAGAAATCGATCGACGTTTCGACCCTGCTGGGTCTTTTTCAAGATATATATATATACACACACATACATATATATATATATATATATATATATATACATACATGCACATATATACATACACTTCCTTGCCTGTCCCAGACCCCCTCTTCACACTGAACACAGCGGCGTAGCGTGGGTTTCAGTATCCGTTCCCCCCATATTTCATACCCCCCATATTTATGTCCATTCCCCCATATTTCATATCTCCCCCATATTCCATGTCCATTCCCCTATATTTCATATCTCCCCCATATTTCATGACCATTTACCCACCCATTTCATGTCTATTCCCCCATTTCATATCCACCCCACCCACTACTGACTCACTGAGAGGAAGGGGGAAATCTTTATCATGGAATCACTAGTAGTACCATGCACTTACCTGGTCCTGGGAGCTCCTTCCTCTGTCCTCCTGTGCGGCCAACTGCAAAGAGCACTGGGAGGAAGTGACGTCATCGTGTGGGACAGCGATCTGGGATACGTAGGCACCCTTGATCAGGGTGTGCCCGGCACACCTTGTGCACACGCTTATGGCTCTGTGTTTTCTGTTAGAGGTTGTGACTTCCTCCCTGTCACTTCCTCCCAGGCTGCTGATAAGTTCATAGACAACCACATAGTAATTATATAGGCAACAATACAGTCATGAAATGTGACTCAGAAAAGAGAGGACTGCAGGCTGTAGTATTCTCATATTTGTTGTAAACCAATCACCTGTCAGAAATGCAAGGTTAATAAAAGTCTGCATGTTCAACTAAAGTTAATCAGCATCCTGAGCATCTTTATTAACCTCACATAAGAGCACAGATATTTTAATGCCTTCCAACCATCCTGATTTAAGAAGGACAGTCTTAATTTCCTTTTTTCTGTCCCGACTTTGTTCCTTGGTGTCCTGCTTTTGAGGGGGCTACACTCACAGCACTAGGACCATGCAGGGAACACTGAAACAGTCTGCCCCTTGTAAGCTGGCCTGCTTGATTGGCAGGCAACCTGGCGTGCATTTACGCCAGACTGACCTGCAAGTAATTGGAGAATCCTCTTGGGGTGGATCCAGTGATTCAATTGTGTCGGCCCTGCTGCTTAGGATGCAATTATTATTTTTTGGGGCGGGGGAGTGGGTACCAGTTTGGAGAACATGTACCATAAGAGTGCATGTTTTATTTTATCACACTATGCAAAATATATGCAAACTCTTGACTAGGAATGACTAGTAATGTTCAACCAATATATGGTGCTGAGATGCATAATGTCCCTGTGAATGATTATGGTTCCATTACAGAGTCCCTTAGATGGCACTATTGTGGTTTCATCACATTAGGTTTCCGTTAAATAAATTGCATATCTATTAAAACAATTCAAAACTTAAGATATTTGTATTTTTGTGTTTCAGGGAAATTAAAGAATTGATGGAATGCTTCATATCAAGTGACAAATAATCCACAGTTTTTAGAAAATCTGAAAAAAATAAAAACTGATCTTAATCTTTACTTGTGTATCTTAATGTTTGTGAATAAAAAATATTCTTATATGTGTCTGAAGTCACTTGGAACCAAATGACCCAGCCTTTAAAATGTTCCTATTTAATAAAGGCACGGTTAAATATGTCTATGTTTCAGGTATGTTTCTACTATTACAGACATCATATGGATCTATATTTCACATAACCTCACCTAAAAACCATTTTCTATGTCATATACATACTAATCACTCAGATTTAGTTTAGAAGGGGCGTGGCTTTGCCAGGAAATAAGATAGCGGCACTTTAAGAGAGATCTGTCGACGTCAAGCAGAACAATTGACAATAGAGCAGTTATTTCCCCAGTAAAACACTAAATTTGATCATTTCTGTTACCCGGCACTGTAATTCTTCCCCAAATCTCATGGTTCATGGTTCTCTATGGGTCTATTTCTCTTATTTATTTAATAATGATCTTGTAATGGACATTGAATGTCATGTGTCATGTGCCACTTCGGCTCACTGAAGAGGTCTGGGTGCCAGGTCCTTCTAGTTTTAACCCTGCAACTAAAATCATAGCAATTTTAGAAAAACTGCTATGTTTCACTGAGGGTTAATCCAGCCACTAGTGGCTGTCTCACTGACAGCCGCTAGAGGCGCTTCCGCGTTTCTTACTGTGAAAATCACAGTGAGAAGACGCTGGACGTCCATAGGAAAGCATTGAGGAATGCTTTCCTATGGGCGGTTAGAAATGCGCACGCGACTCTTGCCGCCATACCCATTCAGATCTGACGATGGCAGGGGGTGGTGAGTTCCCCAGCACAGAGGGAGCCAGGCGCTGGAGAAAGGTAAGTGGCAGAAGGGGTTTTAACTCCTTCAGCCCAACGGGAGGGGGGCCACTGAGGGTAGGGGGGGACCTAATGACCCTATAGTGCCAGGAAAACCGTTTGTTTTCCTGGCACTATAGTGGCTCTTTAAGTAGGATATTGTTCTCTAAAGACAGCTTTAGATAAAGTATGTGATAGGGAAGGTAAGTGGTAGATGATAATCTTAAAGAATCTCATTGCCATGGCAAGTGGTGGATGTGAAGCTCAGAATCTCTGTGGGACTAATGCTGCTAAACTTCTCTTCCTGATTGAACCTTTTTCATTGATTCTGAGCTGGGAGTGGAGAGAGCACAGTGACAGAGAAGCAGCAACATGACATGGTGTCTTATGCCTCACATATCTTTCTAAACTGCACTGCTTTTGCCCCCGGTTGAGACTCAATGAGAAGAGTCTGTTTATATTCTGATGGTTCATGAGCAAACTATCAGGGGCAATGCAGACTCTCATGGCATTTCCTGCCCTAAAACAATACATGCAAAATAATTGTGCGTTAAAGACAGTTTTTATCATTCACTAACTTTTTCTAACTGAGATTTTTAAAAGCCAAACAATGGTTTCTGGTGTTGTCGGTTTCTTTAGTATAGCTCAGGGGTGCCCAAAAGGTAGATCCCCAGATATTGTAGAACTACAAGTAGTTTTATGTCATGATTATAGTTTTATTACTACAGTGTGTGACAAAAAACAATATTAAATTTGCATTAGAAATTGACATCAACCCCTCTGTGCCAAGTGTAGCGTATATAAGCTATAAAAAAAAAAAAGATAACTATTGCTGCAATTTTGTATTATAGAGAAACTGCAAGATTATCATAATGGGGACCACCAGTATATGGAGTGTTAATTTGTGAGCCTGATTTAACTCACCTTCGTAATCAGCAGTGAGGGGTAAGGGGTTCGATAATTGTTGCCAGGGTCACCTTTGAGAGATTGGCTGCAATGTTTCTGCATTATATTATAACCTGATTGCCATGTTACAGACAAGCACTATTTTCAAAAATCTGTTTTGAAGTTCTATTGTTTAGTAATTTTTTACAGTTTTCTTTTCTGTTGGCTTTGCGTGTGTCATTGTATAATTCTTAATGTCTGTGACTCCACCTGGACTCTTATTGAAGATTTATAATATATTAATTTCACGAGGCAACCGGCCTTCTCATTCTCTGCTGCCGGAAGCCGGAATTCTGGAGGTGCAGTACTAAGCTCCAGAACTGATGCTTTCGCTCAAGAAGCGGCTGCAACTAGCACCCAGCGTACCTCAAGTAAGATGTCAAACTGTTTGCAATTGATTTGAATACGTAACCACTACAGCAGTGTTCCTTCGTTGTTTTAGTATATCTTCTTAATGATAAAATTCTGCAACAACAAACAATAAAGACTTTGATTTATTAGCAATGTTTATTAGCAATGTTTCTCAATGATTTCTTGCAACTGCATGAGTTATCCTAGTCAGTGATCTGATATAGTAAGTTAACAGCATAGATTGTACACTGAGATCTGTAAAGCTCTTTAAAAATAATAAATTAACTATTATATCCATAACTATTATATTATATGCATTCATAATATAGTTATCCACAATTGTCTGTGGTCATACATCATTACATTTTATGCTAATTATAGGTAAGCATTCGTGCTTTAATTGTAGCCTTATATAGTTCCCATTACAGTTGCACGTATGATAATTACACCTCAAAATCCAACAATTTTAGAGTAACTAATCAGAAAATAATTTGCAAGTGAAGCAGGTCAACAGATGACAGAGAACTATCCTTTGATTTTAAGGAAAGTAGGTAGCGAGTTGCTAATTTTACGTTCAAATGGCCCAAGAGAGACAGTTATTTGATCATGGACTTGTTCAGCAGCTCTTTTACATATAGCAAGGCAGCCATGATAACAACAGGAGTTGTAATTGTTTCTCTGGCACACGGTCAGTTTCCACTGGAGGAATCCAAATGCTCCAAATTCAAAAGAGCCTGGTATGGGTAGGTAGAAGGATATGTAGAATACGTAGGGTCCCTTACACATCTGAATATTTTTTTTTTTTTTAAATCATAAAAAACATAAAGAAATATTAAATACACTTAAATGTTACATTACACTGCTGTGAAACGACATTCAATTTTCTAAAAACTCCTTAGATACAGGGTTTGATTAACTAGTTGACATACATTTAGATCCATAAATATTTGAACACTGACATAAGTTTTGTTCTCCGTCTCTTTATCAAAATAAATTTAAGTTACAGTTAAATAATGAATATGAGCTTGAAGGGCAGTCTCTCAGCTCTAATTTGAGGGTATTCACATCCAAATTGTAGGAAGGGTTTAGGAATTACAGCTCTTTAATATTCAGCCCCCTCTTTTTCAAGGGACCAAAAGCAATTGGGCAATTGACTCAAAAGCTGTTTCATGGACAGGTTTGGGCTATTGCTTTAATATTTCTTTATCAACAAAATAGGTAAAAGGTCTGGAGTTGATTCCAGGTGTTTGCATTTGAAAGCTGTTGCTGTGAACCGAAAATATGCTGTCAAAGGAGCTATCAATGAGATCAATGAAAGCTTTAAACCTCCCCTCGCCCCCGCCCCCAACAAGTTCAAGAGAGAGAGATAGCAGGAACATTAGCAGTGACAAAATCAACAGTTTGGTACATTCTGAGATAAAAAAAAAAGAATGCACTGGTGAGCAAAAAACCCGCCGCAACATCCAGCCAAGCGAAGAACACTCTCCAAGAGGTAGGCATATCATTATCCAAGTCTACCATAAAGAGAAGACTTCACAAGAGCAAATACAGAGGATTAACGACAAAATTCAAATCATTCATAAGTTCAAAAATAGAAATGCCAGATTAGACTTTGCCAAAAAAAATCTAAAAAAACTAGCCCAGTTTTAACAGCATTATTTGAACAGATGACACTAAGAAAAAATCTGTATCAGGATGAGGGGAAGAAAAAAAGTATGGAGAAGGATTGGCTCATGATTAGTGATGTCCCGAACTGTTGGCTGGCGAATAGTTCCTGGCGAACATCGCTTTTTCACGTTCGCCACGGATGGCGAACACATGCGTATCATTGAGTAAACTTTGACCCTGCCTGTACCTCACAGTCAGCAGACACATTCCAGCCAATCAGCAGCAGACCCTCCCTCCCAGACCCTTCCACCTCCTGGACAGCATCCATTTTAAATTCATTGTGAAGCTGCATTCTTAGTGAGAGTAGGGACAGTGTAGCTGCTGCTGATTTGATAGGGAAATTGATAGCTAGGCTAGTGTATTCAGTGTCCACTACAGTCCTGAAGGACTCATCTGATCTCTGCTGTAAGGACAGCACCCCAAAAAGCCCTTTTTAGGGCTAGAACATCAGTCTGCTTTTTTTTCTTCTGTTTAATGTAATTGCAGTTGCCTGCCTGCCAGCGTGTGTGTCAGGCTCACAGTGTATACTGTGCCCACTTGCCCAGTGCCACCACTCATATCTGGTGTCACAATAGCTTGCATTTAAAAAAAACTAAACTTATTTTTTTTTTTCAATTTGACAATTTTTATTGTTTTTCAAATATTTACTCGAAAAAAAAAACAGGGTACAGAAAAGAAATGGGGTAGGGGTCAAGTTTTCGACATACCATGCCATGTCAAACATAATTATTGTACAGTAACATTGTACAGTAATACATTAATACTACAATCATTACATGGGTACAGAAAGGAAAAGTGGTTGGGGTTAGAGTGTTGACATACCATGCTCTGACAAGCAGAAGTGTTATACCTTAACCTTATACATTAATACATTAATACAATATCATCACCATTCCGTGCCCCTTACAGTCTCTTGCTATGTTTTCTGATTAGTGTGGTGACTAGCTGCTATCTAGCTCTATTCCTGTTCTTATGGTCTGTGCCCTTTTCCTTAAGGGTTCTCGTGGACGTTGGGGTTGTCATCTACGTTAGTATTGCGCTGTGTAGTGAGCGCTTCATGCTTCCCTCCTCCCTCTTCCCTCTTTAACTATCTGTCCCTCCTGTCTTGTAAGACCCACCTCGGTCCTTTGCCTCGTTATTCCCCCTATACTCTTCCCATCTCTCGCTGGCTGGCCCTACGTGTTTTTTGAATCCGATATGTGTGTTTGCCATTCTTTCGTATTGCCAGTTTAGTGATATTTGCTGCAGGAGAGCTTCCCTAGTTGGAGGTGTTGGTGACCTCCATGATCTGGCTATTAATGTCACCGCTGCTATCAGCAAGTGAAACAGCAGGGCCTCCTCAACTCTGGTCATTGCCTGTGGTAACATGAATAATATGCATTGTTGGATGGAAAGTTTCCAGTGCCTACCCAGTAAGTCCTTAGCTATTTCTTCTACCATTCCCCAGTAGTCCCCAATCTCCTTGCATGACCACCAGATGTGGCTCATTGTACCCTTTTCTGTCCCGCATCTCCAGCATACATTGGGAGTGTTCGGATATATCCTAGCTAATTGTTCGGGTACCCTATACCATCTATATTGCAGTTTTCTGATTGTTTCTAGATGCGATGTGCATCGCGTGTTGCCTTTGTGTATTGCAAACGCCCTTTGCCACTGTTCTTCATCTATATCATGCCCCAATTCTGTATGCCATGTCTTTTGGAATGTCTTGTCTGGGTCTATCCTGTCGTCTATAAGCGTGTTATAGATCTTGGAGATCGTTTTCTTGGGAGGTTTACTAGAGAGGCACAGGTGTTCTATAGATTGGTTGGTGGCTGACCCTTGGTGATTTATTGGTATCCCTGCGAGTAAGGATTTTAGCTGCAAATATGAGAATAACGCATTGCTGGATATGCCGTATCTCGCTTGGAGGTCTGGGAAGTGCATTAGCTGGTCCCCTTGGTACATGTGGGCAATTGTAGAGCACCCCCTTTCTGACCATTTTTTTGCATCAAATGTCGGGATCCCTATTGCTAAACATGAGATTGGGGCGTCCCCAGAGAGTGTCCCCTCTTTCCCTTCCCTCTTCCTGTTTTCGTCCCAGAATTGCAGTGTTAGTTGGGTGGTAGCTAGTGGGAGTATGTGTCGGGGTCGAAGTTTTTGTGGTAGCCATAATAGTTCCTTGAGGGATGCACATTGTGTCCAGTATGATTCTATCTTTGTCCATTGTGGAGCCTCCCCTCCCGCCGTTGCTACTTTGATCGCTGACAGTTGGGCCACCCTATAATAGTCACGTACACTTGGCATGCCTAATCCCCCTTTTCTGAGTGGTATTTGTAGCGTTCTATGTGCTACTCTGGGTTTTTTGTTTGCCCACACAAATCTGGTTATCAGTCTCTGGAAGGAGGTCAGGTACGCGAGTGGCAGTTTTATGGGGAGGGTTCTCAGAAGATATTGGAGTTTTGGGAGCAGCATCATTTTTAGTGCTGTAATTCTTCCTACCCATGATAGATATTTCCCTTCCCATGATCCCAGTGTGGCTGCTGTTTCCTTCAGAAGCTTGGTGTAATTGAGTTCTAGCAGTTTGTCAGTACTCGGTGGGATGCGTATGCCCAGGTATGTTAAGTGGTCCCCTCGCCAGTCAAATGGAAAGGCGCTTTTGAGTCTAGCTAGTGTTTCCTTTGGCAGCCCCATCCCCATCGCCTGCGTCTTTGTGACATTTAACTTGTAGTAGGAGTGTTTCCCATACTCCGTGATGGTAGCCATGAGGTTGGGAAGTGATATGTGGGGCTGTGTCAGGGTCAGAAGGACATCATCCGCGAATAGACTCGCCTTGTATTCTTTATCCCCTATTGTTACCCCATATATGGAGGAGTGTTGTCTAATTGCTGCCGCTAGGGGTTCTAAGGCCATGACGTATAGGAGGGGCGACAACGGGCAGCCTTGTCGGGAGCCGTTTGTGATTTTGAGAGGTTCCGAGACAAAACCTGCATTGATGACCCTCGCTGTTGGTGAGTGGTATAGAGCCTTGACCGCTGAGATGAATCCCTCTGGTACCCCGAACTTCCTAAGGACCTGCTCTAGGAACTCCCATCCCAGACGGTCGAAGGCTTTTTCTGCGTCTAAGGACACTAGCACTCCTCCCACTTTTAGTTTTTGGATACTGTGAACAATGTTAAGTACTTTTCTTGTATTGTCGCCCCCTTGTCTATTCTTTATAAACCCTACTTGGTCTGTATGGATGATCTGTGTGAGCAGCCCACTCAGTCGCCTTGCATAGATCTTTGCATACAGCTTGGCGTCAGTGTTGAGCAGGGATATTGGGCGAAAGTTTTGAGGGCATGTGGGTGGTTTGCCCGGTTTTGGAAGTGTAATGATGTGTGCAAGCAGGGATTCGGCCGGTAGCTGTCGTGTTGCTGTGGCCTCGTTAAACGCTTTTGTTAGGTGAGGCGTTAGGATGGGGGCGAACTGCTTGTAGTAGCAGTTTGCGAACCCATCCGGGCCTGGTGCCTTACCCGATGGTAGTAGGTTAATAGCTTCTTCCACTTCCTTTGTAGTTATGCTAGCCGCGAGTATTTGTTGTTGTTGCAGTGTGAATGTTGGCAAGGGTATGGCTTGTAGGTAAGAACCAATCTCTTGTGGGGTGGGCTGGTGTGTGTTCGCATCCTCTGTTAGGTTGTACAGAGAGGCGTAGTAATTTGCAAATGTGTTACTGATATCTTTAGGTGCTGTTATTTTGTGTCCCTCTGGCGATGTTAAGTAAGCTATTTTCTGTTGTGCTTGCTTCGATTTGAGGAGGTTAGCTGTTAGTTTGCCTGCTTTATTTCCCTGAGAGTATTGGTTGGCTTTTAGTTTTTGCAGGTGTAGCCCTGTCCTTTCTATGGCTTTTGCGTGTATGGCCTGAGTTATCTCCATAATGCGCTTTTTTAGTTCCTGTGTGGGGGCTTGTTGGTTTTGGGTGTTAAGGTCCTGCAGCTCCCTTTGCCACTGCCTCATCTGTGCTTGCGCCAACCTTTTTAAATGCGATGCTCTTTTTTATCAAAAGGCCTCTGGCTACTGATTTATGCGCTTGCCACAGTGTGCTTTGGGATATGTCTCCCGTATCGTTTTCTGTAAAGTAGTGACCGAGCTCTGTTTCTAACGTCTTCCTGAATTTGCTATCCGTAAGAAGCGAGGCGTTTAGTCTCCATGGGCTTCTATGTGTGGAGTCATATAAGTCTGTCAATGTCGCCACTACTGGCGCATGATCTGACCACGTTAATGGAGCTATAGCGCAGTCCCTGACTTGTTCCAGATGTTGGCCTGCAATCCATATACCATCTATGCGTGAGTAGGTATTGTGTACAGTGGACAAAAATGTGTACCCCCTTTCTCCCACATGTAAAGCTCGCCACACGTCATAGTAGTGGTTGTCTTGGAGCAGTTTTTGTATTGCCCTGCCTTGTCTCTTAAGCGGTTTCAGTCTGGCTGGTGTATGCGGCCCAGTGGTGTCTATCGAAGGGTCTAGTACATGGTTAAAATCGCCACAAACTACCCCTATGCCTTGGCTTATGGACAACAATTTTTTGAACACCTTGTGGAGGAAGTTTCTTTGTTCCCGGTTCGGGGCATATACACTTGCAATGGAATATACGACCCCATTAAATGTCCCCACCACCATAGCATATCTGCCCTCTGTGTCTACCTCCGAACATATTAGTGTGAACGCCACATCCTTACTGATAAGTATTGATGCCCCTTTCGATTTATTTGAGTACGTGGCGTGGAATTGGTGGGGGTAATCTTGTCGGAATAAAGGTGAATGTGCATTGGCTTTGAAGTGGGTTTCTTGTAGGCACACTATGTCGGGTTTTAGTTTCTGCAAATCTTTTCGAAGCAGCCCACGCTTCGCTGGGTGGTTAAGCCCTTTAGTATTATGAGAGTATATTTTCATGGGGGGTTGTACAGTCGGATTACGATTTGTGGTGTGTTAGTGCTATCTGTTTTGGGGAAGGACACCATTCCCAGCTTCATCGAACATGGTGTCCGCTCCCTTTGACGTTTACAATATCTGGGGTTATTCCCATCTGGAGGTGGAGCTATATGGGGTGTTGAGGTGTGAGGTGGTACCTGCAATGAATGTGTACATAGAAAAACATGGAGGTCTAACAAATGAACATAAACAAATAAAACTAAACATACTGCCATGGTAATGGCTTGGTGCCTAACTTTGGCACTGTGGGGTAGGAAGTATCTTACTTCCATGCCTGTCCACAACGGTCTTACGGCCTGTGTTGGGTGGATCATTGGTATTCGCACCAGTTATCTTTAGACATTAAAATTACCTTTAACATTAACATTAACATTAACCTTCCCATTAGGAGTCCCATGGTTGATGAGATCAATTGAGTCGCCCCCAGGTCCCCGGTTTTACCTTGTTGGTTAGGAGTGTAACCGCAAGAACATGGTGATTCTACCGACCTTGGACCCCTTGGCGGGCATTTTTCCCTATTAGAGTCTCAGTCTCAATGTCTCTATGAGGTACCTGCCACAGTCTTAGGTTGCGGGCTACGGCCCTATCTGTTTCTGGTGATCTTCTTCCACGTGGGAGGTAGCGTGGTCCGTCCTGCGGCTTGGGGTGGTGTCTTTGGCGGTGGTAGGCCCCAATCTTTCAATGCTTGAATACCCGCTTCAGGAGACGTGATGGCTGTCATCTTGCCTTCGTGCATAACCAGTAGTTTGACTGGGAATCCCCATCTATATGGCTTCTTATGTTGCCTCAGGCTCTCTGTGATGCTTGCAAAGGCTTTCCTTGTTTTCAGCGTCACTGCCGATATGTCAGCATAGATTGTAATCCCTTGGTAAGGTGATGGTAGGTTCGGGCGTTGTCTGTTTGCCCTCATGATATCTTCCTTTACATGGAAGTAGTGGAGTCTCACTAGGGTGTCTCTGGGCTCTTCAGATGTAAGGAATCTCGGTTTAGGAACTCTGTGGTACCTGTCTAGTAGGAGCATGTCTTGGTGCATGTCTGGGATAAGGAGTTTAAACAGCCCCTGTAAGTATGCGTGCAGATCTGCTGTGCTGACCGTTTCAGCAATCCCTCTCAGGCGCAGGTTATTTCGTCTGGATCTATCTTCCATGTCTGCCAGCTTGTTCTCATAGCCACCATTGTGTCTTGCATTTCGTTCATTTCAGCCCGCATGGCATTATAGGCTTCGGCGTGGTCCGCCATCTTGTCTTCCAATGACGACGTGCGTGTGCCCAGATCGTGGATTTCAGACTTGATTTCGTTAAGTGATGTGTGGAGGGTAAGTTGTATCTTTTGGTGCATATCGTCCAGCATTTTTTGGATCATGCTCTGAGTTGCGGGCCCGTCCTCTTTTGAGTGTCCCTGCAGTGCAGAGGTTTCATCTTGGCCGCCATCTTGGGACTCCTCCGGTCTCGCCGGCAATTTCCCCTGGGCATTCCGAGCGGCAAAAAAATCACTTTTTTCGCTCCTTTCAGTCTGTCTGCGACCCTTGGTCTATGACATCGTCGTGGGTTCAGTATTTTCCGCCTTTTAGGTGCTCGTTCCGCTAATTTTAGGCCGTGGTAGCACGGAGCTACACCAACATGCGACCGCTGCGCTTGAGCTCCAGGCCACGCCCCCAAACTAAACTTTTTTGACTGTAATATAATAGCAGTAAGTTTCCTTCACTAGTGTGCGTTTCAGGGCCTGCCCAGTGCCACCACTCACTCACTGGTGTCACAATAGCTTGCATTTAACAAACAAACTAAACTTTTTGGACTGTAATATAATAGCAGTCAGTTTCCTTCACGAGTGTGCGTTTCAGGGCCTGCCAGGGCACAGTGTCACACCAGTGCAACTCATATCTGGTGTAACAGTAGTGTACATTTAAAAAAAAAAATACAATTTTGACTGTAATAGATTGAATAGCAGTTAGTTGTCTGCCAGCATGTGTGTCAGGCTCACAGCATATACTGTGCCCACTTGCCCAGTGCCACCACTCACTCACTGGTGTCCCAATAGCTTGCATTTAAAAAAACTAAACTTTTTGGACTGTAATATAATAGCAGTCAGTTTCCTTCACGAGTGTGCGTTTCAGGGCCTGCCCAGTGCCACCACTCACTCATATCTGGTGTCCCAATAGCTTGCATTTAAAAAAAACTAAACTTTTTGGACTGTAATATAATATCAGTCAGTTTCCTTCACGAGTGTGCGTTTCAGGGCCTGCCAGGGCACAGTGTCCCACCAGTGCAACTCATATCTGGTGTAACAGTAGTGTACATTTAAAAAAAAATATTTTGACTGTAATAGATTGAATAGCAGTTAGTTGTCTGCCACCGTGTGTGTCAGGCTCACAGCGTATACTGTGCCCACTTGCCCAGTGCCATCACTCATATCTGGTGTCACAATAGCTTGCATTTAACAAAAAATAACTTTTTGGACTGTAATATAATAGCAGTCAGTTTCCTTCACGAGTGTGCGTTTCAGGGCCTGCCAGGGCACAGTGTCACACCAGTGCCACTCATATCTGTTGTCACAGTAGCTTGCACGCATAGTACCACTAATCGAAAAAAAAATGACAGGCAGAGGCAGGCCACCCCGCAGGGGCCGTCGTGGTCGTGGTGCTGTGATTCCCTTTGGCCCTAGAATAATGCCCAGTGTTCAGAGGCCACATACCCTGAACTTGAAAAGTTCTGAGGACATAGTTGACTTTCTAACACAGGACACCCAATCTTCTACAGCTTCCGCTCGGAAGCTCGACGCACCATCCTCCTCCAGCTTAGCTTCGGGCACCTCTCAAGTTACCACTTGCCCGCCTGCCGCCACCACTAACACTAGCACCACAGCCGCTTCACTTGGTATGTCAGAGGAGTTATTTACACATCAGTTGGAAGAAATGAGTGATGCGTAACCATTATTGCCAGAGGATGTAGATAACAGGGATATGTCTCAGTCAGGCAGCATTACACACGTACGGTGTGATGATGATGATGTTGTACCCACTGCTGCTTCCTTTGCTGAGTTGTCAGATACAAGTGAAGCAGTTGATGATGACGATGCATCCGTGGATGTCACGTAGGTGCCCGCTAGAAGAGAAGAAGAACAGGGGGAATGTTCAGATGGGGAGACAGAGAGGAGGAGGAGGAGACGAGTTGGAAGCAGGGGGAGGTTGTCGCAAGGAGCTAGGTTCCAAAATCAATCAAAAAGTATGCTTTACACAGCGTATAAGGGTGATGTCACAGCACAACGGGAATCTAACAGGGGAAGAGGTGAAAGTAATCCTACTCCTCCCACGACCACGCGGGCAAGGACAGGACGCTTTACAGACGTGTTGTTGATGAAGGACATGCAGAGCTTTTTAAGTCCTACGCATCACCACAGCCCTTCCGGGTCCACCCTCAGAGAACGACTCGACCGACAGGTAGCAGACTACCTCACCTTAACTGCAGATATCGACACTCTGAGAAGCGATGAACCCCTTGACTACTGGGTGTGCAGGCTTGACCTGTGGCCTGAGCTATCCCAATTTGCGATAGAACTTCTGGCCTGCCCCGCTTCAAGTGTTCTGTCAGAAAGGACCTTCAGTGCAGCAGGAGGTATTGTCACTGAGAAGAGAAGTCGCCTAGGTCAAACAAGTCTAGATTACCTCACCTTTATTAAGATGAATGAGGGATGGATCCCGAAGGGACTGACAGTGGGCGATACATTCGACTAAAAAAGGCCTGATGAGGGGAACTACTTAACACACCACTCCTATCTGGTGGCACATTAGATTGCACGCGCAGTGCCCCAAATTTCAAGTAGGAGGACCGACCAAGCATTTTTTTCCATCTCCCGCTTCCTAAAATCGATGCCTTATATACGCATCCCCTGATAGGGGACGTAACAGGGATTAAACTGATAGGAATAGTACTACTTAACACACCACTCCTATCTGGTGGCACATTAGATTTCACGCGCAGTGCCCCAAATTTGAAGTAGGAGGACCGACCAAGCATCTTTTTCCATCTCCCGCTTCCTAAAATCGATGCCTTATATACACGTCCCCTGATAGGGGACGTAACAGGGATTCAACTGATAAGAATAGTACTACTTAACACACCACTCCTATCTGGTGGCACATTAGATTGCACGCGCAGTGCCCCAAATTTGAAGTAGGAGGACCGACCAAGCATCTTTTTTCCATCTCCCGCTTCCTAAAATCGATGCCTTATATACACATCCCCTGATAGGGGACGTAACAGGGATTAAACTGATAGGAATAGTACTACTTAACACACCACTCCTATCTGGTGGCACATTAGATTGCACGCGCAGTGCCCCAAATTTGAAGTAGGAGGACCGACCAAGCATCTTTTTCCATCTCCCGCTTCCTAAAATCGATGCCTTATATACACGTCCCCTGATAGGGGACGTAACAGGGATTAAACTGATAAGAATAGTACTACTTAACACACCACTCCTGTCTGGTGGCACATTAGATTGCACGCGCAGTGCCCCAAATTTGAAGTAGGAGGACCGACCAAGCATCTTTTTCCATCTCCCGCTTCCTAAAATCGATGCCTTATATACACGTCCCCTGATAGGGAATGTAACAGGGATTAAACTGATAGGAATAGTACTACTTAACACACCACTCCTATCTGGTGGCACATTAGATTGCACGCGCAGTGACCCAAATTTGAAGTAGGAGGACCGACCAAGCATCTTTTTCCATATCCCGCTTCCTGGGTGGAGTAAGAGAGACCTTCAATGACATCAGTAAGGACAAGGAATGGGACATGGCTAGCTTGGTATCCAACCTTGGGCAAATGGGGAGTTTGCGGTTGTGCAAATGGACTGTTTGCGTTTGTTTGCGGTGCGTTAAACGGGGAGTTTGGTCTGTCACTGTGAAGCGGACGTAACCCTTACACTACCTGATCGACACAACATCATACCTGATGTTTTAAAGCACGTTATTCCAAACAATTTAGGAATGTTAGGTGATTTATGCCCTTTATGGATTAAAACCAGACTCTGCATCAACTATGTAATTTTCCATGGGAGTTTTGCCATGGATCCCCCTCCGGCATGCCACAGTCCAGTTGTTAGTCCCCTTGAAACAACTTTTCCATCACTATTGTGGCCAGAAAGAGTCCCTGTGGGTTTTAAAATTCGCCTGCCCATTGAAGTCTGTGGCGGTTTGCCCGGTTCGCCCGTTCGCGAACATTTGCGGAAGTTCGCGTTCGCCGTTCGCGAACTGAAATTTTGATGTTCGCCACATCACTACTCATGATCCAAAGCAACACATCATCTGTAAAACATGAGTCAGATTTCATGGGCATGCATGGCTTCCAAAGGCACTGGGTCACCAGTGTTGATTGACGACATGACAGATAAAAGAAGAGGCCGGATGAATTCTTAAGTGTATAGAGATATATTGTCTGTTCAGATTCAATCAAATTCAGCAAATGGACAATGGCCCAAAACAAACTGCAAAAACATACTGAAAAAGTAACCCAGGAGCATTTAAGGCAAATAAGTGGAATATTATGAAATATTAAAGTCAATCACCTGATCTCAACCCGATCGAGCATGCATTTCACTTGCTGAAGTCAAAACTTAAGGCAGAAAAACAAGCAACAACTGAAGACGAATACGCTAAAGACCTGGCAAAGCATCACAAAGAAGGAAACCCAGCGTTTGGTAATGTCCATGAGTTCCAGACTTCAAGTAGTTATTGCCTGCAAAGGATTCTCGACAAAGTACAACAAATTTATATTTCATTTATAATTGTGTTAATTTATCCATTTATATTCATACTGTGTATGAAAATGATTGCACTTCCTTTCATAAAATATTTTTGTCCAACCTCTTGAATTAAAGCTAAAAGTCTTTGTTTGCATCTCGGTTGTTTCATTTCAAATCCATTGTTGCAGCATACAGATCAATATTTATGAAAATTGTGTCAGTGTCCATATATTTCCAGACCTAATTGTATATAGTAATGTAACTCATAAAATGAGATAAGAAGTTAGCGACATACTACACTAATCATTTGCACTAGAAGTCAACTTACTAGAAAATACTTATAGCAGGTGGCTATATTGACTTACAATTAAATTAGTGAGAAAACAATAACGAGTGATGAACTTATGTTTCTTTGCTAAAGAGCTATGACACTTGTTATGTAACATGCAAATAAAAAAACGGAGTTTCAGAGAAAAAAGTTGAGTTGTGGTCAGAATATAGAGCATGATCTCTGTGCTAGAAAAGGATTAAAACAGGTTGTATATTTAACATGAATACATGAACATCACTGTTTGCACGTAAGTTGTGTAACATGTGAACATGACTGTATACATGCAGAATGGATGACCAGAACTCTATACAGTATATACACTGTTTTGCTAACGTTTACCACAAGATGGAGACAACAGACCAGTAAAAACGACTGCAACACAGTCAACAAAGTTAGCAGTGAATAACCCATCCTTCTAGCCTGTGATAATATCCAGTAGAGATGAGAAGAACAGAATACAAATAAACTATAGAGTCCAGCTGTCTAAATTAACATAAATAATCACTAGCTAGTATCATCATTCTTACCTATTGCCTCTGGTCCAATATTACAGGGCCGGAAAAATGATGAAATGCATGTGTCTCCCTCCACATTTTATATCTGTTCAGTTGGAAAGAAGTGCAGAACTTGAGCAAAGGCCAGTGCGAAAACCAAAAAAAAACTGAATGCCACCCCCAAATACAGGTTAATGAATGAATTAGACTTGACACTTCTGTTGCAGGTGTATGTTTGTTTTTCCTTTTCATTTGTTGGTGTTGAATGGGTTAATTATTTTTAATATGTCCAATTTGATGCATGCATTAATCTATATTAACATTTCAGGCATGAACAATCCTTCACATTTGTAATTCCGTGGTCAATTAATTTCCTACATCTGGTCTGAGGAAGTGAAAATGTATGCCAAAAATGGGCCAACTATATATATATATATATATATATATATATATATATATATATCGATCTGCCTAGTAAATATGAACTGACATTGTTATTTATATGCTTTTCTAGTGGAAATTTTAGCATTAGCAATGAGAAGTTTTCTTACTGACAGTGGCTGAGATACCCAAATATTAAACAGCATTCTGATCAGAGAAAGATTAAGATGCCACAGTACCCTTGGTGGGTTATCAGTTTGTGCCCCACCAACTTTCATTCTTCACATTAGGATGGTGGGCAGGGACAAACAAACTCATGGATGAAGATCCCCTGGGCCCTAAATAAACTTATGATTTATCCTGCTCTAATTCTGTCAAAACATTTCCGAGACACTAAATTTTTGTATTTCCAATACATCAACCTGTGTGTGACAGATGTCCTATGTAAAAGTTTCATATATTATGTTTTTATTAGGATAGATGTCTGTTGGTGTTAGGTGGGAACCTTTATAGAGAGGTGCATGCAACATTAAATATATTGGCATGTTATCTAGTCTGACATTAAGGAAATAAAAGAAACAACAGTTAGTTTTTAATACATAATTTGATAATTTAATAATATGTCCTTTCAAATTACATTCTTCTCTATATGGGTAATGGTTCTAATAGTTAGAGGACACCATACCTTCCTTACCAAGTCACTTTGTAAAGAAAATGTTTCATACAGAAGCTGGATCTAATTTCATGTTTCTGTAACAAGAAAAAATTATTTGCTGTTTTTTTTTCTTTCTCATGAATGCCTTTGCAAAGATTTTTGTGGATTGTAACAAAACAGTAGTATTAAAATATGTAAAAATGCTTTGCAAGAAATTTGGCATAAATTGGAGAATACATTACCCATTGTGTATTATGTCATAGGTTCGGGTTACAAAAATTAGATGAGCTGGGTGAGGCAACACAGGTATCTACAAACAAGATTAGATCAGGGTCGGAGCTTTGCAAAGTAGCCTGAAGATACAAGTTCTGATCAAGCTCAACATAGTATGGATATTGGTACACAGGACTGGTGAAACTTGGATTGTAGTAGAATGTGAGGCCAGCATTATAAAGGCCATACCGAGTCAGATTTTGTTGCACTATATCATTAACATGGTACATGATTTCTACCATGGTATTCTGGTACATCTGGCAATGCAGGTTTAGTCTCAGTTATTGCTTCTTTCAATGATTTCATGAGAGTTGTAACCATTTATAGTATTAGAGTAACTGATGGTGTCTTTTCCCCCCTGTTGAACAAAAGATAGATTTAGACTTCAATTTAGTCCTAAGCTGAAGTACAATCTGTATTTGCATTTGGCTCTGTCCTGTGTGAGGTAGTCTTGGATAAAGTAGACACAAAGCGTATATGCTCATGGTCATCAAGGTACAGTTTTTATTTGCACTAGTTTCAACACCAGGGGTAGGCAACCATTGGATAGCACTGTGTCAAAGAAAAACGTTGAAGTTCCTTATGGTACCGGCCTTGTTTTTTTAACGTTACATGTATATATGTCAGGGAATTAGGCTTGCGTGATGTATTGATGTGGTTGATGCTTTTTGAGGTTGTATATGTGTGTATGTGGGAGGGCTGTATGTATTGTGAGTTATGTTTGTGTGTTGGCTCTTTGTGGTGTTATGGTAATGTATAAAACACCTGTGTGTATTGTGTATCCATTGTTGTTTCTTGGTATTGTATGTCTAGGGGTGTTGGCTTGTAGGGTTCTGTGTGTGAATGTGGGCTGTTAGTGGTATTGTGTGTGTGTGTGTGTGTGGTAGGAGCGGTTTGTGAAGTTATGTATGTGTGGGTTGTTTGTAGTATTGTGTGTGTAGGCTGTCTGTGATATTATACATATGTATAACTGGTTGTGGTATTTGTATTTACATGTGTGTGTATGTGGCCTGCCTGTTATGTAATGTATGTGTGTGCTGTGTGTATGTGGGTTGCTTATATCATTTGTGTGTGTGTTGTGTTATGTGTGTTGGTTATTTATGATATTGTGCTATTATGTGGGCTTGTGTGTTCCTTGCCTTATTTGGCATGTGGTAGGAACTGTCTGTGTTACTTTGTGTGTGTGTGGTGAGGCCTGTCTGTGGTGTTGTGTATGTAAGTGTGTTGTCTGTGTCAATAGTGTGTGTGGAGGTCTTTGCAGAGGTGGAGGTGTCTTTACTAAAATAAATTTGTTATAAACGTATTAATTGCTCACCTCCATCTTGCCTACCTAACCGGGAGGGTGAAAGGAATCTTCATAATTCTATGGTCATTGTTCATAGTAAAGAGTAAACTTCACTCAATATGACACAGATAAAAAGACACAAAATAACCAGACAAAGAGTCTATAAAGCAGTGTGGGCCCCCCTACACTGATAATAGTCCGTGTGCACAATATGAATCAAAATATCTGTAGTGATGTAAACTCAAACGTGTAAGGAAAAATAAGATATATGAAAAATGTAAGCACAAAATCAAAAAAGGGATCAAAAAGAGTCCGGGGGGCAGGGAGCTCTGAAACCCACCAAACCTCTAGATAACAACTAAGGGAGCTGCACTGAAGCTGGCCCCAAGTCTGAAGAAACTCTTGGGGTAAGCCAGAGCAACTTACCCTGTTCGTTGTACTTCGAGTCAGGTTGGGGGAGCACGCCAAACTGCCCGCCATGGAATGCAAGCGTTTGCTTCGGTCCGGTAGCTCCTACTGCCACGAGTCGCTACTGGGTCGTAAATCCACGCTGAAGATGCAGTAAAACTCTTAATTCAGAATGATAGTCAACGCGTTTCGTCCTATATCAAGGACTTTCTCAAGACTGATATATGCTGTTCTCTTGATGGGTATATATACCCTAAAACAAAATAATAATACTAGTGACATCATCCAGTCATTAAACGGATATTGGGAAGGTGTTAAATAGTTTAAAAAATGACTGCAAGAATAATACATATACCCCTACAATAATCCTCACATAAGGAAAGAAAGTATACAGATGAAACCTCCTATATTGACCATAAACATTGATTTCATCTATATTATAACCAGTAAGCCCTTTCCTTTTCAGTATCCATATGTGTCTCAGAAGTATAACATACAAGAATACTTCAACTCAATATGAGGCTGACTTATATTTTTTTTTTAATTATGTCTTTATTGAAAAAGTTTTTCATTATTATTTAACATAGACAACAAGTATGCTGAAACTAATACAGATCAACAAGTGTACACAAGTATCAAACAAATACATAAGTGATAGATGGGACATGATCAAACACAGTGATCGCATGTTCAATTATAGACCCGCATGACAGCATACTAACATAAATTAACCACGACAAAACCAAAAACAACAACAAAAAAAAAAAAAAAAAAAAAAAAAAAAGAAAAAGAAAAAAAAAAAAAAAAAAAAATTTCCTTAGAGCATCTTTTCAAACAACTCCCTTTCCATGGACTGAGGTTATTGGCTTCTGTTTTAATTTTATCCCTTCTTTCTCTGTCTATGCAGATATCTAATTTAACCATAGGAGAACTATCCAAATAATATATTATATTTGTCTAACCATTCACAATACCATCTCTTTTTCTTAGAAGTAAAAGTCGCATTATTGATCAACTCATATTCCATTGATAATTGGAATCTAATTTGGTCTATCAATAGTCGTTTGTCAAACGACTTAGATACTTTCCAGTGTCTTGCGATAATGATTTTAACCGCAATCAAAGAATGAATGGCAAAACAAAAATCTCTTTGTGAATCTAAAGACATATTCAGATGTAAAATAGCCGAAGCAGCATTCTCCGGAATTCTATTTGTAGTCATTAATGAAAAAATATTAAACGCCCAAGACCAAATAGACTTAACAGCTGGACATGTCCACCAGATATGTATGTACGTACCTAAATGGCTACCACATCTCCAACAAGTTGGATCAGAAGAGTGAAACATTTTAGCTAGTCTAGCAGGTGTATAATACCATCTATAGAGAACTTTGAAGTGGCATTCCGACAGGTTCAGACAATGGATATATTTATTCACCCGAGTTAAAGAGGAATTCCAATCGTCTAAAGAAATTTGTAGTTCTAAATCTTGTTCCCACTTCTTAATCAAACTATATGGGGACTCTTTAAGAAGTTCCAGCATTGATAAGGCGACAGCCATGCTTTTTTTAATGGGTTGAGAGTTAAATATAACTTCCAACTTTTTCGCATAGATAGAAGACGATTTGAGCACATTTTTATGAATATAGTTTTTTATCCGTAGATAAGTAAAAATTTCCCTGCGTGGAATGTGGAAAATATCACTAATGCTCTGAAATGGCAAAATATTATCTCCTTGCATAATTTGTGAAAACTTTATTCTATCAGCGTTAGCCCAGTTCTTTAAAGAGAGATCTTCTATAAGAATTTGCAGTATGTCTAATGTGCATGATTTGGGTATCATATTTCCTAGGGCTAGTTTTTTCTTAATTAGTAACCACTCTTCTAGAATTTGGAATAGTATCGTTGAGTTCTTAAACAAATTCATTAGAGAGTTCTTTGTAACTATCCACATCGAATGTTGCAGTCTGTCTGTTTGGACCATTTCAGATTCAATATTATACCATGGTTCTAAGACCTGCTCAGGGTCCTGAAGGAGGTAGATATGTCTAATGATATTAGCATGATAACTGTAGGTAATACTAGGAAAGTTTAAACCCCCGTTAGACAGTTTTCTAGTTAATATCTTTTGAGCAATTCTAGGTTTTTTATTATTCCAGATAAAATTATTGAAACTGGATTGAATCATAGCCAGCCAGGGCCCAGGGACTTTGAGTGGAATCATAGAAAATAAATATAGCCATTTAGGCAATATATACGCATTAATAATATTTATTTTGCCTTGCCAGGAAGTTTCTAAATTTTTCCATCTTTTTAGTTTGAGATTCATATTTCTCATAAGGAACATTATATTCCTCTCCATTATAGCTGTCACTTTGGTAGTTATATATAGTCCTAGATAATTTAATTCCAAGTCTGTCCATACAAATTTATAGGCGTGGGCTAAAGTGTTTACCAGGTCATTGTTCATATTCACATACATTACTGTGGATTTGGTTATATTTAGCTTAAAGTTCGAAATTGTAGAATATTTATTAATTTCGATCATTAAAAATTTTAGAGAAGACTCTGGAGATGTAAGAGTGAGTAACGCATCGTCCGCGTATAATGATATTTTAGCGTCCATCGAATTCGTATGGACACCTTGGATCAAAGGATTATTCCTAATATTGATTGCCAAGGGCTCAATAGACAAGATATACAGCAGGGGGGAAAGAGGACATCCTTGTCGTGTACCGTTTTTAAGTGCAAACCACCCTGCTGTGATATTTGGTCCTACCGTTCTCGCAGTGGGGGAGGAATACAGAGCCATGATGGCGTCGTGTATCCATCCAGTGAACCCAAATGCAATAAGAAGTTCGCTAAGATAACCCCACCCGACCCTGTCAAATGCTTTTTCGGCATCTAATGACAGGGCCAGGAAGGGAATCTGATATCTGTTGGCCCAGTCTAGAGTGTCAATTATTCTTCTAGTATTGTTTGATGCCTGCCTACCCGGGACAAACCCTATCTGATCTGGATGGATCAATGTCGCAATAATAGTCTTTATTCTGTCAGCAATTATGGCCGCATAGATCTTCATATCCACATTAATCAACGCTATAGGTCTATAATTACTAGGGTTGTTACTAATTTTATCAGGTTTCAATATCGGAATAATATTAGCCTGTAGTAATTCAGTTGGAAAAAATTTGTTTAGAGCTATTTGATTAAACATGTCTGTTAAAGGATTAATTAATAAGGACTGCATCTGTTTATAATATAAATTCGTAAAACCGTCAGGGCCTGGTGTTTTATTAATAGGGAGTCTATTTATTTGGAATTTAACTTCATCGGCCGAAATAATCTTGTTTAAAATTAATAGATCATGCGCTGAAACTTTTGGGATCTGCGTGTCCGCTAAATAGTTTTGAATATCCATTAGATTAGGGGACATTTTGAGGTTATATAGATCTTCATAAAATTGATTGAATCTCTCCCCTATTGCAGCGGGTGTTGAATAGACCTTTTGGCCATCTATCAGTTGTTCTACTCGATTTTTCGCGTGGTAATTTTGTAGTCTTTTTGACAAATTTTTATTAGCTCTATTACCTGTACCATAGTTTTTTAATCTTAGTTTGTAAATATTTAATTTAATTTTTTCTTCCACTTTTAAATTAATTAGTTTTTGTACATCATTTATTTTAGTTTTCATTTCTGCAGATGGATTTTGTTTATTTAGCTTAGACAAGTTATAGAACTCGATATACAGATCAGATAGGGTCTTACCCTTCATAGACCTCGTTATATGGGCTAATTTAATTAGATAGCCTCGCATAACTGATTTGTGTGTACACCAGTTATTTGCCGGCGATGTATCAGAGGAGCTATTTTCTAACCAAAAGAATTTTAATAATTGGATTAATTCTTCCTTATTTTTCGTATCATTGATAAGAGCATCATTCAGTCTCCAAGTAGTACGCACCCTAGAAGATCTCTTGCCAAAATCTATTAGAATGAGACTATGATCAGACCATAGACTCTCTTTAATTTCGATTGAATTACATAAGGGTATCGAATTTGCATCTAATAAACATAGATCAATACGTGAGTATGAACCATGCGCACACGATTGGTGGGAGTAGTCTTTTTCCAGTGGATGTAATAGTCTCCAAATATCATGTAAATTATATTGTTTACAGATATTATTAAATTTTTTAGACTGTTTGACCATTCTTTTATCAATTGAAGTAGTCGGGGTATATGTCTTATCCATTTTAGGGTTCGCCACACAATTAAAATCGCCAGCTATAATTAGATATCCCTTAGATACTTTATCAACTCTATCCATTATAGATAGAAACTTTGTCATAGGGTCAACATTCGGTAGATAAACATTTACTAAAGTATAGGGCAATTTATCCATTACACAAATGATAATTATATATCTAGCATCTGGGTCCAATTCGATATATTCAATTTGCAAATCTATATTACTGTTGAAAACAACTGCAACTCCTCTTTTTTTCTTGTCTCTTAAGGAAGCATGAACTATATTATTAAATTTGTCTCCACCCCATCTTTGCTTAAGACCCTGCAACCAATGTGTTTCCTGTAGGAATGCCACTTGGATGTTATGTTCCCCAAGAGTATCATATAATCTGCTCCTTTTTTTATTGGTATTTAAACCTTGGACATTTAACGATAGAAATTTTAACATTTCTGTTTGTCAATAAGATATTCGAATATACTTATATTTAAACCCCCAGTATCCATATACAGGAATTTTACTGTCTTTTGTTGTCCTGGATTTAACAAAAAATTCATATGCTCTATAAAAGGAAAAAACAGACACATAAAAAAAAAAAAACAACACGACAAAGCACCAGACTACACCAAACACGAACAAGTTAAAATTGGATCGGAACAGATCCATCATCTTCATCCAGCCAATGGCTAGAGAAAACGAGGAAAAAAAAAGAAAAAAGGAAAGAAAGAAAAAAAAAGAATTAACCGTAGATCTCTGATAGTGATAGAGATCAACGGAAACAGTGTAGTATCACTACACCAAGAGGAGCAAGCCGGCCACTAGGCCCAGAGAGCTGTCCTAACAAAGTCAACTATAAGTAGAATACAGATGAGGAGAAAAAAAAAAAAAAAAAAAAAAAAAAAAAAAAAAAAAAAAAACACACTTGTCAAACAAAGCTTATATCATAATTTGTACATTGTGTGTCCCCGAAATCTACATCGTGACCAGTTTCTTAAATTATTCTATTGTTAAAGCTATTATTCTACTATTGGGGCTATTATATAGCATATATACTATTCGTGATTAGCCAAAAATGTTTATTAACCTCGTGAAGATATTCACACATATCCTATTTCATAAAAAGTATATCGCTATACTATATTGTGTTATGTCGTTTTATCAATGTGTCCCTCTATTATATTGTATGGTGTCCTTTTATCCCTGTGAAACCGAATATACCCGTGGGAATCCTTCTGCAGTAGTATTAACTACATAATAAGTAACTACTTATATAATTGTGACATTACACACGTAACTGTTGTAGAGAAAAAAAAAAAAAAAAAAAAAGAGCCATCTTAATATTAATTTGACCTTTTATACACCTAATTTACAATTACCTTCCCCCTTCTTTCTTCAATATCTCATTCCTCCACCCTGTCTTTTATATTTTGTTTGTGCACCTTTACTATTTCCATTTTCTTTTTACCTTTTAACCTTGTTCCTGTCTTAAAAGTCAAACATTCCTTTAAAGTAGTGTCTTTTTAAATTAAATTCAACTGTGATGCACCAACCATTTACTAACACACGTGAATTTACCAAATTATCAATAGATCCCTCAGTATTCAAAACCTATAATAAGGCTTGTTATCCTCAGTGACCATTTCATTAGGCTCTTCTAGGGGAGAAATGTAAACTAAAAATTTCTTTTCCTTTTTTCCTTCCATTTCTCCCTTTTCTTTCCTTTCTTTTTCTACCCATTAACCCTGAGGGGGGAGGTTATTGATAATTCTTAACTATCATTGCACCCATAAGCCCTTGACAATTCACGTTGCCCGAAGGGCAGCGTGAGAGAAGACAAAAAAAAAAAAAAAAAAAAAAAAAAAAAAAAAAAAAAAAAAATGCATATATATTCCGGTTACCAACCCCAACCTTAGCCCTTAGATCATCTATTTACAAAGTCAAATTGTTCCTTTTCAGCCAGTCTATTAATTTGGTATTGGACTCAAATAGCTCTCTTTTCCCTTCGTATGACAGACATATTTTAAGAGGATAGAGCCACCTGTATTTTATTTCATGTCGTCTGAGAATTTGAGTAGCGGCGCTAAACAATTTCCTTTTTGTTCTCGTATCAAACGATAGGTCCTGAAACACTTTTACATTTTGGAAACACCCCGAGGTTAACTGATTCTCTCTTGCAGCTTTCCAAATTTTTTCTTTGAAATCATAAGTAATAAAGCGTACAATGATGTCTCGCGGAGCCTCGTTCTGAATGGATTGAGGTTTAAATAATCGATGGCACCTTTCTATATAGTGATTGTGTGAGTTGTACTCCACACCCAGAGCTGAAAAATATTCCATCAAGGTTTGTCTTAAGTCTTCCGTTCTTCCCTTTTCTGCGATATTCCTAAAGCGCAAGTTTTTACGTCTGGAGCGGTCTTCAAGATCATTCATTTTAAGTTCCAGATCTGCGATCTTATGGTGCGCCTTTTGGCATTCTTCTGCTAAATTTTTTACAGTGAATTCCAAATCTTTAATTTGATCTTCAAATTTATCTATTTTTGTCGCTAGTACATTTATTTCTTGTTTTATTTCTGATTTTATTTCTGCGGCAGTTGCGGCGAGTTCCATTTTTATCTGTTGCAGATTGTCCTTTAGGGTAGAGCATAGGAAAGTAATTGTTAAAGGCTCCTTATTGGGCTCTGAATCAAGGATTTCCAAGCTGGCATCAGTATCATTCATCTTCTGTTTAAGACTTTTATGTTGAGGCGAGAAATATGTTGACAGAGATTTGTCCTGGGATGTATCTTTTTTCTCTTTCCTCATAGAGGGTTTTGAGTCTTGTGCCTTTTTAGCAGCCATAGTATGGAATTACCTAAATTACGGTCCCACCAGTAATAGAAAGGCTGGCTTTAATAAAAAAGTATATAAGCTGACTTTACAAAATATATCCCCCAGGTGGGATAAGTAACCGGACTAAATATCTGATAAATGAGTATTAATTCACAAAAGGAAAACCAAAAAAAAAGTTCCTTTCTTTTTCTCCTTGCCCTTTCCCTCCAATTATTACAACTGCAGCGTTGTATATCAGTATTTTATGTCAGCAGGTACCACTCAAAAGTAGAATAAACTGCAGCCTCATATTATAGCAGCTCAGCGGCTGATTTGTATTTCTGCGGCTACAGATTAAATTAAATTGAAACAGCAGATTGAGACAGCTCGGCGGCTGGTATATATTACCACAGTAAAGCGTCGCTGAAGATCCGGCTGCCCCGTATCAATTTTCAGCGTGGCTGATCATTAAGAGCTGGGACACGGAAGTCCTGGAATCCAGCATGGTTAAAAAGCTGGCTGTCCCTCTGCCGATTGAAGGCTACGAGCGGTCGAACTGCCTCCGATATATTACCAAATTTTCTGCAGTTTTAAATGAGCCCTTTCAGTTGATGGCATACGGTATGGGAGAAAAAGAGACCTGGTTCTTCTCGAGGTCGACTCCCGCCGGGCGCACCATTACATGGCGGGCCGCCCCTCCTCTTCCGTCATCACGCCGTCAGCGCGTCAGCACGCCTCAGCACGTCTGCACGTCATAACGCTGACTTATATTATTGTTATTATAAACGCCTCAAACTTTATCATCAGAAATCCTGAGAAAGTGAGCTTAGCACCAAAAACAATTGTTTAGAAAAGGGTATATATTGTAGAACGTATGTACTGGCTGGTAGAATAAACAGATATATCATGACTACTCAAAACAGTAAGACTTCATCATATTAAATCAACCTAGTAAAAACGAAGGGATTTTTATTATATATCGAATAGCCATAAAGTGGTGTCCAGTGGACAAAGGGATTATAAAGCAAGTCATTTAGTTATTTATATAGAGGATTTCTGCATTAAAACTAAAACTTTTTTTTAAACCGGTTGATGTCAATAGTTATATTGACACAACCAGTTGTCACTATGCACCTTGGAGTTCTTCATAGAAGCATATCGAGAGCCTGGACAGGCACCCAAGGGTGATGTACATAGAGCCTGTGTGGCTCCACCTTTGTGAGTTTTTTCCACATGTACTTTAAACTTTTTATACTTTATGTTATGGAAGCACTATGTATATATTATTTGTTTTTCAGATGAAACTACAGTATTTATACTTGTAATAGGTGGTATATTTATACATTGCAACTTTGTTAGTGTGTGTGAATCTATTCCTATTTCCTTATACTGTTTACCTTGCCATGTAAATGCAGTAAGTAAATAACTTTCAAAGGGAAATTGGATGAGCCCAATAACCATTTCCCAAATCAAGATATGTATCTCATACCTATCGCATAAGTCAATTATCACTGTTTGAATGTGAGAGACAGCTAAGTGGTTAATCCCATACTGTGTCTGTTTCCTTGGAATCTGCCTGATTCTCCCATTTCTTGAAAATGTGTATGTTTCTCTTTAAACATGTCTCTAATTATGTGGTGTACTGATTGAATTCTCTCTAAGTTGTTCTTGCAATAAAGCATTTACGTCTATCTTTACAGCTAATTGAATATGTGCATTCTGAACAATAATTACAAAATGTGATACATCTTTATAAACAATTAGAAAAGTAGATTCTGTTTGTAGGTTTTATAAAAACCAAAGATAAGTGTTACTTGCGCACTATCCAAAAGTAATTATTTTCTTTGTTTATTATTGCATTTATTAGGGCTGACGTGTACTATAGTCAATGCTGCCACGCAGGAGTAGTGGGAATTTGAGCGCAGGACTTATTTTTGTGTATTTGTATTTGCTTTTGTATTACACAGCTAAGGGTTATTAAGTGTGTAGCGATTTTTAGCGATTTTTTACCTGAAGCTGAGAGAAGCAAGGTGAATTGTTAGTGTATGACTCACCTAAGACGTTTTGCCTTGATGTGGTAGGTGAGCGTATACTCAAGTGGCCAGTGGGGTGATACTAAAAACCTCCAGGTATTTAAATGTGCACAGGGATTAGGATAGCGTTGGATAGGCTGATGTGTACTATAGTCATTGCTGCCGTCCAGGAGTAGTGGGTGTTTGAGCTTATTTTTGTATATTTTTAAGTTAGAATGTTCAACTATTTCTAAAGCTACTGTTTTACAGTTAATTTTCAAAATACTGTATTAAGAAGGATATATATGAACCCTCAAAATCGAATTATGATAATTCCCTTGATATTCTTCATGCAAAATACATTTTGTACTACAGATATATCTGCTTGATTATCTAAACAGCCTTCCTATTCCCAATCCTGATAGAAGAAGATAATTAATTTAACAGGATTCATTCTTGCTGCAGATATGATGCTGTCTCCCCCCTCCTCCTGAACTGGATCTACACATTTCACCTTTAACCCCTTCAGGACCGCTGACGGTTCAGGACCGTCAGCGGTAAAACGTGCGTTTGGACCGCTGACGGTCCTGAACCGTCATAACGGTCTGGGGCTACTTACCTGATCGCCGTCGGTCCCACGGCGGCGATCAGTGCTCCACCCGGTCCAGGGGGGTTGCCTGTCTGCCCGGGCAGTCCCCCCTCGGCAGATCAGGACCCCACGGCCATGTGATCACTCGATCACATGACCGCAATAGGTGTCTGTGTATCTGCCTGCAGGGGGACTGTCTGTGCTGACAGGCAGTCTCCCTGCAAGTGAAAAATCAAAAAAATAAAGTAAAAAAAAAATCAGTGTAAAATCAGTGTAAAAAAAAATAAAAATAATATGTGTATATATATATGATATATATACATGTATTATATATATATATAATATATGTATATGTATCATATATATAATGTCATATTAAGTGTATTTTTATATTTATATATACGTATATTAATATAAAAATACACTTATATTTAAATTACACACGAATATATACAATATATATAATTGCTATATATATGGTATATATATATTATTATAAAATACAAATAATATGTTAATACAAATAAATAACAAAAAAATAAAAATAATTTTTAATAATTATAAAAAAAATATTTATATATGCAATTTTATTCTAACAGTATTTTGATATATATATATATATATATATATATATATATATATCAAAATACACTTAGAATGTAATGATATATATATCTATGTATAAATAAATAAATAAAAACAATACGAAATATACATATGTCCATATACATAATTACATAAATAATTTCATAAATATACACGTAGACGTCAAATATATAAATATGTATATATATTAAAATTCTACATGTGTATTTATGTAATATTTTTACCTAATTAAGTAATTTTAATGATTGCAATTTGAGGGACCTGCCTGCCAACCCAGGCCGAAAGTCCAGATAATTTAATTTGCTAGCACTGTGTTTAACCCTGTAACTTTCTATGACACCCTAAAACCTGTACATGGGGGTACTGTTTTACTCGGGAGACTTCGCTGAACACAAATATTAGTGTTTCAAAACAGTAAAACATATCACAGCGATGATATTGTCAGTGAAACTGAAGTTTTTTGCATTTTTCACAGACAATCAGCACTTTCACTGAGGATATTATTGCTGTGATACATTTTACTGTTCTGATACACTAATATTTGTGTTCAGCGAAGTCTCCTGAGTATAACAGTACCCCACATGTAGAGGTTTTATAGTGTTTGTGAAAGTTACATGGTCAAATATAAGGCTTGATTTTACTTTTTTTTTATTGAAATTTGTCGGATTGGTTAGGTTGCCTTTGAGAGCGTATGGTAGCCAAGGAATGAGAATTAGCCCCATGATGGCATACCATTTGCAAAAGAAGACAACCCAAGGTATTGCAAATGGGGTATGTTCAGCCTTTTTTAGTAGCCACTTAGTCACAAACACCGGCCAAAGTTAGCGTTTCTTGCATTTTTAACACACAAACAAATATAAATGCTAACTTTGGCCAGTGTTTGTGACTAGGTGGCTACTAAAAAAAACTGGACATACCCAATTTTGAATACCCTGGGTTGTCTACTTTAAAAAAATATGTACATGTTAGGTGTGTTTCGGGGATTTATGACAGATAACGGTGTTACAAGGTCACTATTGATACATTTAAAATATATATATATATTGAAACAGCAATTTCCTACTTGTATTTATAGGCCTATAACTTGCAAAAAAAGCAATAAAGCATGTAAACACTGGGTGTTTTTAAACTCGGGACAACATTTTGAATCTATTTAGCAGTTTTTTTCATTAGCTTTAGTAGATAAGTAAAAGATTTTTCAAGTAAAAGTCCAAAAACATGTTTTTTTTTAAAAAAATTTCACCATATTTTATTATTTTTTTTAAATACAATATATGACATAATACAAATAATGGTATGTAAAGAAAGCCCCTTTTGTCCTGAAAAAAACAATATATAACTTGTATGGGAACCGTAAATGAGAGAGCGGAAAATTTCAGCTAAACACAAACACCACAAAAGTGTTAAAACTGCTCTGGTCCTTAACGTACAAACATCGCAAAAACAGGCCGGTCCTTAAGGGGTTAAAGCAGCTGGTGTTGCCCTTTACTATGTTTAATGTGTACACCTGTGGCTCCCTTGCCTCAGCAATAGTTTTCCTTTAGTCTACCCATAGCAGTCGGGTCTTTCCTGGCATTCTTGGCTTGCCTGTCCTTCTCCTAAACATGAGTTAAGTTTTGTGGCATAGTCTCTATTGTCTCTATTCTGTTCCAGAAAATGTGTACAGAGTCTGTCAGATGTTCCTCCAGGGCCGTCTATAATATGATTAGGACCCTGGGCAATGCATTTTCTTGGGCCCCCTGGGCCCTGCCCCTCCTATCCCTCCCCCCAATTACGCCCAATGCGCAATCACACTGACAGACGTACTGGCACATACAGACACAGACAGACATTAAAACATTCACAGATACACACTGACACACAAATATATACTGGCAGACATACTGACACACACACACAGACACACAGACATACATACACACACAGACACATACACTGGCAGACATACTGACAGATATACTGACACACACAGGCACATACACTGACAGACGTATTGACACACACACAGGCATACTGACATACACATAGACAGACGTACTGGCACATACACACAGACAGACATTAAAACATTCCAAGATACATACTGACACAAACATACACTGACACACAAATATATACTGGCAGACATACTGACACACACACAGACATACATACATACACACAGGCACATACACTGACAGATATACTGACACACACAGACACATACACCGACAGACGTATTGACACACACACACACACAGACATACATACACACACAGACACATACACTGACAGATATACTGACACACACAGACACATACACTGACAGACGTATTGACACACACACACAGACATACACACACAGACACATACACTGGCAGATATACTGACACACAGACACATACACTGACAGATGTATTGACACACACACACACACACACAGACAGACACATACACTGACAGACGTATTGACACACACAGACATACATACACACAGACACATACACTGACAGATATACTGACACACACACAAACACATACACTGACAGATATACTGACACACACAGCCACATACACTGACAGAAGTATTGACACACACAGGCATACTGACATACACATAGACAGACATACTGACACACACAGGCCTACTGACATACAAACACACATACATACATACACAGACAGACATACTGACACACACAGACATACTTACACACAAGCATACATTTAGCCACCCTCCAGGTTCTTACCTTTTTCTGGAGGGTGGTTTCCCTGGGGTACAGTGGCAGGCTGAGGCAGATGGGAGTTCTCCTCTGGAACTCCCCTCCCTGCCATTCTCCTCCCGCGCGGCTGTGCTCTTCGTCGGGAGGAAGTGACGTCACTTCCTCCCAGCCGGTACAGGAAGGGGCCTGGTCGCGCTGCTTAAGCGTCACAGCGCCAGACCGGGCCCCTGCTCACACATGCTCCCCGGGTGGCCCTTAGTGCATGAGCCACCCGGGGAGCCTCCTCAGCGTGCGGGCCGCTGCGGCTCTGTGCAGCCGCACCGCCGGGTCCAAGGGGGGCTGCGCAAATCGCGGGGCCCACGGGGCAGCTGCTCTGGGCCCCCCAGGAGCAACTGGGCCCGGGGCAGCTGCCCCGTTTGCCCCGCGTTAAAGACGGCCCTGTGTTCCTCTAGCAATTTCCTTATTATCGAGTTGTGATGAGGACGGTTTCCTATAATGATAGAAATGTCCTCCTCTTCCAGCCTTTTTATCCTCCTTTCTTGATGTGGAATTCTTAAAATTCTCTCCAGTTAAATCTTTTCCTACACGAGTTTAAGTGTGTTTTAATTTTTCTGGCATTTGCAAATGTCTCTCTGGTGCTAGGAATGCTTTAAGCTGCCTTTCTACATCAAGAATTAAACCTGGACTACTTAGTAAAGGTTTTAAGCATCCCCATAGAGCACATCTTGATTACCCCCTGTAAGTCCTAATAAATATGCAGCTAAAATTCCACTTTATTAACATGTGTCAGTGTGTCAGAAAGCGATGAAAGTGTTAAGTGACAGGTGTTTTGTCATAAAGTGAACTAATCATGGAATTCCAGTCTCTAGCATTTGCCAAATATATGGTGGTGGTAGCAGTAGCAATGCTTGGTTCTGTGTTGGTCCTAATGTTGGATAGACCCCATCTAATGAGTGTATTCTGTCATTTAGCCATAGCAGTCTGTCTTTTTTTTAACTTATTTTTTTTATTATTATAATTTTTTTATTTTGGTTTAATAGGCATTACAGAAGAGATGTCATATAACGTGTGGATACATAAAATGATATACATCGATAAACAAATACAGGGATATTGTTCTACAACATCAGGACAGATGCAACGACAACACTGCAGAGTCACTAACAAGTGGGGTACCATATTTGTGGACTTATGCCCTAGGGTGGGCCTGGTCATGTGTGGTTGTGTGAGCTTGTGAGAGCTCTGGTGACTGCAGTCCCTCTACCGAGGTTCCTTCAGTATGCTGTGAGCCCGGCCCCGGTCTCGGGATCAGTCAAGTGTGTTGAAGAGGATGGGAATGACCAAGCCCCTATTCAATTCAAACTATCTGTAGAGGGAGGTACCTTTTGTAAAGTATTCTCTGCAGTCTGCGGGAGAGTAGCGGATATACAGCAATATATACATAAAATTTCCAAAGGGTCTGATCTTCTGGATTAGTTGCTCCTATAGTGGACATGTAATGAGGAACCCTCGCTTGGGGTGGCTTCCCAATAAGTTAGTGGCTGGGAAAACATGTGCCCTCTAGAGCGTAATGATGGTAGCCTATAATGTCTTAAATATTGTGGTGCAGAGTGTTGTAGCAACTTGGTCTGCATGTGTTATGATGGGTACGCTGTAAGGGGATGGGGAGTAAACGCAACTAAACTAACTTAACATGGTAGGTAACATGTGAATAGAAGTATTGCAGGAATGCGAAATTCTTATTTTTGGTATCTGGATGGCCTTTCCCAAATGTGAATGTGATCTGTTTTTTGTTCAGCTGTAAGATGTCTGGTACCTACTTGGTATCTTTGTGTAGAGTTTCGAGGCATGTCCTCAATATGAGGCAAGGAGGAGAGGGGTCGCAGAAGAAGGGAGGATGTGTTACCTATAGGTATTCTAAGTGGTTGTACCTCTTTGCATATATGATGACCATTGTTCCCAAACTTCCAAGTATGTAGGATATAAGTTCGTAAGTGAGGAGTTCAACTCCTCCATAATGCAAATGGATTCCACTTTCTGGATCCAGTTCCTGCTTGTGGGTGCAGAAGTGGTCTTCCAATTTAGGGGGATCAGCATGTTTGCTGCAGTCAAGAGGTGATTGATGGGTGTATGAGTTGACTTTGGGAGTGGTGAGGGATATAGAAGGAACAATGTTGCTTTTGGGGTGCATGGGATAATATGTCCAGTTGTGGCATGGATAAGGGATGTTATTCATTTCCAGTAAGGTTGTATAGCCTCGCATGTCCACCATATGTGGCCTGGTGTGCCTTTGGATCGGTGACATCTCCAGCATTTCACTAAGGTTTGTGGTAACATAAGGGTGCAGGTGCGAGGGTGTGTAGTGCCAGCTTGTTATTCTTTTGTAATTGCTCTCCTGGGTAGAGTTGCTTATAGAGGTACGGAAAATGTTAGTAAAGACACGTATAGATTTGGTTTCGTAGAACGTAAGGTGGAGTTCCTCTTCCCAAGTGGTCAGAAATCTAGGGTGGGAGAGCGTTGTTACTTTTTGGATCAGTTTGTAGAGCGTGGATAAATGTTTGGTTTTGAGCAGCCTGGTCCAACAGAGGTTCTCAAAGGGTGTCAGGTCTCTACAGCCCTTCAATAGTTCTGGTCGGGAGTTGAGGAAGTGTGTAATTTGTGAGTGACGGTATCGTAGCATGTGGGAGAGTTGTGTCTGAGGAAGAAATTCATGTAGAGGGCGGATTCCAGTTGTGTTGACCACTCTGCCTAAGGTGAGGTATGAGGTGTTGTATAGGGCTTCAAATTGAGCTATCGACATGCCCGGTCTAAATAGTGGGTTGTGGGTAATTGTATATAAGGGTGAGGGATATATGACACATTGGGTATTTTTCGTAATTGTTGCCATACTTTTAGAGTGAACACAATGGTAGGATGGAACGTGTACGTAAAAGATTTACCCTTTTCATGCCAAGGGGCTGTATGTAAGGGTATCTGGAATCCCTGATGTTCTAGTATTATCCAATGTATTTGGGATTGTGGAGAGGCCCACTCGTAGACTCTAGTGAGTATGGTTGCCTAGTAGTATGCGTCAATATCGAGTAGGCATTAGTGTTTTAAGAGGGAGTCTAGGATGTTTGTGCAACTAAATGAATTCGCTAAATATGTGTTTATTAGTGGAGAATAAGGAGTTGGGCAGTGTTATAGGTAGGGTTTGGATGAGAAACAGGATTTTCAGAAGGGTACGACACAGCCATTCAAAAAATTTGGTTGTGCCAGCGTGTGAGGTCTGTTTTAATTGACTGCAGCAGGGGTAAGAAGTTTAGATTGTAAAGCAAATGAAGATCTCTGGGGAGTTGAACTCCGACATACTTTACTGCTGTCTCCGCCCAAGCGAGGGCGTAACTTTGTGGCCAGGATCTTGGTGAAAATGTTGAGGTCAATGTTGATTAAAGAAATGGGACGGTAATTTCCGCAATTAGTGGGATCATTGCCTGGTTTTGGAATCAGGGTGATGTGGGCTTCAAGTTCTGAGTGGGGTAATGTGTGGGAGCCAAGTAGGGAGTTAAACGTATTGGTGAATGGCGTGGATAGTGTATGTACATACGTTTTGTAGTATTTGGTTGGGAACCCATCTGGTCCTGGGATTTTGCCCAATGGTAGCTGTTTAACCACAAAAGGCAAATTCCATGGGTAAGATGGACGAGTCTAAGGCCTGTATGACATTCTGGGGGATCATTTGTTGTAGACGGTCTGTGAGGTATTGCTCAATGCCACGTTCATCAGGTGGCGTTTGTCTGAGGTTATAGAGGGAGGAGTAGATTTCATGGAATGCTGTGAGTATATTAGGGAGGTTATGGGAGATGACCCCTGTAGCGGAGAAGAGGTATTATCCAAGGTATCTCCGCTGGTAGACAGGAAAGGCAATCCAAACAGGTACAAGACAGGTAGCGTAGTTACAATCCCTTCCCTCCAAGAACTAGACCAGTGTTTCCCAACCCAGTCCTCAAGGCACACCTACCAGTCCAGGATTTAAGGATTACCCAGTTTTGTCTAAGGTGTTTTTAGAAAAAAAAGAAAAAAACACCTTAGACAAAACTGGGTAATCCTTAAATCCTGGACTGGTAGGTGTGCCTTGAGGACTGGGTTGGGAAACACTGAACTAGACGACACATAGCTTGGAGGTCAACTGAGGCTTTAATCACACACTTCCAGTATTTATGTGATTTCCCATGCAAGGTTTCCCCTACAGACAATTCAGGGGTTATACAGTAGGGGACTACATGGGAAACTGAACAATCTGGATATTTCCCCCAGCAGCCCCTGCTGCACACGAGGGATACTCCCACTAAAATATACAGTTAAGTGGATTATCCCTCGGTGTAGCAGAACATACAATTTACAATAAAATGCATAACTTTTATAATATTCGTCTGATTTAACCCCTTAAGGACACATGACATGTGTGACATGTCATGATTCCCTTTTATTCCAGAAGTTTGGTCCTTAAGGGGTTAAATGAATGGGCATTCGGCAGATAGCTGGGGTCTGAGCGCACATTTCGTGAAAGTACCGCTCAGATCCCAGCATAAATAACCGAACGCCGCACAAAATCAACATCGCACAAAATCAAGTTACATCCAAACTACCAATTAACTGTAGGGAACCACTTTACCGAAGGACCGGTGCTCCCGAACGGCTTGGAAGTCCAGCGGTATTCGTGCCGCCAAGTAGCCGATTTTAGTTCCAGGCGCTCGACGACCAAATACCGCTGGGCTAACAAAGGACCCAAGATGGCCGACCGCCGCGTGGTCGGTAGCCGAACGACGGCCACCCTGATTCCACTTAATTTACCGATTGCAACAATGTTGCAATCCTTAATGAGAGCCACACGACCTCCTGAGTGTGGTCTCCCTTCGGCAGTTTGTTCATTTCAGAGATGGAATTCACTGTTCGTGGAACGATTACATGAATGCCGACGGGTTTTTATACCGCCAGCATACAAACGCCATAGACCTGAAACACATATTACACACGCATACCCTTGGTTCTTAAAGTGGTACATACATATTCAAGAAAATACAGTTTTAAAGTGGCTGCTGCTGCCACAACCCCTGCCTTCATCTTAATTTTGGAGATTAGTGTAGTTTGTCTTGCATTTTGTAATTTTTTTGCTAGAAATCTGCCACACTTGCCCCTCTGAGAGTAATAGTTATGTTTTGTCAATAATAACTCTTTTTTGGTCCGTGTATTGAACAGTTGTTGCAGTGTTGATCTCTTGAAACCAGTTGTTTATACAGGTCTAATGACTTATTGTGTTTGTGTTGTTCTTCCAGGGTACTTATGGTTTCAGTTAGGTCGGTAATTTGGACGTATCTTTGTTTTTTATTTTTTGATGCCAGGGCAATGAAGTGGCCTCTGGCCACTGCCATGTGTGCCTCCCACATAGTGGTGGGGGAGACAGAGAAAGTTGTATTTTTAAGGAAGTAATGTTTCAGTGTATCTTCCTGGGAAGATTCCAGTGCCATATTTGGGTCTGTCGTGCTTGGAATGGAGTCCACATTATCGCAGAAAAATTTCGTTAGAGCCCTGGATTTTCCAGCTGGATGTTTGCTGGATGTTTGCCGGGTTGGCTCTGAGTGGATAGAGAGCACTTTGGGGTTGTGTCGCCCGATTATGTCGGATCTTGTGCAAGGTCTCTCAGAGCGCCGTTAGAGTGTGACCATTCAGTTTTCAACTTACATAGACAGAGAAATGACAGAAAACTAATACAATTAGAAATTCTAATTAACCTGTTTTTACCCAAATTAAAAATTTTATATTTAAATGTCCATGACAGTACCGTGTTCAAAAAACTGTTCTACAGTTTTGTTGTTCAGTTGTTTTTTTAAAGATTTATTTTCTGTTGACTTTGCAGGTGTCATTATATAATTCTTAATGTTAGTGACTCCACCTAGACTCTTATTGGAAATATATTAATTTCAGGTGGCAAATGATCATCTAATTCTTTGGCAGTGCAGTACTTAGTCCAGTTTAGCTACTGGAGGCTCTTAGCAGCTGTTTCTGGATCAAGACGTGGCTGCAACCAGCACTCAGTGAACCTCAAGTAAGTTGTAAAACTGCTTGGAAATTATTTGACTATATACCCTGCTAGGGCACCAGGACACACTGGGCACTATAACCGCTATAGCAGACTGTATTTGTTTTGTGCTTTAAAGGGACACTATAGTCACCTCAACAACTTTGACTTAACGAAGCAGTTTTGGTGTATAGAACATGCCCCTGCAGCCTCACTGATCAATCATCTGCCATTTAGGAGTTAAATCCCTTTGTTTATGAACCCTAGTCACACCTCCCTGCATGTGACTTGCACAGCCTTCCATAAACACTTCCTGTAAAGAGAGCCCTATTTAGGCTTTCTTTATTGCAACTTCTGCTTAATTGAGATTTTCTTATCCCCTGCTATGTTAATAGCTTGCTAGACCCTGCAAGAGCCTCCTGTTCAATTTAGAGATTGAGATACAATTATTTAAGGTAAATTACATCTGTTTGAAAGTGAAACCAGTTTTTTTTTTTTTTTTTCATGCAGGCTCTGTCAATCATAGCCAGGGGAGGTGTGGCTAGGGCTGCATAAACAGAAACAACGTGATTTAACTCCTAAATGACAGTGAATAGAGCAGTGAAATTGCAGGGGAATGATCTATACACTAAAACAGCTTTATTTAGCTAAAGTAATTTAGGTGACTAAAGTGTTCCTTTAAGTGTTCCTTCATTATTTCAGTATATTATCTCAATAATTAAAATATACAACAACAGCAAATAATAATGAAATACTTTACTTTATTAGCAAGGTTTGTCAATGGTGCATTCCTTGCAACTCCTTAGTCAGAAATTTGATATAGTAATACATAGACTGTACACTGAGAACTGTAAAGCTCTTAAAAAAGAAAGCCTGAATTGTTCCATCCAGAAACAAGCACGCATTAAAAATATAGTTATCCACAATCATCTGTGGTCATTCATCATTGCATTTTATACAGTGCTAATTATAGGTAAGCATTCAGGCTTTAATTGGAGCCCTACATAGATCCCAGTGTCACTTAGGGCATATAATAATTACATCTCAAATTTAAAAACATTGTCCTACAAATTTTACAGTAACAAATCAGAAAAGCATTTGCAAGCGAAAGCCAGATAACAGATGAAGGAATTGTTCTTTGAATTTAAGGAAAGTAGGTAGCGAGTTGCTAATTTTTACGTTCAAATGGCCCAAGAGAGACAGTTATTTGATCATGGACTTGTTCAGCAGCTCTTTTACGTCTAGCAAGGCAGCCCTGATAGCAACGGGAGTTGTAATTATACCGCTGACACACGGTCAGTTTGCACTGAAGATACACACTGGAATAGTTTTGAAGGAATCCAAATGCTCTAAATCCAAAACGAGCCTGGTATGGGTATGGAGAAGAATATGTAGAATATGTAGGGTCTCTTACACATCTGAAAAAAAGAATGTTAAAGTTAAACAAAAATATTCAAAAATACATTTGAATACATTTCTATGTTAAATTCAACTTTTGCAAAACTACATAAGATATTTTAAAAACTTGTAAAAAAAATAGTAAAATAAGTAAAGTAGGTAATGACACACTACAGTAATCATTTCCACTAGAAGTCAACTTACTGGAAGAGACTTATAGCAGGTGGCTACATTGACTTACAATGAAAATAGTAAGAAAACAAAAAATAGGGATCAGCATATGTATGTTCTCTAAAGAGCAATGGCACTTGTTTTGTGACATGCAAAGAAAGGACAGGAAATCTCAGAGAAAAAAATATGATGTTTTCAGTAAATAGAGCATACTAGAAAAGGATTTAAACCTCTTCTTTATTTAGCATGAATACATGAATATCACTGTACATGCAGTAAAGCACGGCGGAATTTGAGGGTGCTATATAAATAACATAATAATAATAATTATGTGTACAACATGTGAACATAACTGCATGACAGAACTCTACAGATGCAAAACAACTCTTACAACTTTCCCATACACTGTTTTATTTTAGTCTACCCCTAGATGGAGACAACATACCATCATAAGCAGCTGCAATAAATACAGAAAACATAGAAGTTAATCACTCATCCTGCTAGCCAATGTGATAATATCCAGTAGAGATGAGAAGAAAATATTACAACTAAACTGTACAGTACAGCTGTCTAAATCCATATCCACATTTCAGTTGAAAATAAGTGCACAACTGTGATTAAGCAATGGCAAGAGGTAACTATAAGAAACACAAAAACTGAATGCCACCCCCCCCCCCCACCTCCACAATACAAGTTAATGAGTGAATTAGACTTTACATTTGTGTTGCAGGTATACCATATATTTGATTTTAACTATAGTCTGTTGGTGTTGAATTAGTTAATTATTTTGTATATGTCCAATTTGGTGCATAAATTATTGCATTTTACAATTTTGGACTTGAAAAATACTGTGTGCGGTGGGAACTTTACAGAGAGGAGCATGCAGCCTGAAATATCTTGGCATGTTATCTAGCCTGACATTAATTAGTAGTAGTAAGGGAAATAACAAGCTTGTTTTCAAAACCATAATATGTCCTTTAAAATTAAATTGTTCTCTATATTGGTAATGGTTCTAATAGTTAGAGGACACTATGCCTTTCTTAGCATTCAGTTGATTATAAAGAGAAAGTCACCTAATAAAGAAAATGTTTCATATGGAAGCTGGATTTCATTTTTATGTTTCTTTTTTTTTCAAATGAATTCCATGGTAAAGGTCATTTGTGGAATTTATCAAAACCATAGAATACAAATATGTAAAATTACTTTGCAATAAAATTAGTACATTTGAGAATATATTACCCATTGCGTATTATGTCATAGGTTCGGGTTACAAAATCAGATGAGCTGGGTGAAGCAACACAGGTATCCACAAACAAGATTAGATCAGGGTCGGAGCTTTGCAAAGTTGCCTGGAGATACAAGTTCTGATCGAGCTGGACATAGTATGGATATTGGTACACAGGACTGGTGAAACTTGGATTGTAGTAGAATGCGAGGCCAGCATTATAAAGGCCATACCGAGTCAGGTTTTGTTGTATTACATCATTAGCGTGGTACATGATTTCTACCATGCTATTCTGGTACATCTGACATTGCAGGTTTAAGCTCAGTTTTTTGCTTCTTTCAATTATTTCATTAGCGTGGTAACTATTTATAGTATTAGAGTAACTGATGGTGTCTCTTTCTCCCTGTTGAACAAAAGATAGAATTAGACTATAGTTGCATTACAATAAACCTTTAGGAACCACATGCCATCCACATAAGCCAAAAAAATAGACCTTGGGCAATCACAAGCCCAACAGTAATAAATACCAGTAATGTCCAGGCACTCCAATAGCTTCGGGCATATTTATTAGAACCAAGGGAACACTGCAACATTTCAACTCAGAATTAGGTCTTTGTCAAGCTTCTGTGTGTATGGAGGTGTTGGCTTGTAGGGTTATGTAAAATGGCGGGCATGTGTGTGACACAAGCTGTTTGTGGAGTTGTGTATGAGTGTGGCTGTGATATTATGCACGTGTATGTGAACAGTTATTAGTATTTGTGTTTGTATGTGTGTATGTGGCCTGCCTGTTGCGTTTTGTGTGTGTGTGGACTGTCTAAGTTTGTGTGTGTTCTGTGTGTATGTTGGTGGCTTATAGTATTTGTGTGTGTATTTGATGGGGCACTCTATGGTGTTGTGTCATAATAATACACAACATCACACAGACTAAAAATAACTTTTCTGGCACACTCTCAGAATTAAGCTAAACGACTCTGCAGTCAGGGAATTTACCAACTGAGCTACCTCACCAGCTGTGTATATGGAGTATTTGTGGTATTGTGTTGCTTTTGGGTTGCTTGTAGTATTTGGTGTGAGGTAGGGGCTGTCTTTTGTCTTTGGTAAAAAAAAGAAAAAGGTGCCCAGCAGACCCCATCTCCCCCCTCCTGTAGTCAGTGCTCTATTTCTGTAGTGAGCCCAGCATGCATTGCGTGCCACGGAGCGTTGTCATGGCAACCTTAGAAGCTGGGCTACTCACACTTGTCTCTTGTTTTGTGTCACCAATAAGGGAGCTGTTGTCTTTACTCCTTTTTATTGACTTTCAATAAAGATTTGTAACTTTAATAACATTATCCCACTCTCTTCCCACTTCTGGATCCTATCCAATGTTGGTATTGGCCAGTTTAGGGTTGTTTATTTTTTTTTTTTTTTTTTTTCCACTGCTCCTGCCCTCTACTTGCATTAGTTACAACTTTTCTGGGTGGTCTGGCATTGTGACCTTGCTCAGGATAATTGTCTTCTCTTCTTTGAAACATGGTGATATCCACTCTGTTTGTTTCAGATACATTGTTAATTTGAAAGATATCAATCCGATTGAAACAAAGACAGATATATTACACTGAAAAACACTGAACACAGCTCTTAAGCATTTCACATATTAATATTACTACATATTTAAAATTGAAATTCATGCTGTTCATATTGAGATTGTGACTGGCTGTCAGAAAAAAGTTAGACATCTTTTACATGCTACTATGCCTAGCAGAAATGTAATTTACCTGTCTCAGGGTGCCACATTGGTTGTAGTATATGTAAAAAGTCAACCAGCTGCCATAAGTCTGCGGGCGACACTGAGGGTCATTTAAGAAAATGTCACTTGGTGAAAAGCCTAAAGACTGAAGATACCAAACAGAAATCCGGGCTTCCATGTAATTTGTTGTACATGTAAGAGTCACTGGTCAGAAAAAACAGAATATGCAGAAATGTTGTTAATTGTTTTTAAGGTACTATTTTTGTTTTGGTGAAACATTAATAATTCGAACATGTTTTTTTTTTATAGAAGTGTCAAAAAACACATTTTAATTACACAATTGTAGCTGAATGGAACAATAGGTGGTAGTAATTTAATATCCATGATACAGCTTTACATACAATTAGTAACATCTTAAAGGGACACTATAGTCACCTGAACAACTTCAGCTTAATGAGGTTGTTCAGGTGAGAACTATAGCTCCCTGCAGCCTTTCTCATGTAAACACTGTATTTTCATTTTTACATTGAAAGCTAGGAACACCTTCAGTTGCAGTCACTCAGAATGAACCAGAGGGACTTCCGAGTTGATTGAGGCATAATATGCCTCCATCCACTCAGATCTGCTGTGCACGAGCATCCTGTGATTCAGTATCTCCTCCCACTGAACTTTCCTCATAGAGATTCATTGATTCAATTAATTTCTATGAGGAGATGCTGATTGGCCAGGGCTGTGTTTGAATCATGCTGGCTCTGCCCCTGATCTGCCTCCTTGTCAGTCTCAGCCAATCCTATGGGGAAGCACTGTGATTGGATCGGGCTATCCATGTCAGCAGACTGCTTGTTTTTCCTGAGCCTAACAGCATGCAGATTTCTGGCTTGAATACAGTAAGATTTTTACTATATTTATGGAGGCATGAGGGGCCCAGGGGGGCTAGATGGTAGTGTTAACACTATAGGGTCAGGAATACATGTAGTTGCACTGGTGATTATAGTGTCCCTTTAATGACTGCATCCTCCATGCTGTTTACAATAATATTCTTTTTAGTGCCATTCTCTTCAGAAGCAAATTAACCAGTTCTGGTACACACCAAATTGACAATGATCTCAACACAAAACTATCCATTCAGTGCCAGCATTCTACCAATGTTTAATAAAAGAGGTTTTACTCTATTTCAAGTCAATTAAGTATAAACTAAATGAATAATGCAGCATGTTTGGTCTTCTTAGATTTAAATATATGGTTTTGTATGGTATATCGGATTTTACAGTAACATGTCTTGCCCTGATTAACATTTCTGCATAGATAAGATGTCCTTAACAAAGATTTGTGACTGTAAAACTTTTACCCATCTACTTGAACTTACTCTGGTATACAAGACTTCCTCTTATCCCTGCTGTTTCTTGGAACCAGATTCGCTGTTCTTTATTCCTTCTATTATACTTTTTTAGACTCCTTAATGGCACATTTAATGCATTCTCCACCTTCCCCAGTGTCTGATATCCTATTGTACTAAACGTTTTATTTCAGGACTGCTTCAGTAGCCAGGATGGTCTTCCCCAGTAGTGACTATTTTCTGATTGCCATTGATTTACCTTCCTGTGGGGTTTCCTCCTTGCCACTTCTCTTTGAATCTGTGATCTTTGTCCCTGTGCAGAAGCATAACTAGAAACCACAGGGCCCTGGTGCAAAAATTGCCCTGGAGGGCCCCATGCATCTCCCCAGTGCCCCTCTATTTGTATAATAGAACACATACAAATACATACAAGGACACACATGCTAATACACAGACACACAGAATGACACATTCAGATACACAGAATGACACTTCTACAGATACAAACGCTGACACACATACAGATACACAGACCCACACTGACACCAGGGCGGTGCAAGGATTTCTGCTGCCCTAGATCCATTTTGCCGCCCCCTTGTGTCACTCAATCACTGACAGACAGACACACTCACTAACAGACACACACTCACTGGCACACATACACTCACTCACTGACATACACACACACACAGACACTCACTGACAGACACACAAAGACATTCACGGACAGACATACACCCACTCACTCACCGACACACACACACACACACACACTCACTGACATACACTCATTCACTGACAGACATACACACTCACTGGCAGACATACACTCACTGACAGACACACACACAGACACTCACTGACATACATACATACATGCACTCACTGACAGACACACATACACACACACACTCACTGACACACACATAGGCAGACACTCACTGACAGACACACACAGACAGACACTCACTGACAGACACACACACACACTCACTGACAGTTAAACACTCAAACACTCACCTCCCTGGGGTCCAGTGTGGGGCAGCTCCTCACTCCTCCCACCCGCTGTTTAGTATACCGGGGCCAGAATGACGTCATATTCCGACTCCCGGCATCACAGAGGGCGCTTGAGGGAGGAGTGAGAGGCTGCAAGAACAGGCCTTCTCCTTTCCCCTCTCCTCCGGATGGTCACTGGCATTTGTTAGCAGAGCAGGCACCTGCTCTTAAGGTAAGCAGGTGCCTGTTTTGCCTTACCTAGCACAGCCTTAGGTGGCCAGATCGCCACCTCTGGGCCTCCCTGTAACAGGGCTCCTCTCGGTGCCCCCACCTTCGGTCACCTTGAGGATCGGCCCAGCGCTGGAGGCGGCTTAAGAGCCACTCACCCAGCACTGCAGCCCAGACAGGGACAAGCAGCCCACCAGTAAACATCCTAACAGTCACGTAACAGTTGCGCCGGCCCTTACTGACACACAGACACCTATACAGACAGATACACACACAGACACACATACAAACAGATACACAGACATACATGCAGATACATGTACACATAGAGACATACAGATACACATGCAGATACATAAACACATACAGACAGGGCCGTCTTTAACGAGGGGCTAACGGGGCAGCTGCCCTGGGCCAGTTGCTCCTGGGGGCCCCAGAGCAGCTGCCCCGTGGGCCCCCACGATTTGAGCAGCCCCCATGAACCGAACGGTGTGGCTGCACAGAGCTTCACCGGCCTGCACACTAAGGAGGCCCCCCGGGTGGCCCATGCACTAAGGGCCACCCGGTGAGCATGTGTCAGCAGGGGCCTGGTCGGGCGCTGTGACGCTTTAACAGCACGACCAGGCCCCTTCCTGTTCGGCAGCCGGCACTCACTTCCTCCCACCGGAGAGCAGAGCCACGTGGGAGGAGGAAGGCAGGGAGAAGGGGAGTTCCAGAGGAGAACTCCCAACTGCCTCAGCCTGCCACTGGACCCCAGGAAAACCACCCTCCAGAAAAAGGTAATAAACTGGAGGGTGGCTAAATGTAGCATGTGTGTCAGTATATCTGTGTGTGTTTGTGTGTGTGTCTCTGTCTCATTAGAGATATCTTTGCCAGAAGCTCAAGGAAGCAAGGTGAAAGGTCAGTGTAGGACCCGCCTAAGAGGCTCTGCCTTGACGTTGGCAGGCGGGCATTCCCTCCAATGGTCATTGGAGTAACTAAATTACCTCCATTTGTTTAAATATACATAGGGATTTAGGAGAGAGTGCAGGTAACTTTTTCTTTGGTTTTTAGTGTATGTCAGTATGTCTGTGTTTTGTATGTCTGTGTGTGTGTATGTCAGCATGTCTGTGTGTGTGTATGTCAGTATATCTGTGTGTGTATGTGAGTATGTCTGTGTATGTCAGTATGTCTGTGTGTGTGTGTGTGTGTGTGTGTATGTCAGTATGTCTGTGTGTGTGTATGTGTGTGTGTCAATATGCCTGTGTTTGTCAATATGTATGTGTGTGTGTCAGTATGTCTCTGTGTATGTATGTCAGTATGTCTCTGTGTATGTATGTCAGTATGTCTGTGTGTGTATGTCAGTATGTCTGTCAGTATGTCTGTCTGTGTGTATGTCAGTATGCCTGTGTGTGTGTGTGTCAGTGTGCCTGTGTGTGTGTATGTCAGTATGCCTGTGCCTGTCAGCATGTCATTGTGTGTGTCCATACATCTCCCAGCACTCTGACGTCATCACAGGGTGCCCGGTCATGCTCTTAAAGTACTGCAGTGCTAATCAGGCCCCAGGAAATTCATTGCCATCGGGTGGCCCCAAGAGCATGGGCCACCCGATGGGCTCCTTCAATGCAGCCTGGGGCCACACCACAATACCTGAAGAGATGGGCCCGGCAGCAGCTGCGACCTCTGCGACCACGTTAGTTCTGCCACTGTCCCTGTGTACTTAAATGGGTATCTCCCTTCTCAGTATTCCCTGGTAGGCCTTTCATCCTCACCTTTTTTAGAAAGATTCTTGTGTGATGAACCACTGACCTTCCTGTCCTTAATCTCTTCTCTTATTTCCTCTTTTCTCCCAACTCCCCACTCCCCACTATATCTCTTATACACACTTTAGCATTTCACACTTATACACACTCTCATGCCAATCCAACACACAGACAGTCCCCATCACTCACATGAGTACACTGCTTAAAAAAAAAAAAAAGTTAAATGTATTTACATTAGTACTTAGTGCAAAAAGCAATTCAACTGTGTATAAATCAAACACACTTAAAGGTGTTGGGTCTTTTTCTTACATATTGCTGCATATTTCATTTAGAAACGTTACAGTATTTAATATCAATGTGTATCTGAATTTGTGGGACTTAGACTTCATTATCTTACATTTTTTAATCACCATGCAGAAAACTCCACCATCGTAGTACTAGATTCTATTATATGATATGAGCTTGTCTCATCTACAACAATTTAGACTCTAGTTTGAAATTGTTTGAATCCTTACTTTTCATTTTAAATTTAGGCTTTATACATTCTATGAAATTGTTCACTTACCATTCTGATTATTCTGAGTAACAAAAACATAGCTGGAGTGAAATCCTCTGACAAAGTTATCATTACTTCCTCTGCTGAAGTAAACCACACTTAGACTGTTAGACGAGGATGTAAAATTTTGTCTATATGATCCACAGAATTTACCCAATAATGCAGAACCAAGAGGGGAGCCATCATACACTGCAACATATGCATTTGCACAAGAGTATGAGTTTTCCAATCTGTTAAAAAATGATGAAGATAATAGTAAGGAACAATCAAAAAGTAAATGTTAATGGGGAGCATAAAATGCAGATGGTGATATGTATTATAATAATACTTATAAGTGCGGCAGATCTGGTTCATATGATATTCTGAATGGCTCTTATCTGCCGTCACATTATATGATTTTATGTTTCTATATACCGTATATACTCGAGTATAAGCCGAGTTTTTCAGCACATTTTTTGTGCTGAAAAACCGGAACTCGGCTTATACTCGAGTCAATAGTCTGTATTATGGCAATTTGCATTGCCATAATACAGACTGAGGGAGAGGGGGCTGGCAGAGATCTTACTTACCCGTCCTGCAGCTCCTCTCAGCTCTCTCCTCCTCCGCGCCGTCCGTTCAGCACCTCGGTCAGCTCCCACTGTAAGTCTCGTGAGAGCCGCGGCTCTCGCGAGACTTACAGTGTGAGCTGACAGAAGAGCTGACCGGACGGCGCGGAGGAGGAGAGAGCTGACAGGAGCTGCAGGACAGGTAAGTTACAGCTCTGCCAGCCCCCTCTCCCCCCCCCCCCCCACTGAACTGCCAATGCTGGACCACCAGGGAAGGAGCCCCCCTCCCTGCCATGTATCAAGCAGGGAGGGGGGACGAAAATAAAAATAATAATTAAATAAAAAATAATAAGAAAAAAAAATATATTAAAATAATAATAAATAATAATAAATAAAATAATAAAATTGCCCACCCCCCCACCACTGCAACACACACACACACACTGCGCACACACACACACTGCACTCATACACATACACACACACTGCACACATACACACACACTGCACTCAAATACACACACACTGCACTCATATACACACGCACACACTGCACTCATATACACACACACACACTGCACTCATATACACACACACTGCACTCATATACACACACACACGCTGCACTCATATACACACACACACACGCTGCACTCATACACACGCTGCACTCATACACACGCTGCACTCATACACACGCTGCACTCATACTCACGCTGCACTCATACACACACGCTGCACTCATACACACACGCTGCACTCATACACACACACTGCATTCATTATACACACACTGCATTCATTATACACACACTGTAAATAAATATTCAATTAATATTTTTTTTTAGGATCCAATTTTATTTAGAAATTTACCAGTAGCTGCTGCATTTCCCACCCTAGTCTTATACTCGAGTCAATAAGTTTTCCTAGTTTTTTGGGGTAAAATTAGGGGCCTCGGCTTATATTCGGGTCGGCTTATACTCGAGTATATACGGTAAATATACGCTATTTGTTTCTATGAATCCTGTGCAACAGTTTTCTATCTTGATTAGCTGTGTATTAGTGTTTTTAGTCATATATATATATTCATATTTTACTTACGCAAAATCATCAAAGCTGATCTGGATAACTTGATTAGACCCTGCTTGTATATGCCAGGTACATTCTGCAGGGTTGCGAGAATATGGGTAGGAAGGACTCTCAATTATTCCCCAAGGATTAGTCAGGATTCCACCACAGTTGACTGCAAATGGAAGCCAATAAGATACATGTAAATTTATGGAATAACAATAACTTCTAACTAAAAATAAGATAAAAACTCAAGCAAGCAAGATTTCTTTCATTTATAATCTATACAAAAAATACAGATATTGAAAACAATGTTGCCACTCACACAACTAGTTGGGCATTCAAAGGAATAACTTAATGCTATACAAATTTAGAGGCAAGAAAAAAAGCAAATTTATTATTCTCATAAACATCTATATATCGAGCAACAATAATATCCACTAACACCACTAAAATTACTCATGTGTTTAAATGTGACCATTACAATATTGCAGTAGTTATAGTTATGTTAGTGAAGATCCTTATTGCTCCTCATATAGATGTTTTAGTATAAATAATTTACTTTGAAAAAAGCTTTTTTGGGGCTCTCCATATTTGTTTACAATATGTTTTTTTCAGTTATCAGACTGTATTGCTGCATTATATTTTTTAGTAATTTTATGGATCTTTGGGTGAATTATTAATTGTGGTCCAATGTAGAGTTACATGACATCTTGTTTTTTTTTTTTCCTTGGATGGATAAATGGCAAATTAAAAATAAAGACAAGCCTCAATGATTAGATATTTACCTGGTGTGCTGTTGTTTCTTTGTGATGATGTGTATACAGCCTGGAAGCCATTTCCTTGTACACTGGAATCACTACGGAAGACTATTCCCATGATATTGGAGTTGGAAATGTATGTATGATTTGCAGATGTGCAAATTTTGTCCAGTTGGGGTGAACTCAATGGTAGGCCATCATATATTGTCACTGAGTCATATACACAATTGTTTGCATACTCTAAACTATTAAAATAGATAAAACCAAAGGGTTAACCATTGATAGAGTAAATCGTGAGAATTAACTTAAGTAAAAACTCAGTTAAGTAAAAACATCCTGTTGATGTTAACTGATTATTGTTTGGACAAAATAGTTTTTTGAATATTAGTATGAATACTTTTCATTGTTCTGGTTTATACATTCATTATGCCAAATGTGTGAAAATATAAGACAATATGATATATATATATTAATTTTTTTTGTGCACGGGGCAACAAAAGCCGTATCTTGTTCTTGATACATTTACCATACATGTAGAGATATTATTCTTATTATTATTTTATCATTTATATAGCGATATTCCGTAGCGCTGTACATTGGATACACAACATTCGGTTGTGGTGTGCTGAAACCGACGTATCGCTAGGCCCGTAAATAAAGTGGGACCACCAAGCACCAAAACATATCGGCCTGTATAGGCCTGTAAATAAAGTGGGCAAAAAGGATGCAAGTCAAAAAAATATATTCAATTAACAATCATCAACATTATTACAACATAGAGTCTTAAAATGCTAAGTGTTGGAATGCTTGTCTAATTTTCTTTTTTGGTTGAGGAATGTATCGGCAGTAGGCTGTTGATTCCCAGCATCCCAATGATTTAATAGTATGGGCAGGAATGTTCCTATTGAAAGGCTGCAGAAGCAGCACCTATCCTGAAGGAGTGTTTGGAATAGTGTATGGGGTTGAACCCTAGTCTCATTAATAGGATTCTAACATATAGCATGAACTGTCTCATAGTGAGAATGGTCCCATGTAAGGTAAGTAAAGGTTGACTCGGAGGTAATTGTAAGTGGCTTAGATTTTAATTTAATTTCTTTTCTGGGCATCATTTATTAAACGTGGGTTAATAAGGGATTTTTACCGTTTGACTGGTCTTGGTGTGTTGTAGAGAAAGTACATAGTAGTCTTCATTTTAATGATTTGTGATATTTTAAGGCATGAACCTAATTCAGAAGCGTTAATGGTGGTGAATTCCCTAGGTCTAAGGAACCCGTAAAAGCTAAGTATATGGTGGCTTTTAAAGTTTGATTGGTCTTGGGTTCGAATGGTGAAGTGTCCAAGATATCTGATAGAGACCTGAATAAGCTCCCTAAGACCAATGCCTCATAAGGAGAGTGCAAGTATACAATTCTGTTTTATTACATAAGACTCTTTACTCTTTTACATGATATTGGCAGAACTTTTTCCTCACGAACAGATATTTACTTATTTATCTAATTACTAATCTCTGGGGAATTCCATATACTCTGCCACTTTTCCTGCACTGACACTTTTTAAAGGAATTTTTTGTGTACCTACATCTTTAATTTCAGGCTAAATGCTATAGCTACTGAGTCAAGTTGAATGCCAAGAAAACAGACTATGGTATCGGGACCTTCTGTGGTGGACTAGCATTACATTCAATGGTGAGAAAATCGTCTAAATAGTGAATTACTGATGGACATCTCGATGAGTTAGGCAGTAACCAGCATAAGGCTTCGGCAAAAGTACCAAAAGTTTTTGGGCTACTTTTCAAACCAAATGTTAGTCTGTTGAAAAAAGAATACTGATCTCTTCACTTAATCAAAGCACCTAATTTTTGTTCAAATTTTCACCCGATATCACTTATTAATAATGATACTAAAATATACTCCAAAATATTGGTGAATAGGTTAGCTCAAATACTTCAATTTCTAATTGATCAAGACCAGGTGGGCTTAGTTTTAAACAGTCAGGCCTTGGACAGCACTAGACGCTATATTCATTTGATTCACCACATTAAAATGAACCGCACACCTTATCACTCTTATCTTTAGATGCGGAGAAGGTGTTTGATAGGATACATTGGGATTTTTTAAAAGAAGTTATGTCGAGGTTTCATATTCCAGACTCTTTCATCAAAGCTGTATTCACATTGTACTGTAATCCAATGGCCACGGTGTCCGCAACTGGCTTTGTATCTGACAGCTTTGCTTTATCAAACAGGACCAGACAGGGCTGCCCGTTTTCGCCACTGTTATTTGTGCTGGCAGTGGAGCCTCTGGCTGAGTCTATAAGACAGTGTGCGGACATCAAGGGTATTGTGGTAGGAGAGAGAAAACACAAAATAAGCTTGTTTGCAGATGACATGCTATTATTGAAAAATCCTTCGACCTCAGTCCCATCATTAATGTCTATCTTGAATTCGGCAAAATTTCTTACTATAAACTAAACACAAATAAAACTCAAGCGCTACCCTTTTTTGCCCCACGGCACATATTGGACACTTTAAAAGAGGATTTTGACTTCGACTGGAGGGATTCATACATCTCCTATTTAGGTATTAATCTCTGTAAGAACCTGTCAAGGATGCATGCATATAATTTAGCTAAGGTCTGGCCCGCTTTTAGGAGATGGTGTAGTCTGGAAATTTCTTGGTTGGGCAGAATAAATTCGGTAAAAATGACTCTCCTTCCTAAAATATTATACTTTCTTAGAACTATCCCTCTAACTATACCTTCCTCTTTTTAAAGAAGGTTCACTCTGCCCCTCCTAGTATTTGTGTGGAATAAAAAAACCTTGCAGAATTCATTTGGCTATTCTACAAAAACTCAGGGATAGTGGAGGTATGGGTTTGCCAAATTTGAGTCAATATTATTTAGCAACTAATGCAGCTAATGCTCTTAATTTAATTTGGTACATGGTCGCCCGCTGTGGTTGGAGATGGAGGCTACTAAGATCTCTCCCTATAAGATAACTGAAGTGCTATGGTCACCCTCCTATCTTCGGCCACGGATGACGAACATGTTTCCAACCACTAAGACCACTGTTGGCTTGGGATGCTGTATTTAAAAAATCAAACCTTCTGCTTTTTGGTCCAGGGCTGCACCTCTGTCGGTGTTGCGATCCTCATTACCTGCTCTGGACGTGGAATATTGTCTCTCTCATTCTGTCATACATACTAATGATTTATTTTTCTCTAATAAATTTTTATCTTATGACCAGTTACAGACCAAATTTGTTCTGATGCCTCGAAATCCCTGATGCAAAGAGAGTGGGTAGAAAAAAAAATCAGCGATCATGTTAATGTGCCTCATCAGGATTTGAATGCTTGTGTAATAGATAGGTCTCCTTTAGAAAAAAAACTATCAATTAAAATCCTGGTCAGAGACAAACCAACTCGATGTGCTACGCTTATTTTGCCGGGACACTTGGTCCAAAATTAAAATACATGACAAAATGGGAGAGCAAGCTGTACAAAAATGTCACAGTTGAGGAATGGCATAAGATCATGTTAGCTTTGCGAGGAGTCACACAATCCACTGCCCTATTAGAGTTCAATTATAAACTAGTATGCAAGTAGTACTTAACTCCCTCCAGACTTTTCAATTTCAAACAATATTGGAAAGATATACACACATTAATTGGAATCCTCACCACTTTAATTCCAACTTCATCACCCACAGTGTGACTCCTGAAGAAACTCCCGGATGGTTTACCCAAAGCTACAGAAATTATAATAAGTCATATCCTGATCTCAGCAACCTCAGTCATACCTCGATACTGGAAATCGGACACTATTCCTTATATGACTTGAAAATTGGTCAGATCTGTGGCAACTGACATTTAATGTGGATAAGTGCAAGATAATGCACCATAGATGTAAAAACCCAAGGGCAGAGTATAAGATATCTGATACCCTACTAACCTTAACATCTGAGGAAAGGGATTTAGGAGTAATTATTTCAGATGACTTAAAGGTAGGAAGACAATGTAATAGAGCAGCTGGAAATGCTAGAATAATGCTCGTTTGTATAGGGATATAGGGTATAGAGGTATTAGCAGTAGAAAGAGGGAAGTGCTCATGCCGTTGTACAGAACACTGGTGAGACCTCACTTGGAGTATTGTACGCAGTACCGGAGACCGTATCTTCAGAAGGATATTTATACTCTAGAAAGAGTTCAGAGAAGGGCTACTAAGCTGGTTCATGGATTGCAGGATAAAACCTACCAGGAAAGGTTAAAGGATCTTAACATGTATAGCTTGGAGGAAAGACGAGACAGGGGGGATATGATAGAAACATTTAAATACAGGGAATCAACACAGTAAAGGAGGACACCATATTTAAAAGAAGAAAAACTACCACAACAAGAGGACATAATGTTAAATTAGAGGGGCAAAGGTTTAACAATAATATCAGGAAGTATTACTTTACTGAGAGGGTAGTGGATGCATGGAATAGCCTTCCAGCTAAAGTGGTAGAGGTTAACACAGTGAGGAAGTTTAACCCCTTAAGGACCAAACTTCTGGAATAAAAGGGAATCATGACATGTCACACATGTCATGTGTCCTTAAAAGGTTAAGCATGCATGGGATAGGCATAAGGCTATCATAGACTTAAGATAAGACTGATTAAAAAGTATTTTGAAATACTGGGCAGACTAGATGGGCCGAATGGTTCTTATCTGCCGTCACATTCTATGTTTCTATGGAACAAAATGCACAGGCTGGTGTCTTGAGTCTAACGAAATGCCTACAGAACAACTCGGTATCCAATTTACTCCAGCTAGTGACCATATTAAACTGGGTCAGAGTTGCCGCTGCTTTGGCCGAGAATTACCTATGATAATCATAAAAGACATATCCGCCATAATTGTGTCCCTGGTCCGCCAGCTTATGCATTTAAGTGTTGAATTCTTCTCTCCTATGTGGCAAGTTAGTACATACCACATCCCTATAGATCCCAAACGCCAGTACGAACTCGGGAATGCTAAGATTCCTACTGAGTCTGGGATCTCTGACTTTCAGGACCACAGATAAGTCACCATAAGAATAAGTCTTATTTTCCACGACATCCTGGGAAACAATAAGAAGGGAAACCAAATTCACGTTCTTGCTTTCCAGGATATCTTTGCGGATATGAGGTGGAACCATATGGGCTGGTGTGATCATGAGAGTATCAATATCATGAGAGTATCAATACAACATTACCCTGTAGAATAGCCGGTGCAGCAGCTAGCTGACAAAGTCGAGTTTACTGCCACATGGCCAGACTCTAATCTCTCGATTCTATCTTAAATTTGGCTCCTAGGTAAAAAAGGAGAGCATTCATCATGGTTTGTAGATCAGCCGTGTTGCTGTTCGCTCTAGACCCTTCCCCTGCGCCTGAGTTGCCGGTGTGTTGCCGGTGCATTAACCTAAAAAACTCAGCTTTCCTGGCAATAGCCGAGAAAGGAACACTCCTTCTTCTGAGTTCAGCTTGAATGCGTGGAATTGTCCAAGATCTAATAGATAATGGACTGGCCGAATCACGTCTCCCAGATGGTGTACCAGACCTAGCTGGGGTGCTAGGGAGTGAAAGTTCATCTCCCCCTTCCGGAACTTGCGACATACTAAAAAGAGAATTGGAAATTAGGATATAGTCACCTAGGGTACTGGCTGCTAATTAGTGCCAAGTGGCGAAAATATTCACTACATGGTGACAGGTGAGGACCTACTAATGCCAAGCAGCTTGAGAGGCTCTATCTATGCGTTGGACCGAGGGCCTAATTACCACGGAGCGCTGTGGCGGGATGTTGGCCTCTCAGTGACAAATTAAGAGAGAATAGAATTGGGAGTGACAAGTGAAGCCCTCTCTATGTAGTTTGATTATAATTAGCATAGAAGTGATATGCTATACGGCCCTTAGAGTGACCTGGTGTATTTTGACGTAAACAAGCAACCTGGAAGTTTATATACCAGGAGGTAGGAGGGAAATGGAGTGTGGAAAAACCAACAATAAACATACAGAGAGACAGATCTATATCTTAATACATACCCCTCCTAAGTATAAGTACCAGCAGCTCTTTAAATGGCTGCAACTAAGTGTTGTCAACTGAGCCAGTGCAGGCTTGTAATAAGAAACATGTAGCTTTTGCTTATACACATACAAATTTTTTTAAGAAGAAAAGAGACTTGGACTTCTGATTTGGCTAATAATTCACAAAATGCAGACCTAAAGAGCCTGAAGCAACAGAAAAGCAATAAATACAAGATTAACAGGAATGTGAATGTAAAGTTGTAGGAGCTATAATGCCTATAACAGACCTGATAAAACCAACCATTCTGACTGAAGAAAACTAACCTCAGTCAGAAAATAATTAAACATACATAAATCACAGTAATAGCTACAAATCCATATTGTTACAAGGCCACAAGGTGGCGATATTAGCTTAGCAATATGACTATCTGGTTTACAAAAAAGTCTGAAACCAGCCTAAATGAGGGGAATACAACTGAATGCCCCTGTTCTGAACTTAAGTGAAGCATTGCTATGAATGAAATGAAAGTGCTGAACGCGGCACACAAAATAGGGAGATTATGCGTAGCCACAGCAATGCTAGGGGAGTTCTTTTATCTGTACTAGGCGCTCCCACAACTCCAGACTCCGCGTTTACACACACACACATGTTGGAAGGCCATTTGGCCTGAATTTGTGGGAGGAGTTATGATCCTATATAAACCCTTCCCCCCCTACTTACCTTTGTCGTGCAAGCTGTTTGTCCCCACCCACCTACACCCATCTATGTAGGCTCTCTTTGTGGGCCCTCCCTGTTGAACAGACTGTATTTTTTGTAGTGCTTTACAGATTAAAATATATCTGGGTTTGGTAAGGGGCGTAAAGTAAGGCAATTGTGATTAAGACTCCATTAAGAGAGCCCACTAGGACCAGCAACCGTCCCAATGGATCCACATGCTGTGTGTTGACTTGGAACACCCAATCGGAGTGGATATAAATGGAGACTCCTTTGGATTTATTTGGGGAGTATGCATGATATGCATGTGGGTATTTCTTGGATATAATTTGTGGTGGATTACGAACACAGAAATAGGTTTCCTGTAAGCAAGCAATTGCTGCCTGCGATTTATGCATTTCAGTAACAGCTAGTCGTCTTTTATGCAGACTGTTCAGGCCCTTAACGTTCATTTTAAAGACATTATCTGCCATCTCTGTAAGTATAGGGGAGCAAACTTGTCTTGTGTCTGAGAGAACTATTATTCAGTCTGTAATCTAACTGTGCTGCCAATTTCTTAATCAGAGTGGCCGTGTCAGTGTGTTGATGCATTGCTCTCGTGGTATACGTGTGAGGTGAGGGAAGCCTTGCACCTACCCAATTGTGCACGTGCATGTACCTTTCAGTGTTGTGCGAATAGTTATCCTTGGGGGACAGTGGGTAGGATAGCAGGACAATTACCAGGAGGGTAGAAACTGAAGAATGGATACAGAGATAGAAAAACTAAAATAAAGTATATACAATTCATCCTTGCTACATACGAAAGAACATGGCTGGGCATGGAACACAATGCAGTGTTTCCCATAATCTCAGCCTGGGGGAGTTTACAGGCATCCGGGAAGCCCTCTATGCATACTTAGGAGATACAGTGTTTACATTACAGCCTAGTGATAACTTCACTGGCCACTCCTCAGATGGCTGTTAGAGATCCTTCCTGGATCATGGCTGCCTAAAATGCATCCACACATTCAGTATCTCCTCCCTCTGCATGCAGACACTGAACTTTCCGCGTAGAGATTCATTGATTCAATTCATCTCTATGAGAAGATGCTGATTGGCCAGTGCTGTGTTTGAATCATGCTGTCTCTACCCCTGTCAGTCTCAGCCAATCCTATGGAGAAGCATTGGGATTGGATCAGGCCACCACTTCTGATTATGTCAGCAGACTGCTTGTTTTTCTGAGGCAGACAGGGCAGAGACAGCAGTTTCAGGCTTGAATACATTAAGATTTGTACTATATTTATGGAGGTATGAGGGGCCCAGTCGGGCTAGATGGTGGTTTTAACACTATAGGGTCGGGAATACTGACCCTATAGTGATCCTTTAATTTACAGAACATGCCCACAACTTTGAAGATTTAAAAAATATATATTTTTTTATTGTGAAGCAAACAAAAAATAGGACAAAATAACAGAAAAAGTCAATGTGCATAACTATTCACCCCCCTAAAGTCAATACTTTGTAGAGCCACCTTTTGTGGCAATCACAGCTCCAAGTCTCTTTGGATGAGCTTGCCACATCTTACCACTGGGATTTTTGCACATTTCTCCTTGCAAAACTGCTCCAGCTCCTTCAAGTTGGATGGTTTGCACTTGTGAACAGCAATCTTTAAGTCTGACCACAGATTTTCTATTGGATTGATGTCTGGGCTTTGACTAGGTCATTCCAATACATTTACATGTTTCCCCTTAAACCACTCAAGTGTTGCATTAGCAGTGTGTTTGGGGTCATTGTCCTGCTGGAAGGTGAACCTCCGTCCTAGCCTCAAATCACGCACAGAGTGGTACAGGTTTTGCTCAAGAATATCCCTGTATTTAGCACCATCCATCTTTCCCTCAACTCTGACTAGTTTCCCAGTCCTGGCTGCTTTAAAACATCCCCACAGCATGATGCTGCCACCACCATGTTTTACTGTGGGGATGGTGTTCTTTGGGTGATGTGATGTGTTGGGTTTGCGACAGACATGGTGTTTTCTTTGATGGCCGAAAAGTTAAATTTTAGTCTCATCAGACCAGAGCACCTTCCTCCATACATTTTGGGAGTCTCCCACATGCCTTTTCAGAAACTCAAAACGTGCCATTTTTTGCTGAAAGTAATGACTTTCTTCTGGCCACTCTGCCATAAAGCCCAGCTCTATGAAGCATATGTATAACGAATAGAATAAAGAGTCAGCGCTAATTAACAAACAGGCAGCAACCCTTAAAAAGGGAGTCCCTCCAAACCCTTTTGGAAAGAGAGAGATATAAAAAATACGAACAAGGGCTGCGCCTAAATAAATATTGATTTCTAGATAAAACAATGTCCAGAAACAATTGTAAAAGTAATGTGCAGAGAAATTCAATCTTGATGTCCTCAATGCTGTCTTGGGGGTAGTGCAGGGGCAAAGTCTTTCAATGGTGTAATGATCCACTTATATGTTAAAAAAAAAATAATAAGAAAGGACACCCAATAGTGCAATATGTATAGGTCAAATAAAATCACTGAATTCAAATAATAGTAGGGAACTGACATTTGACAGAGCTATATCCAGCTCTGGTGTGAAGCACATATAGCGGTATAATCCCCGCTTATGGGATATATGGTGGGTTAAGAAGAAATCCTAGGTGGGGATTATACCACCTACGCTGACAACAAAGAGCAGTCAGTCTGCTCTTCCTTTGTGAGTATATTTTTAATTACCTATCACGGATATTTTTAATATAGAGAGCACTATTAGTTGTCTCTTTTGTCTTCTATTTGAACATTGGATACACCACTGACGGAGGGAACCCACCATATATCCCATAAGCGGGGATTATACCGCTGTATGTGCTTCACACAAGAGCTGGCTATAGCTCTGTCAAATGTGGTGGGTGGCTGTCTCTTGGCAGGTTTGCTGTTGTGCCATGTTCTTTCCATTTGGTTATGATAGATTTGATGGTGCTTCTAGGGATCATCAAAGATTTGGATATTTTTTTTATAACCTAAACCTGACTTATACTTCTCAACAACATTGTCCCTTACTTGTTTGGAGAGTTCCTTGGTCTTCATGGCAGTGTTTGGTTAGTGGTACCCCTTGCTTAGGTGTTGCAGCCTCTGGGGCCTTTCAAAAAAGGTGTGTATATATAATGACAGATCATGTGACACTTAGATTGCACACAAGTGGACATTATTTCACTAATTATGTGACTTCTGAAGGTAATTGGTGACTTCTGAAGGTAAGTCGGAGGCTCCCTCGTTGAGAGGGGATTGATCCCAGTGTTTGCCACCATCTTGACTCACTGTCATTCACTTTTTTGGTATGTTTCATCAGCTTAAGTTGCTTGGTGGGTGCCATCAGTGCTAGTGTGTGTCACCCCAACTTTCCAGCTTGGTTTAGGGGTGATTGTTGCTTAATTGTAATTCTTTTGGGCTTGTAGGAGTCTGGAGCTCTACTCCATGTGACTTCTCTCTCCGTCTGCTAGCCACGCCCCCCAGATATAGATTTAAATTATGTATATTTAAAGGACCACTATAGTGCCAGGAAAACATACTCGTCCCACTCCTGTGGCGCTGAAGGGGGAGGAAGGGGTTAATCCCTTACCTTTTTCCAGCGCCGGGCTCCCTCGGCGCTGGGACTCTCCTCCCTCTTCTTCCGTCATCAGCTGAATGTGCATGCGCGGAAAGAGCTGCGCGCGCATTCAGCCAGTCTCATAGGAAAGCATTATCAATGCTTTCCTATGGATGCTGGCATCTTCTCACTGTGAAAATCACAGTGAGAAGCGCGGAAGCGCCTCTAGCAGGTTTCAATGAGACAGCCACTAGAGGCTGGATTAACCCATAGGTAAACGTAGCAGTTTCTCTGAAACTGCTATGTTTACTGCAAAAAGGGTTAAACCTAGCTGGACCTGGCACCCAGACCACTTCATTAAGCTGAAGTGGTCTGGGTGCCTATAGTGGTCCTTTAAAGTGTGGATAGAGAGAAAAATCAATAATAAAATGGTAAGCATGAAGGTAATGTTTGGAGTTGGAACTATTTTTTTTCTTTTTGTGGCAAAAAATGGAAATTGCTTCCAATAGGGTTTTTTTTACCTTCTTTAAAATCAATCATGTGATGATGATACAGGTAAGGTGAAAGCCTTATGCATAAAAGGTTGCATAAGAGGAAACAGGAGGCATTCATTTTTATGATATAAAAAACATACATTAGTACCGATAGGGAAGATCAACTCTTATCTCAAATTATTAAAAGATGCACATCTGGGTGATTTGTAAATCATTGGAGATTTTTTTTTTATGAGACATTGACTTGGCCAGAGGGACTGTTAACTGTAGTAGTACAGTTAAGAAAAACATATTTTTGAACCTCTTAAATGACACTTTTCTGTCTCACTTAGTAAAAGCACCAACCAGAATTTTACGCTCATATGGATCTTGTAATAGCTAATAATGTTGAGATATTTTGAACATTTAAACATAGTACAGTATCCTTTGAAATTAAACTCCAACCACCATTACCACTTCAGTGATTTGATCACTATGGTGGAAAACAGTTTTTTTTTTTTTTAAATGAATCTCAGAGGTAATATTATACCAATATACGCATATATACAGGGTCAGTACAAAGAGTTATATGCTAACCTGTTCAGCAGCAGGAATATACAGACAAAACATACAAAAGGTCACCATGGATACTGGAAGAAAGGCATTTATGGATATAATTAATATGTATGTGAACATATTGTTGATCCAAGTAGAAATTGCCATGATTGCCATCATGGATTCAAGAAGGGAGTTTTCCCCTTTTTTGTGGCATAACTAGCAATGGCTACAATTGCTTTTTTTGTTTGTCTGCCTTCTTTTGGTTCAACAGCATAAAGCAATATGTTTTAAAGGGTGAACTTGATGGACTTAACACTTTTTTCAACCTAGATAACTATTTCATAGGAAAAATAGATATGTGAATGGTTGAATTACTGCAGACGTTTTCTATTCTATGTTACTACGTAGCCATAAGCAAGACATAATGTTATCAGTATAAACATACTTACTCCATTTGTAAGAAAGTCAGCTCCACTTGGTGACCAGGAGTCACTCGAATTTCCCATACACAATATGCATTATTAGGATAATATCCTGGGTATAAGGGGCTGGACAATAGCCCTGTGGGGTTAGTTAAGAGACCACCACATGTATAGTTAGGAGCTGTAATGAAACCAAAAAATTACTTGCACCTGGAGTAAAACATGTTCAGTAAAAAACAAGGAAATAATTAAATAGCTCACATACCTGTTGTTGACCACTGGTGCCAAGTAGTGTTAAAAGTAACTAAATAAAAAAAGAGAAACTTTATTTTTGACAAGTATAGTATAGGTGTCATCATAATGTGAGACACTGCTTTAGTGATTTCTATATTTATATAAAGTCAGTCAGCTGTGAGGGATTTTGTCCAATTTATCTTTAAAAATGCTATACTTTAGAGCAGGGATTTATAAACACCATGAATTAACCCCTTCCCGCCGTTACGACGTACCATGCTGTCCTGCATTAAATGGGCTTTAAAGCCGTTGCGAAGGCATGGTACGTCATAACGGCTTGCAGCCCCAGGAGCAGAGGTGTACTCACCTCCGCCGCGATCCTCTTCTGGGGGGCTGCCTGACAGCCCAGGCAGCCCCCCTCCGGCAAATGAGTACCCCGGGGGCCATGTGATCGCTCTCAAAGAGCGATCACATGGCCCCCTATAGCTGGCTATGGATCTGCCAGCAGGGGGACTGTCTAAAATATTAGACAGTCCCCCTGCTGGTAGGTAGTGTAAAAAAATAAAATAATTAACATGTTATCAAATAAATTAAATATATTTTTATATATATATATAATATGTATATATATTATATATATAATATATATATGTAACGTCATAAAAGTATATATATATTAATATTAAAATACACTTAGAATGACGTTACATATATAATATGTATATATATTATATATATAATAGATGTACATATATATTATATATAAATACGTATAATTAAAATAATAAATAAATAAAATAATAAAATAAATAAATAAAATATTGAAACAAAATTTAATATAAATTATATAAGCATATGTAATTTCATTCTAACTGTACTTTGTTATTTATATATATCGGTAACAAAATACACTTAGAATGACATTCTATATATATCTATCTATCTATATATAAAATACAAATAACCGCAAATATATATATATATATATATGTAGATAAATACATATAATTACATAAAAGATTACATTAGTATACACGTAGAATTTAAATACCTATAAATGCATATATATTAAAATTCTACGTGTATATTTAAATAATCTTTTCACGTAATTATGTGATTTGATTAATTAAAATTTGATTGACATGCCTGACAACACAGGGAGAAAGTGCAGAGAATTTAGTTTGCAAGCACTATATTTGACCCTGTAACTCTCCAAGACACCATAAAACCTGTACATAGGGGGGTACGGTTTTACTCGGGAGACTTAGCTGAACTCAAATATTAGTGTTTCAAATGGGTAAATTGTATTACAACTATGATATTTTAAGTAAAAGTGAAGTTTTTCACATTTTTTACAATATGGTCTATATTATTGTTGTAATATGTTTTACTGTTTTAAAACACTAATATTTGTGTTTAGTGAAGTCTCCCGAGAATAACAGTACCCCCCATGTACAGGTTTTATGGTGTTTTGGAAAGTTAGAGAGTCACATATAAGGCTTGCATTTCATTTTTTTCACATTGAAATTTGCCAGACTGGTTATGTTGCCTTTGAGAGCGTATGGTAGCCCAGGAATGAGAATTACCCCCATGATGACATACCATTTGCAAAAGTAGACAACCCGAGGTATTGCAAGTGGGGTATGTCCAGTCTTTCTTAGTAGCCACTTAGTCACAAACACTGGGCAAATATTCGTTTTTTGCTTTTTTCACACAAAAACAAATATGAACGCTAACTTTGGCCAGTGTTTGTGACTAAGTGGCTACTAAAAAAGACTAAACATATCCCACTTTCAATACCTTGGCTTGTCTACTTTTTCAAATGCTATGCCATTATGGGGGTAATTCTCATTGCTGGGCTACCACACCGTCTCAAAGGTAACATTACTAATCTGGAAAATTTCAATTTGAAAATTGAATGTTCTATATTTGACCCTGTAACTTTCCAAAACACCATAAAACTTGTTAATGGGGGGTACTGTTGTACTCGTGAGACGTCGCTGATTACAAATATGTGCATTTTTTTGCAGTAAAACCTAACAGTGTTATGACATTCACAGTTAAAATGTCAGACGGAAATGCAAATTAAAAACAAAAAATCTTATTTTCTCACATTTTTTAAAATTTTATTCATAATAAATTATGTTCCATATATGAATAGTTAATGATAGATTAAAGCCATGTTTCTACTGAATCAAACGATATATAATAAGTGTGGGTGCATATAATTTGAAAGAGGGGAACTACGGGTGAACAGACATATAGCGCAAATTCCAGTTTTTGTTTAAGTTTTGTTTTGATCAGAACGTGCACTATTGACTCCGTCCTGAAGGGGTTAAGACACAGCCTTTCTTTTCTTTATGTAGTCAGGCTGTGATTTTTTTTTCTGCAGTCAGTTGCAATTAAAGGACCCCTATAGGCACCCAGACCACTTCAGCTCAATAAAGTGGTCTGGGTGCCAGGCCCATCTAGTGTTAACCCTGCCTGCTGTAAACATAGCAGTTTCAGAGAAACTGCTATGTTTACAAATGGGTTAAACCAGCCTCTCGTGGCCACGCATGCGCATTCAGCCGGTGACGTCAGAAGAGGGAGGAGAGTCCCCAGTGCCGAGGGAGCCAGGCGCTGGAGAAAGGTAAGGGATTAACCCCCTTCCTCCCCCTTCAGCCCAGCGGGAGTTGGACCCTGAGGGTGGAGTTTGTTTTCCTGGCACTATAGTGGTCCTTTAAGTGTCTAAATTATAAACCAAAACAACCCTAGAATTTGTGCTACGCTGTATTTGTTCCATAGCAAATTTAAGGATTTCTATTTAATTGTACCTATACATGTTATGTATTATATATGTATATAGTTTTACATTTTTTAATTTTTGTTGAGACAAGTTACGAACAGTAAGATCAATGTACTATCATAGCATAGTGCCGCACAAAAGAAAGAAGCCCTACCAAAGAGCCAATACCTAACGGTTAAAAGACTAGCTTCTAAGGTGGATACCCTAGATGGGCACTTAAAGGAAATGACTGACAAATTTAAAGATCGTCGCTATCTGACTACATTGTGAAGGACATTAATAGACAAGAGCTATTATTTTGAAAAAGCAGGCAAGCACTTGCTAAAAGAATAAAGTTTATTTCCCAGTATGTAACATTTTCTGCAAAAATCATAAAAATTATAGTTAAACATTATATATGTTTTATCAAATTGCCATCCAGATATTGTAGAATTCAAAGAGAGACCAATGTCAGCGTTTAAACGGCTACCTTCACTTAAAGATAGACCAGGAAAGATTAAAGGATCTTAACATGTATAGGTTGAAGGAAAGACGAGACAGGGGGGATATGATAGAAACATTTAAATACATAAAGGGAATCAACACAGTAAAGGAGGAGACCATATTAAAAAGAAGAAAAACTACCACAACAAGAGGACATAGTCTTAAATTAGATGGGCAAAGGTTTAAAAATAATATCGGGAAGTATTACTTTACTGAGAGGGTAGTGGATGCATGGAATAGCCTTCCAGCTGAAGTGGTAGAGGTTAACACAGTAAAGGAGTTTAAACATACGTGGGATAGGCATAAGATAAGGCTAGACACTAATGAAAGTATTTAGAAAATTGGGCAGACTAGATGGGCCGAATGGTTCTTATCTGCTGTCACATTCTATGTTTCTATGTTTCTATGACTCATGAGGGCAGCACTACCACCAACACAAATTGGGTCAACGAGTAAAAAAGGTTCCTGGCGACCATAGCTTGTTCGCGTTCGCCACGGATGGCGAACATATGCGATGTTCAGTCCGCCCCCTATTCGTCATCATTGAGTAAACTTTGACCCTGTACCTCACAGTCAGCAGACACATTCCAGCCAATGAGCAGCAGACCCTCCCTCCCAGACCCTCCCACCTCCTGGACAGCATCCATTTTAGATTCATTCTGAAGCTGCATTCTTTTTTTTTTTTTTTTTTTAGACAGAAGTGTGTTATATTTGAGCATGCTAGGCTGAACGTGCGTATATATCATGGCTAGTCGCACTGAGGGTATGAGTATATAGCAGTACATTGTTGTGAAAGATGGCTGTCATGTTTAGGGTGTAGCTTGCACGTTATCAACTGTGTATTTATATCAGCAGCTCCACCACTAGTTATAAATCAAGTGTGAGTCGCCCCATGAGATGAGACTAGTGAATAACATAATACATGAACGGTTAAGGTAAAGGCATGTAAGGAACTACGACAATAAATTCTTTAGGAGGTGAAATAATGACATGTTTACACGCTTGCTACTTTACGATTAGTTAATGTGCAGAGAGCAGTTCATGTGATCAAAGGCATGGTGTGAAGGATCGGCTAAGGTGGGACATGCATGGCAGGCTGCTGTTTACTGCTTGTGCTCATCCGATCCCTTCTGGGCGCCAGGTGCAGACCCTGGGAGTCCCTGATACCTGGAACAACAAAGGCAAGTCTCTGGCTGAGTGCCGGGTTCGCGGCTTGAGGTGGTGGAAGCTTGTTTTGTCGGGGGTTGGATCTGTCCCAGTGGTGCTTCACAACCGGAGCGGGATTGTGGTGGCTTAAGGTGGAGGCGAGTGCTTGACGTGGGGCAGGCTCTGCATTTCTGTTTGTGCCTCCGGTTCCGTCTTCGATGCCTTTTGCGGACTGCTTCGCTTAGCTGTGGTGGAGCTTGTTGGGGCTGTGGTGGAGCTTGTTGGGACTGCTTGTTATTTGCTTCCAAAATTGATTGAAGAGTCTGTCCAGCTTAAACTCAATATCCTGCCATGCTTTGCTGGTACCAGGAGGACACGCGGCTGCCGCCATATTCGGAGAGTCGCAGATGAGTATGTCAGCCTAGGCGGCTGTGCTCTGTGCGTCCATTAGCTCCAGACAGCCTCTCAGGGGTGGACCGGGATAACCCCCACCAGTCTGAGGGGGGGTTAACGGAGCGCCTGCCGGGAAGTAGCTGCTCCTGGGCATCCCAGGATCGGGAGATCGGCCGCCTCTCCCACCCGGTGAGCACCAGGCCACACTTGCCACACGGAGGTAAGTAAGACTCTGTAGAGTTGCTGACCGATATTAAGCATGTCGGGTCGGTCAGGTAGGAGCAATATTGCTGGGTCATCCCCTTCTGGGGTGAAATTCACTTGTTGATAGCTGCTTAAAGTGAGATATTGAGGGAGCTCACACGAAGTGTGTCTTTCCTCCATGACAGCTAGGCCCCGCCCCCCGGAAGCTGCATTCTTAGTGAGAGGAGGGACAGTGTAGCTGCTGCTGATTTAATAGGGAAATCGATAGCTAGGCGTATTCAGTGTCCTGAAGGACTCATCTGATCTCTGCTGTAAGGACAGCACCCCAAAAAGCCCTTTTAGGGCTAGAACATCAGTCTGCTTTTATTTTTCCTGTGTAATCTAATTGCACTTGCCTGCCTGCCAGCGTGTGTGTCAGGCTCACAGCGTATACTGTGCCCACTTGCCCAGTGCCACCACTCATATCTGGTGCCACAATAGCTTGCATTTAAAAAAAAAAAAAACTTTTTTGACTGTAATATAATAGCAGTCAGTTTCCTATGTATGCGTTTCAGGGCCTGCCAGGGCACAGTGTCACACCAGTGCAACTCATTTCTGGTGTAACAGTAGTGTACATTAAAAATAAAACTAGAAATTTGACTGTGAAATAATAGCAGTCAGTTTCCTTCACACGTGTGCATTTCAGGGCCTGCCAGGGCACAGTGTCACAGCAGTGCAACTCATATCTGATGTAACAGTAGTGTACATTTAAAAAAAAAGATACAGGGGCTTGTTGTCACCTTTTGGGGACCCTTGGTGTTGTACGTGGCTGGGTGGAGGAAGAGACCTTCAATTACATCAGTGAGGACAAGGAACGGGACATGGCTAGCTTGGTATCCAACCTTGTGCAAATGGGGAGTTTGCGGTTGTGCAAATGGACTGTTTGCGGTTGTTTGCAGTGCGTTAAACGGGGAGTTTGGTCTGTCACTGTGAAGCGGGCGTAACCCTTACACTACCTGATTGATACAACATCATACCTGATGTTTTAAAGCACGTTATTCCAAACAATTTAGGAATGTTAGGTTATTTATGCCCTTTATGGATTAAAACCAGACTCTGCATCAACTATGTAATTTTCCATGGGAGTTTTGCCATGGACCCCCCTCCGGCATGCCACAGTCCAGGTGTTAGTCCCCTTGAAACAACTTTTCCATCACTATTGTGGCCAGAAAGAGTCCCTGTGGGTTTTAAAATTCGCCTGCCTATTGAAGTCTATGGTGGTTCGCCCGTTTTATGTTTGCGACATCACTAATTAGCACTAATGTTTAACCACATATGATTTCACTGTTTAGTTATGATCCACAAGTAAGGGTCTTATTTTTGCACTGTCACTTTAAATTATTGTATACCCGCACCTTAGTGGATACTAAGGCACTTTATGTGTTGAAGAGGTTGTAGGCAGTTTATTAATGCATTTAATATTAAGCACTTTAGAATGGATTGGTTACCACTTACATTTTATTTTAGTTTTTTAGTTTTTTTTAATAAGGATAGGATGTATCTTTTTTAATACAAACATCTCAGAACACTTCACTAGTGCACTTTATGGTTATGCACTCTGTCCAGTTGCATATTTTCTATATATAGTGATTCCATATTAAGAGGAGATATTTAAATATTCAATTTTGGTATTTTATGATTTTATTATAGTTAATTATTCATGTACTATTGCTTTGTAGCACTTGGTATTATGTATTATGGGTGGATGTCTAATGATGTCATCGATATATTTTGATCCTATACCAATGTTCAGTCTTTGTTTATGTCTTTATAAATACTATGTTTTGTTGTGATTTTTTTTATTATTATGTATAACTGAATTGGTACACACTATTTGGCTTATCCAGATGCTTCCTATTTGATCATTTTATATGTCCTTCATAGGATCCTATAGGTGGTTGGCAATAGTTGGCATCTGTACTGTCATATGAGCCAGCTTTACTCTCCCCGCCCTTTGGGAGGCTCTGTAGTTTTATGGTGCTAGTTGGTGTGTCCTGCCCTCTTCAGTAAGTGGATGCCATGCCCACATTTATGCGTGATTACGTCATCGAAATTATGGGGAGGGAGGAGTGGTTCTGAGGTCCCACCCAGTCTAGGAAGTAATAGTCTGGATCCATATGATCAGAACTGCAGTGTTACTTGATTAGTGTATCCATTTCTTCTTTCTCTGGGGTGATTTAAATTAGCTCTTGAGTTGATTCAGCTGGGAACCCCATGTGAGGCAATGATGAGTACCAACATAGACTGAATTGATTATACTAATATCTAATAATAGATTGTTAGTTGATCACTTAATTAGTTTGTTTTACACTTTCACTATGCTTTTGCCTATAAATGGTTGTTATTTCTGGTGTGATGTAGCTTGACAAAGAACCTTTCAGGAATTGCAACATTGTGGTGTCTCACTTGTCCCAATAAACACATTTGAAGATATGTGGAGTGCCTGGATCCGTTTTCTACTACTGACACGAAAGATAGAGGTCTCAAACCAAAGATATAAATAGTTTGGGATTGTACCCACTTGTAGATGATCTTATGTTACCTGAGTAGTTGGGTATTTAGCCAGAGTAACTGACTCCATAAGATAGTATGTTGAGACATGTCTTGGTAGAAGGCAAGCTGGCAACCCTTTAAGGGCACTGTAGGTGAACCCCTGGTAGCTCTCATGATAACCCATCTGTCTGAGTCCTGCACAAATTTGATGAGTACATCACTTGGTGCCTCTGGAGGTGACTTGAGGGCCTTCGGCAGACAAAAACAATAGTCCATCATAACTAATTTTGTCTGTTTCAGTGGCAGCAGGGTAGAGAGAAGCCATTTGATAAAGTGAGACAGTTCTTCAACTATAATGGCCTCGAGATCTCTCTGAGCTGCACATTCTGTCCTTAGTTCTGTCCTTTAAGTAAGCCATACGATTGGACGGACCAGAGAAAGCCGAAATATAGGCGATCTCGGACCTAGCGGTCTGCCTCAGAAACCTCCCAATATCTCAGGATCCAGAACTTTTAATAATTTTTACACATTCAATGCAACTAAATAAAAAGATCTCAAAATAGATCCCTGTATAAGTCCTGATTTGTAAATACCTAATATGTCTAGGATCTATATTAATTTATGGTAGTAATGCTAACCCTATACCAATCTTCCCTAACACTATACTAACCATATCCTTTAGTGCTTACACTAACACTAAACATATACGTACCCTAATCTTACCCTTTATATTAACCCTACAGTATTCTGAACCCTAAAACATCTCTAAGCCAAACCCAGAATTTACCTTACCCGAACACTAACCACACACTAACCCTAACTATAAAGTTCACACTATTATAAAACTAACACTAACCCTACTCCTAACTCTAACCCAAATGCTGTCCTTAAAGATACCACTAATCCTAACCCTATCACTATCCATAACCCTAAGGAAACCCTCTGTTAATATTGTACTGACATTAGATGATAGGTTTCCTGTTTAAAACAGTAAAGAGTGGTATGCTGCCAACTTCTACTGACTTTTTTCAGTATTACAGGAACATTTTCCTGTACTATTGAATGAAGCATGCTTTTTTTGTTTTTTTTTAATGAAGCATGCTATCTTTTTTTCGTACTGTGACTGGTGCTGGGCAGCTGGCAAAGCCCAGCACTAATCACAATTGGCTTCGGGGTAAGCAGGGAGACCCTATCAGCAGCCTGTAGCCCTAGAATCACTGCAGTTTAGTGTAATTTCTCAGCAGCATTGTTCTCAATGTATTTAAAGAGTTGTATTCAATGCTTACTTACAGTGCTGCATACAAAACAGTCAGTCAGTCTGGGGGCACTAAAAATGGCTACAGCTAACAGGTAGGACCCCCGAGGTAATCACTGATACCTTGGTCGTCCTGGTGTGAGCAGAAATGTAGCCCTGCTCACACTGCATTGTTGCAATAAAAGTCCTTTTAAAGAGTTGTATTTAGTTTGAGCACTGCATAAAGCACATTTGTCAGTCTAGGGCCACTAAAAATGTGTCTTTTTTTTCTTCACAGCCTCATGTGTATCCTCCCTCCAGCACCTTGCCTCTTTCTCCCCAGCCCCTTTATGTTGCTTTCTGACTCCCCCCAGCCCCTCCATGTATCTCATCTCCCCCATGTGTTTCATTCCCCAGCCCCCCCATGTGCCTCAATTCCTCCCGCAGCCCCTCCATGTATCTAATTTCCCCCTACCTCCATGCATCTCATTTCCGCAGAGTAACCTGATGAGGGCTTTATGACTCCCCCCCCAGCCCCTCCATGTATCTCATCTCCCCCATGTGTTTCATTCCCCAGCCCCCCATGTGCCTCAATTCCTCCCCCAGCCCCTCCATGTATCTTATTTCCCCAGACCTCCATGCATCTCATTTCCGCAGCCCCCCTTGTGTCTCATTACCCAAGCCAACTCCTTGTGTCTCATTTTTCCAGCCCTCTCCATATGTCTCAATCCCCAAGCCCATCCCCATGTGTCTCAATCTCCCAGCCCCCATGTGTCTCAATCTCCCAGCCCCCCATGTGTCTCAATCTCCCAGCCTCCCATGTGTCTCAGTCTCCCAGCCCCCCATGTGTCTCAGTCTCCCAGCCCCCCATGTGTCTCAGTCTCCCAGCCCCCCATGTGTCTCAGTCTCCCAGCCCCCCATGTGTCTCAGTCTCCCAGCCCCCCATGTGTCAAAGTCTCCCAGCCCCCCATGTGTCTCAGTCTCCCAGCCCCCCATGTGTCTCAGTCTCCCAGCCCCCCATGTGTCTCAGTCTCCCAGCCCCCCATGTGTCTCAGTCTCCCAGCCCCCCATGTGTCTCAGTCTCCCAGCCCCCCATGTGTCTCAGTCTCCCAGTCCCCCATGTGTCTCAGTCTCCCAGCCCCCCATGAGTCTCAGTCTCCCAGCCCCCCATGTGTCTCAGTCTCCCAGCCCCCCATGTGTCTCAGTCTCCCAGCCCCCCATGTGTCTCAGTCTCCCAGCCCCCCATGTGTCTCAGTCTCCCAGCCCCCCATGTGTCTCAGTCTCCCAGCCCCCCATGTGTCTCAGTCTCCCAGCCCCCCATGTGTCTCAGTCTCCCAGCCCCCCATGTGTCTCAGTCTCCCAGCCCCCCATGTGTCTCAGTGTCCCAGCCCCCCATGTGTCTCAGTCTCCCAGCCCCCCATGTGTCTCAGTCTCCCAGCCCCCCATGTGTCTCAGTCTCTCAGCCCCCCATGTGTCACAATCCTCCAGCCCCCCATGTGGCTCAATCCCTCAGTATCGGCTTGTGTCTCATTTCCTCCCATTCCTCCCATGTGTCTTGCCTGCTCTCCACCTCCTGCCCCACCATGTGCCAGCTCACCAACCTACTCCTGTATAGCGTGGACTGTGGCATAGGAGCTTTTTTCCCTCTCCCCAGTCTGACAGGAAGCAGTTTGGTGTTCTCTGTGAGTGCTTCCTGTCAGACCAGACATGCTACATGTTGAGACCATCAGGATGGGAGTGCTGTGCGCTCCCCTCCTACCAGTCAGCCGGATTCAGCACCCTCAGGGTGGGCACCCTAAGGCATCAGCCTGTGCCACCTTACAGTAGTGCCGGCCCTGTAGAAAATCTAAATAGTGATTAGATTGGTGCTATAAATACATGTTTGTATTCCTAACTCTACATTATTTAACTCTTGATCCATTCAAATGTCATGTCATGCTTAACACCAGAAACCTATAAATGCACATAAATGGGAAACATCAATCAGTTCTATGAGGTCAACCCTCACCCTCTGATGCTGAATCCCAATGAAGGCCCTAGAACATAGGACAATATGCAAGTCTATATTTAAGGACCCCCAGTATCTGGAAATTTAATAGAACACAATTGAACAAAACTGTATTGCTAACAACATGGTGTCTCTTTGCCTCTGCGACTCCCCTTTCTTTCACTTACTTGATTCAGGCTACTCCTCCTGACATGTCTTGGAGAATGGGTACCTTATGCACATGTGAGGCGAGCTCAGCGCACATTAGGATTTCTCCAAGTAATGCTTTGTTATAGGGGCTTTCAAGCTGCTGGTCGGACTCAAGGAAAGTGTGAGGAAGTCCAGTGTTGTTCCATGGAGTTAAACTGTGTTACGCACAAGGAAGTGTCTCTAGTGGCTCTCTGAAAGACAGCCACTAGAGGTGGGCCACTGCACCAAGAATGTTTCAACAAGATGAAGTGGTCTAGGTGCCTATAGTGTCCCTTTAAGACAAAACCAATGGGTTTGGGAAAAACAGTAGAGCTAGAAAAGCAAAATACTACTTTGGAACTGCTTTACAAAAAGGTTGTCTCCTGTCCTAGTCTGCCATACGAGTGAAATTTACTAATCATCACCATGTAAAGATACCAAAAAGAAAGTACATCATTACCTGGTGTTGTTGTGGTATAATCTGCAAAAAAAAAAGAGAAAAGATTAAAATATTATAGTATAGATATAGTACTTATATAAAATATGTATACATATATCAATAAAGTTTAGATATGTATGCATTCAGTACAACTGAAATTTAGGTGGCATGCCAAAATGTATATGCATGTATACGTAATAAAAACATCTTTATTAAATGAAAACAAAATGATTAAATATACATGTTTTATGTTCACTTAAGAAGAAATAGTCTGATATTAGTTTGTGAATTATATATACATATTATATATTATTGTCTACTCTGACTCCATATTATATATTATTGTTTACTCTGACTCCATATTATATATTATTGTTTACTCTGACTCCATATTATATATTATTGTTTACTCTGACTCCATATTATATATTATTGTTTACTCTGACTCCATATTATATATTATTGTTTACTCTGACTCCATATTATATATTATTGTCTACTCTGACTCCATATTATATATTATTGTTTACTCTGACTCCATATTATATATTATTGTTTACTCTGACTCCATATTATATATTATTGTTTACTCTGACTCCATATTATATATTATTGTTTACTCTGACTCCATATTATATATTATTGTCTACTCTGACTCCATATTATATATTATTGTTTACTCTGACTCCATATTATATATTATTGTTTACTCTGACTCCATATTATATATTATTGTTTACTCTGACTCCATATTATATATTATTGTTTACTCTGACTCCATATTATATATTATTGTCTACTCTGACTCCATATTATATATTATTGTTTACTCTGACTCCATATTATATATTATTGTTTACTCTGACTCCATATTATATATTATTGTTTACTCTGACTCCATGTTATATATTATTGTTTACTCTGACTCCATATTATATATTATTGTCTACTCTGACTCCATATTATATATTATTGTTTACTCTGACTCCATATTATATATTATTGTTTACTCTGACTCCATATTATATATTATTGTTTACTCTGACTCCATATTATATATTATTGTTTACTCTGACTCCATATTATATATTATTGTCTACTCTGACTCCATATTATATATTATTGTTTACTCTGACTCCATATTATATATTATTGTTTACTCTGACTCCATATTATATATTATTGTTTACTCTGACTCCATATTATATATTATTGTTTACTCTGACTCCATATTATATATTATTGTCTACTCTGACTCCATATTATATATTATTGTTTACTCTGACTCCATATTATATATTATTGTTTACTCTGACTCCATATTATATATTATTGTTTACTCTGACTCCATGTTATATATTATTGTTTACTCTGACTCCATATTATATATTATTGTCTACTCTGACTCCATATTATATATTATTGTTTACTCTGACTCCATATTATATATTATTGTTTACTCTGACTCCATATTATATATTATTGTTTACTCTGACTCCATATTATATATTATTGTTTACTCTGACTCCATATTATATATTATTGTTTACTCTGACTCCATGTTATATATTATTGTTTACTCTGACTCCATATTATATATTATTGTTTACTCTGACTCCATGTTATATATTATTGTTTACTCTGACTCCATGTTATATATTATTGTATATTTTGAACTTTCTCTTTCTTGGCTGTGAAAATATCTAAGCATAAAATCTTACTCAGCAATCAAGACCGTTAAGTGCTACACGAGAGAGGAGCACAGTGTGGATCCACATAATTATAAATACATGAATTATAGATATAAAAAAAAAAAAGACACCCTGCTTTACCATAGAGGAAATTTTGCCCTTCTTTATAACATAAATGTCCTAGTTTAACCAGCACCCACACTAACCTGATGAGGGCTGATGCATTCGGAAATCTAAACACAATGGTAAAAGATTCCCCAGGAGTCAGGACTCAGCACTGATCATGGATAGTACAGTATGAACTGCTATGTCTTAAGGTGGATAGATAAAAAAGGTAAAAAAAAAATCCAAAACTAAGTCATCCCATTCCCTTGTGCAAAAGTGCAGAGCTAATTACATGCGTTCTGTACCTCAATTACACATGCCACATTCAGCAGATTCTCAATACACTTATCTTTGTCCTAAATGTGGTTAAGCCCCCTTAGGCAACAGCACCCTCTAAAAGTGCAAAATACATTAAGTTGTGGTCCTGCTCTCTAGCTGTCCATTTGCCCGCAGGCAAGAGAGAAAAATAATGTTTTTCATTGTCAACATGTTTCTGGTTTCCTCCATGTATTGAGGGCAGTCTTTACCTTGATCTCATAATGTATTACTGGTGCCCAAGATAACTACTGTCAATTTATGTCCCCACTGATAGCCATATGTCTCCTAACTCCCCGACTGTGAATGATCATTTATTTTTTTTACTCTGTGATTCTGCACTAGGCTGGTTCCCCTCAATAAGTTAGGTCCAGTGTGAGCCAGCATATACTTTCTCAAAGCACTGTTTATTATTTTAAAAGCAGGGCAGCTTATCAAATTGTGATTTATAAAATCTGTGTTTACAGATCCCACAAGCCCTAAGTAATCCTTAAATATAATAATTAGTCATTTTTAAGAGACGGTAATGCACTTGAAATATTAAAAATCAAAGGAAATATTACCTGTGTGGTTCCACGATGGAGACTGCGATGAAGCTGTAGAATATAAATATTTCCAATTATACTAACTTAAAAACAACGCATTAAAAGTTGCAGATAGCTTTTCAGGAAGAAAATGGCCAAGGTATGTTTGAGTACATGTTTGGAAAAAGTGGAGATATAATAGTTGCATGATGAACTAAATGCATATTAAAATATTATGAATATTTGTCTAGCTTGTTCTTAGACAAATTTAAACTGAAGAGATAATTAGTCGAATATAGTGTAATATTTATCATAGCACATAGTAGCAACTCCCTTGATCAGTAGTAACACAAATGAGCATATGAGTCATATTTGTGGCAGTTCAGTATAACTACATAATAGCAACTGTATCGATCAATATATTCATATTATTTGAATCCTTACCAAGAATCGTGCATGTTTGTTAAAGCAACACTACAAGCAACATAACCACGTCAGTATAATGCAGTGGTTATGATGCTGAGAGTGCCCTGGTGTCCCCCCAAATGTAAGCAGTCAAAATATTTTCTAAAGCTTCTTACCTGGGGTCTTCTGGGAACCGCTCCCCTCTTCTCTCCTTCCTGAGAACCAAAAGCCCCTACTAGGAGAATCAGATAATTGCTTTCAGGCAATTATCTAACCTCTGCAACAATGAGTTTAGCTCAGGCTTCTGGCTTTTCAGATGAGCAAGGGAAGCAGGGACCAGCACCCAATAAATGTGAAGAAGTCAAGACATTGCAAAATGGTTTCACTAATTGCATTCAGGGTGCATCAGGCCACCATAACTACTATAGCACACTGTAGTAGTTATAGTGTTTGAAGTGTTCCTTTAACTAAACAACAGAGGCATGCATACATTACTAGACTTTACAATTTAAAATGTACAGTGGAATTAAGAACATTATCTGCTAAAAATGATGTGCACCAGTCCCAAAATATTCTCCTTACATGTCCCAAGCTAAAAATGAGCGCCTATTCATAGGTAAGAGTGGAAAAAAACACAGTTTTGAATGGAAATTGATTTTTTTTAAATGATTATGTAAAATAATGAAAAAAAAAACACATCCCTAACTTTAGTATATGAAAGGATCCATTAGGTATATACCATGTACCTAGACTTACACAATGTTTGACAACGTATATAATTTAGTCTCTCTGGTCTTCCCTGCTTTTGTTCAGACAGTGAAGTAGGGGAGATCATGTAGACTAACTGACTATATGCTCTTACTGGCTGACCATTTTAGAAGTAGAGCATTTTGAGTTCAAAACTCAGATTAGAGAGGCAAGCTTCGTCTCTGATGAAGGTGGATCAATCTACATAGAAATGTGCATTGGGATCACTTGGTTTGTATGTTTCACTTAATCTGAGTAACTTGTTGGCAGTTTCTCATTCCTTATAACAGGCATACCATGAGTAGTATTTTCATTGGGTTTAAGTAGACATCTGGAGAGGATGCTCAAAGGAAGTTCAGAGGTAATTCAGAATTAGGTGGTGTTGCTAGGGGGTGATTATAGTCGGATTAATTGTTCCATTGTACTCCTACAATTGAAATTCTACTTGAGATGCCCAGTATTACATGGGGGTATATCATGCATGTGCACAGTACCACTGCTTTACACTGTTACTCACATATACCAGTAGAAATATTTGAGTAGAACCTATTTTTAATGACGATCATGGGCTTCCGGTGGGGGTATTAATGCCATAGTCATGTGGACATGCCAATGCCCACATCCCAAAGTCAGGGCAACTAGTACTACTCATCATCCACCCAGTGGATAGATATCCATAAACCCTTTGCCACCCCCACAAATTAAATTAACCATACCTACCTGCCCTCACCCTAATAATGAGAGGGAAGTGGGCACACCCACATTGGTTGGGGGTGTTGGGTGGACAATAGGACAGCCTTTAATTGGGGGTTGGTGGGGTAACTAGGGGCTTGGAGTCCACGTAACCCTAATGGCAATGCCTTTTACTCCCTCCAGGCACCAATGTCAGTACTTGCACACTTGACAGTGTGTACAAAGATGTCAGGCATTGTTCCTGCATCTCTGATATGGAACGCTGTGCTCCAAATCTTATATATGCCCTCATATAGCTACATCATAAGTGGGTGGCCTAGTCATGTATCCTCGTGACACAGCCAATGAGTACTTACCCGGGACTATATAAGCCCTTTTTCTGGCCTCACTTGCTTGCTCTGTTGTGGTCTCAAAGTGTGTTCTTGTATTTAGTGTGTTTTCTGGTTTCACTTGGTTCTGTGTATTTTGACTACTCTGATTTCTGTAATCCTTGACCATGGCACTGATTGTTAGTGTAAAGTGCCCTTGATTCTGCTTGGCTTATTAATCCTGTGTTTTCTGGAATTGCTTTGATTTTTCACCTGCTAAAAATGTGTTATGCGTGACCATTCTAAAGTCCAGTAATACTCTACTGTCCTTTTTTCCCTCTCTTGATCAACATAGTTTTAGGCACTGTTTGTATGGAGTACATACTTACTTTGACAATTCGATTATCCAAACCTTGACGTTGTTTCTTTTTATTCTATGCTTCGCATACCATCAGGGCCTTTCTAACAGGACAGTTTATGCAGAGAAACTTTATTTTATTTACTTACTTAACAATTCTTATCTTTATGTTTCTTGGTGATTATTTTAAAGAAACGTGAATCACCATAACAACTACAGCAAGCCTGAGGTCTGCTGTATGCTGCTGCCTGTCTTTAATGGAGCTGTAAGCTCTTTGAGCTAATTTTGGCAGTGCAAGGCTTATCTCATTGGCTGGTAGTGATTAGCTGACACTCAGAGCCAATGAACTGGCCTGCACTGCAGGGTTTAGCTCAGGAGAAATAAGAAAGCTCCTAAGATTATGGTTTGACTACTTACATATGCATTCATGTCGCTATAATCACTACAGTGTGCTTTAGTGGTTATGATGCTTAGTGTGTTCCTTTCAGGAAATGTATTTTAAGCACAAGGCTATAAGATGCCTTATAAGCGCAGGACTTCTCTTTTTGGAATTTGTATTTACTTTGTATCACACAGCCTGGTTACAATGCTGCTACCCATCCCATGTGTTCCCTATTAAGGGTTAATAAGTATAGGGGTGTATATAAAAAATACCCCTTTCTATCTCATTAGAGATATCTTTGCCAGAAGCTCAAGGAAGCAGGCTGAAGGGTCAGTGTTAGGACCCGCTTAGGGGGGTCTGCCTTGCCGTTGGCAGGCGGGCATTCCCTCCAATGGCCATTGGAGCAACTAAATGACCTCCATTTGTCTAAATATACATAGGGATTAAGGAGAAAGCGCAGGTAACGTTTTTCTTTTCTTTGGTTTTTACTATAAGATGCCTTAGCTTAGCAAATCACTTTTTGAGAGCATTAACTCTGGCTCCAACAGATTTCAATTTGTCTCTTGACAAGTATAGGCACAGACTGAATATAACAATCAGAGGCTTCTCATTGAGAAGCTTCTGTGCCGGTGTTGCGAATGTACGCATACACACAATTGTAAATGCTTCCTAGTAAGCTGTAGTACAGCTCATTGAGAAGTGGTAAGACAGGCCCAGCATGCCTGTCACTTCTGTTAACTCTGTCAAGCTAATGGAAAAAAAATCTACAGCCAATGAGTTGTTACTGCCCCCAGCACTTTTATGAACTTTGAAAAAAATTCCAGACTCCAGACACATAAGTCTGGAGTATTCCTTCAACACAAAAAGGGCCAATTATCGTCTACAGTTTTTATTTGTTTTTGTTAATTAAAATGATTATAAATAATTATTTTGCTGTACTAGTAAGTGATAAGAAAGTATATGATATTGACAAACTTGGTCATAAGGCTTGTAGAGACCCCACAATGGGGTCTATATGGTCACCTTGTTGTTTATATGTCCACACATAAACCAAAATTGTCTTACTTTCATAAATGGAGAACTTCCACCCATTAATGAAAAAGCA